>NC_053500.1:80020460-80364849 GCF_905171775.1 Rana temporaria | reverse complement strand
CAGAAAACGCACCCCGTCCCGACGAGCTTGCGCGCAGAAGCGAACACATACGTGAGCAGCACCCGCATATGTAAACGGTGTTCAAACCACACATGTGAGGTATCGCCGCGATTGGTAGAGTGAGAGCAATAATTCTAGCTCCTCTGTAACTTAAAACATGCAACCTGTAGATTTTTTTAAACGTCGCCTATGAAGATTTTAAAGGGTAAAAAAGTTTGTCTGCATTCCACGACGGACGCAATTTTGAAGCGTGACATGTTGGGTATGAATTTACTCGGCGTAACATTATCTTTCATAATATAAAAAAAAAATGGGGATAACTTTACTGTTGTCTTATTTTTTAATTTAAAAAAGTGTAATTTTTCCCCAAAAAAGTGCGCTTGTAAGACCGCTGCGCAAATACGGCGTAACAGAAAGTATTGCAACGATCGCTATTTTATTCTCTAGGGTGTTAGGATAAAAAATATATATAACGTTTGGGGGTTCTAATTAGAGGGAAGAATATGGCAGTGAAAATAGTGTAAAATGACATTAGAATTGCTGTTTAACTTGTAATGCTTAACTTGTAATACCAACGGCCACCACCAGATGGCGCCAGCTCACATCTGGTGGTAATAACTTGTAATACCAACGGCTCACCACCAGATGGCACCAGCTCAAAAAAAAAAAATTTTTTTTTTTTTTTTTTTGCTCCCCTCACTTCCACCCTGCCTGAGGGCCATTTATAACTGGTCCGCCGGCCACAAATGGCCCGCGGGCCGGTACTTTGAGACCACTGCCCTGGAAGCTTCCGCTTCCACACGACCTGCTGTCGCAGGGTCCAGTGTTCCATCCTTCCTTACAAAAGCTAAATTTGACGGTCTGGCTGCTGAGACCCACATTTTGAAAAAACAAGGGGTCTCTGGTCCAGCTATTTCTACGCTCATTAATGCTAGAAAGCCAGCCTCCAGGCTCATCTACTATAGAGTCTGGAAAGCATATGTTTCCTGGTGTGAATCCTCAGATATGAAATAAGCAGAATTCTTGCTTTTTGCCAGTTAAGAGTGGATATGAAATTAGCCCTTAGTACCATTAAGGGTCAAATAGTGGCTCCAGCAGTCTTCTTTCAAAGACCGCTGGCAACTCATTCCCTAGTTCAGGTGTTAATTCAGGGGGTACTGTGGATAAATCCGCCAGTCAAGTCTCCCTTGTGCCCATGGGATTTGAATTTGGTATTGTCAGTGTTGCAAAAGCAACCTTTTGAACCTATTCGCCATATTCCTTTAATTCTTTTAAGCAGAAAATTGGCCTTTTTAATTGCTATCTCTTCCGCTAGAGGAGTATCGGAACTAGCAGATATTTCTTGTAAAGAGCCTTACCTAATTTGTCACAAAGACAAAATTGTACTACGACCCCCATCCTGACTTTTTACCTAAGGTGGTGTCGGCTTTTCATTTGAATCAGGACATTGTTCTGCCTTCTTTTTTTTCCGGATCCGCAGACAGCGGGGGGAAAAGTTTTTGCCCTCTCTAGATCTAGTGTGAGCAGTAAAGGTGTATCTGCAGCAGGGCTGTGGAGTCGGAGTCGGGGGAAATTTTGGGTACCTGGAGTCGGAGTCGGCAAACAATGCACCGACTCCTACTAAATTTAGATTGGAATTAAAAAAAAAAAAGTTTAAATGTCCCAATTCACAAAAAGTTATAATTAATGACTTCTCTACTGTAAGAATAAAGACCAATGCATGCAGTGCCTCACGTAACCGCAAAACGAACACGTTAAGTGACCGTGAAGAAGCATGCTTTTCATGTGCTTCACTATATGGCACGCAACGCACAATTAGGAGCTGCAATACTTATACTTTCCATAGTGTTGTGTTCTGCTTTTACAGGGAACGCATGTTAGAGAACCAGTAAGTGTCCAAATAAAAAAATTCCAACAGGAGTTTTATAAAGCACTAAAAGAAGTTGAAAAGTATGATCGCTCATCAAAACTTACTGTTGAAGAAGCCATCCTTGTTTATCCAGAGATCGTTAGTGATGTGGCCAGAATAGTTACTGCAATGCCACCCACCCAAGTCAGTGTGGAAAGATTATTTTCAGCCCTAAAAATAATAAAGTCTGACTTAAGAGCCTCTATGAAAGAGGATCTGGCAGAGGCCATTCTCTTCCTTAGAACTCTACATTGAATTGATTTGCATTTGCTAAGCCTATAACTACATTTCAAGATTAATATAAACCATTTCTAGGTTTTGCAGATTTTGTTTTTGGTTCATTATAGATAAGCTTTGTTTTTGTTCTAAAACAACCAAATAATGTGGTTTGTATTTTTGAACTGGTAAAGATCCTGTTCCTGATGTTTATGCCTGCTGCTACTATCCAGCCACTTGATTGTTTTCATTGTGTTTGTCTTTTGCTTAAACTGTGCAATACAGTAGACTGTTGGCTTCCCAGCCAGTAGTCCTGTGGTAGGTTGCGTTTCTTTCACTCAAGGAATGTATAAAATACATTCGCATATTAATACAGAGGAGTCGGAGTCGGAACATTTATCTACCGACTCCACAGCCCTGATCTGCAGGCAACTGCTCAGATACGTAAAACGGATGTTTTGTTTATTTTGACAGATGGTCCCAAGAAGGGCCAAACGGCATAAAAATCCACCATTTCCAGGTGGATTTGACAAGTAATTGTTCAAAGGAAAAAACAAAGCTGCGCCACATTAATCACAATTAGTAGAAGAATAGAAATTATAATTAAATAAATAAAAATAATTAAAGTGAATTAGTCAGTCCATAAATGAATGTTATCGGCATCAAAACAGTCAGTATGGATCCTCTAGTGGATACACTCGTGCAGGTAATTCATGGAAAGCCACACCATCAAAGTGACAGGTAAAAATTAACTGAAGTGATCCCTCCACCAATAAATAAGGCCGCTTACCAGAGGGCAAGCAAATTATGCATTTGGCTATAGCCCAGCCACGGCCTTTAATTCACAGGATCCCGGGGGAGAAGCAGCTCTCAGAAACTCGATAGGTACCACTCTCCAACGACATCGTACAGAGCAGTGGTCATCAACCCTGCCCTACAGGGCCCACTAACAGGCCAGGTTTTATGTATTACCATGGGGAGATGCAGTCTAAAATACTGCAATCACTGAGCAGCAAATGATATCACCTGTGATGTATTTCAGTTATCTTGCAAACCTGGCCTGTTAGTGGGCCCTGTAGGACATGGTTGATGACCACTGGTACAGAGCACAGGCCGCTCCGCGGGAGAATGTCTGCCACCAGCGTGGATCAGGTAACCCCGGGAGGAGGAGGCCGGGGGGGGATGGGGGAGATCATCACACTGTTACCTATCGAGTTTCTGAGAGCTGCTTCTCCCCTGGGATCCTGTGAATTAAAGGCCGTGGCTGGGCTATAGCCAAACGCATAGTTTGCTTGCCCTCTGGTAAGCGCCTTATTTATTGGTGGAGGGATCACTTCAGTTAATTTTTACCTGTCACTTTGGTGGTGTGGCTTTCCATGAATTACCTGCACGAGTGTATCCACTAGAGGATCCATACTGACTGTTTTGATGCCGATAACATTCATTTATGGACTGACTAATTCACTTTATTATTTTTATTTATTTAATTATAATTTCTATTCTTCTACTAATTGTGATTAATGTGGCGCAGCTTTGTTTTTTCCTTTGCTATGTTGTGTATCGCACGCCTGCTGCAGCCTCTGATTTTTTAGTTTAAGGCCTTGTACACACGATCAGACATGTCCGATGAAAACGTTTTCATCGGACATGTCTGCTGGGAGGTTTTGGTCTGATGTGTGTACACACCATCAGACCAAAATCCCAGCAGACAGAGAACGCGGTGACGTAGAAGACACCGACGTTCTCTGACACGGAAGTTCAATGCTTCCACGCATGCGTTGAATCAATTCGACGCATGCGCGAGATTTCGGGCCGCTGGTTATACGTCATAACCAGCGGACATGTCCGATTAATCGTACTAACCATCGGACATGTCCGACGGACATCTTTCCAGCGGACAAGTTTCTTAGCATGCTAAGAAACTTTTGTCCACTGGAAACCTGTCCGCTAGGCCAGGAAACCGGTCCGCTAGGCCGTACACACGGTCGGACATGTCCGTGGAAACTGGTCCGCGGACATGTTCGGTCGTGTGTACGAGGCCTAAGTGTTGATTAGCGCAGTTTTTTTGTTTTACCTAAGTAATTGTTCAAGCTTATGGTTTAACCGCTTAAGACCCGGACCATTATGCAGGTAAAGGACCTGGCCCCTTTTTGCGATTTGGCACTGCGTCGCTTTAACTGACAATTGTGCGACGTGGCTTCCAAACCAAATTGGCATCCTTTTTTCAAATAGAGCTTTCTTTTGGTGGTATTTGATCACCTCTGCGTTTTTTGTTTTTTTTTGCGCTATAAACAAAAATAGAGCGACAATTTAGAAAAAAATTCAATATTTTTTCCCTTTTGCTATAATAAATATCCCCAAAAAATATATAAAAAAACATATTTTTTCCTCAGTTTAGGCCGATACGTATTCTACATATTTTTGGTAAAAAAATCGCAATAAGCGTTTATCGATTGGTTTGCGCAAAATTTATAGCGTTTACAAAATGGGGGATAATTTTATGGCATTTTTATAAAAAAACATTTTACTACTAATGGCGGTGTTCAGCGTTTTTTTTTTTTTTTTCGTGACTGCGACATTATGGGGGACACCAGACACTTTTGACACATTTTTGGGACCATTGTCATTTTCACAGCGAAAAGTGCTATAAAAATGCACTGTTTACTGTGAAAATGACAATGGCAGTAAAGGGGTTAACCACTAGGGGGTGCTAAAGGGGTTAAGTGTGTCCTATTGTGTTTCTTACTGTAGGGGGGCGTGGCTGGACGTGTGATGTCACTGATCGTCGTTCCCTATGACGGGGAACAGATGATCAGTGACAAGCCACAGAGAAGAACGAGGAAGATTTGTTTACACTCACCTCTCCCCGGTCTTCAGCTCCTGTGACCCGATCGCGGGACACCGACAGCAATCGGGTCTGTGGTCACGGAGCTTCGGACCGGGTCACGAGCACTCTTGCGACACACGGCTGGGTTCTTAAAGGGGACGTACATGTACGCCCTTGTGCCCAGCTGTGCCATTCTGTCCTTAAGTGGTTAAAGAACAGGGCTCCTCCTTTTTCTGTTAAGGCGCACTCTACCAGGGCCAGAAGTGCTTCATGGACAGTGCATCACCAGGCTTCGATGACTCTTTCCAAATTCTATCAAATAGATGTGAAAGGACATAAGGATTCCGCCTTCGGGCAAAGTGTGCTGCAGGCAGCAGTATAGGGCTTCTTGTCCACAAGCAGCCTGCTTGATCTGGGTCTCCCACCCTTCATATTGAGCATTGCTCTGGGGCGTCCCATTATGTAATTACTGGCTCTGTGTCCCGTGGTGTACGATAAAGAAAACTTGATTTTTTATAACAGCTTACCTGTAAAATCCTTTTCTTTTGAGTACACCACAGGGCACAGAGGTCCACCCTTCCTATGGGAACCTTCTTGCTTGCTACAAAACTGAGGTATTTCCCTGATGGGAGGGGTTATATGGAGGTGAACTGTCTTCAATTGATTGTGCCAGTGTCCAATCACCGCTGGTGACCCTTAACCCATTATGTAATGACTGGCTCTGTGTCCCGTGGTGTACTCCAAGAAAAGGATTCGACAGGTAAGCTGTTATAAAAATCAATTTTTTTGCTTGTGTCTGGCTGTTTTTTTTACCTGTATGATGGCGTACGACGGTGCACCATTTTGGCTCTTGGTTCGACATGGCACACGTGCATTCGCAAGAGCACTGCTGTGCTTAGCAGTTTGTTTGGCGGCCATGGTGCACGCGGCTTCGCCATAGGTGTTGTGTACACTTGGAGCCGCGCATGTGCCATAGCCTAATCTGGGCACACAGAGATTTGCATCATATGCCAATACAGCCACACCCATTTGTCGGGACAACGCACGCACGGAACATCCGAGTGCACGGCCAGCTTATTTAAGGTGTGTATGCCAAGCATGCGGTGCTTCCAGAAGGCAGCTATGGGACACAGAGCAGGCTATGAACCAGTCTAAAGCCTCGTACACGCAATCGGATTTTCATCGGACAAACCCGTGGAATTTTGTGCGAAGGGCGTTGGCTGTGAACTTGTATTGCATACAAACGGCAAAGAATTGTTGGCCAACACACTTGAAAGTATGTGGTTTTTAAGGTCTTTAGTTCCACCCTTTGGGCAACTTCTGCTAATGCTGTCTTATGGTTAGCATTGGTTCAGAGCTTGCGTGTTTGTACTTTTGGATTTTTTTTTTTTTCAACGGACTTCTGTACACACAATTGGATAATCCGATATCGCACATTTGTTGTTGGAGAGCATGCTATCCCACATTTGTTGTCTGAGACTCCAACAACAATTGTCCGATGAAGAATACAAACAGTCGGATTATCCGACAACCTCCTGCCATCACACAATTCCTGTCGGAAAGTCCGATCGTGTGCACAAGATTTTAGACTTTGTCTACCAGTGTCCATTCACCTAAAGATGGCGTATAACCCAGTAGGTAATGAATATTAGCCTAACTCTGTGACCCATGTTGTACTCAAAGAAAAGGATTTTACAGGTAAGTATGATAAAAAAAAATCCTATTTTTTTTTATTAAAATAAGTACAGTGCCATTATCCACACAGAAAGGAAAGGGCTACAGTAAATTTAACAATGTGTGCTTACTATCACTTTTAATATTTATTTTTCATGCAGGGTCGGCTACCTCGCTACCTCATTAACCAAAGCCTGGCTGCTACCATGTTTGAGTTCTGCAGCCATTTGCGCAAGAGAGTCAGTGAAGTTTACAGCGGGCCAGTATAGAATTGCTTCCAAAAAGAAGACTGAATCTGCGCTGCCTCCCATCTGCTTGATGAAGCACTGACAGCAGCTGCTATTTGCACACTAATCTTTTGTTATAATTAACAGGATGAAGGACTGTCCCATCCAGCATACTCGTATCCCCTGTGTCTTCTGAAATCTTATGCTCGCCTTTCCAGTGCATGTCATCACTAGAAGAAAGAGTTTGGTTTCCAATGTCCATTAAGGCATCTTTGGGGAATTTTCAATGTACCATATTGAATTGTGAAGTTGGGGTGCTGATGGTTGACGCACCTGTTCCTGAAATGTTGGTCGCTGTATTCTTGGAAAAGACCTCCATAAGCAGGTGAACGGAGCCAGTAATCAAATCGAATTTTGTTTTTTTTTCTTTTTTAACTGACTGACAGGGCTTCCTGCTTGATTTGAGAATGATGTTTACCCCATGCTGGGCATGGAGGTTTAACCTTTCAGAAGAATTTTTAATGGTTTGCAGAGGTCCAGTTTACAAGTGACTATGCTCACAGTACATTTCTAACCATCTTTAAGCTGTAATGTTTGAGGAGGTGGACACTTTGGACAAGTAACTAGAGTGGATGCACTGATTATTGGGGAGAAGATATCCATTTATTCACAAGTCTGTTTGTTTGTTTTTTGTTTGTTTTTTTAACGCCTCCTTTTCCAAAAAATACAGGTAACCAGGCGTTAACATAAACACGTCTTAACATTGTATTTTGCTAGAAGCACAGAAGTTATTGATCACACTTTTATTTTTTTAATGTGAAACCAGTCAGTGCCTACCACTCAGATGTAAGTGATTAATGCAACGGATAACTATTTATTCCAGAGGTGAATTTGCAGTGGGACTTCACGACTTCACGACTTCCACTACACATTTTTGTACCAATATAGCAAAAATTATAGATAAGGCATTTGAGCGAAATGATCACTTTTGTAAATAACAATCTCTTATTTTGTGCGTGTTACTCTTTCGTAAAGTGTGCTGTGCCAAAAGGAAATGTTCAATTTTGCTTTCTGCTTTGTAGAATTTATAGGCACGCAGAATGCTGTAACAATGTGAACATTCCTATGTCAATTACTGTATGCAGAAAACAATGGCTGCTAGCCAAATTTGACCAGATCCTACGCGGCACAAACAGTACATTAAAATCCCATATAGGCATAGTGAATGTTATTTACAAAGTCTGTTATTTCCCTGTCTTATCTCGCAATATGAGCTCTGTCAGAAAAATGTTGTTTCTTTGAATGATCATAATTGGGAACGTCTCTTGTAATGAGGAGGAGATGATAGCAGCATAGAATCTTAATTATGGACCTCCTGGGCTAGCATGAAGCAATCATGCTTGGTGTCTTGGTTTTTGGGGTCCACTTTAGTGGCATAATAGGTTGTACAGGCAGTATAGTTGTTCATGGTTCACTTGATTCTGAATTCATAGGCTCAATTCATAAAGCCAACACACCAAGATAATGATATATATTTTTTATTTTTAAATGACAGTTTAAAAAAGTACAATGAAATTTGAAAATTCCAGTCATATGGCTAAAATAAAGATACTTATTCTTGTGTTGATGCTTTGTGAAGTAAACCTATGATCTCTAATGAAATCAGATCTGCTGATTGATTCACTCATGTTTGATACCAACCTTCTTGTGTTGTATTGTTGTACTACAGCTTCCACCATACTCAACATCTAATATTGTAGGTCATAGGAAGGTTATTAGAACCTGTGTTACATTAGCCACTCGCAGGTGGTAAAGGATTTTATGCAAATCATTCCCTGATGTGAAATCTGCCATTATTGGAAAACTTTGCTGATCAATGTCATGTTTGTTTTTTGATTTAAATGAGATGCATATTGGATGTGTTTGTTTCTTTTCTAACAAATACTGATTCATACTTTAACAATCTTTTTTGAAAAAAAATCTTGATAAAAATTTAATTCTGTTTGTTTGTTTTTTTGTTTCGTTTTTTAAGAGAACCAAAAGTAATTGAAAAATTTGATTTTGAATATACACTGGTTCATCACATATGTTTTAGGTGTTATGTTTAGGGAAAAATAAGCTATTTTTATATTTTAATGTTATAGTACAGGACTGGATACTCATAGTACCTTCATGTGACTGGACACTGCATAAAACTTTTATGTTTAGGTAAAATTGCATTTGTAGGTGGTGGGTATGAGGCAATAGGGCCAGCTACTCACCAGTCCTTCTACTTCACCCCCCCCCCCCAAATATTTCAAGGTTGTGTTAATTTCTGAATATTAAATGACACACGCACACAGAAAGCAGAGGATTAAAGTAGAAAACTTTAAAACTAAAATCTGTAAATCTAAAGGCATCCACAATCTAAGACTAAAGTAATATACAGTATCTTACAAAAGTGAGTACACCCCTCATATTTTTGTCAATATTTTATTCTATCTTTTCATGTGAGAACACTGAAGAAATTATACTTTGTTACAATGTAAAGTAGTAAGTGTACAGCTTATATAACAGTGTACATTTTCTGGCCCCTCAAAATAACTCAACACACAGCTATTAGTGTCTAAATCGCTGGCAACAAAAAAAAGTACACCCCTAAGTAGAAATGTCCAAATTGGGCCCAAAGTGTCAACATTTTGTGTGTCCACCATTATTTTCCAGCACTGCCTTAACTCCTCTTGGGCATGGAGTTCATCAGAGCTTCACAGGTTGCCACTGGCATACTCTTTCACTCCTCCATGATGACATCACGGAGCAGGTGGATGTTAGAGACCTTGCGCTCCTCCATCTTTCGTTTTGAGGATACCCCGCAGATGCTCAACAGGGTTTAGGTCTGGAGACATGCTTGGCCAGTCCATCACCTTTACCCTCCGCTTTTTTAGCAAGGCGGTGTTCATCTTGGAGGTTTCTTTGGGTTCATTATCATGTTGGAATACTGCCCTGCGGCCCAGTCTCCAAAAGGAGGGGATTATGCTCTGCTTCAATATGTCAAAGTACATGTTGGCATTCATGGTTCCCTCAATGAACTGTAGCACCCCAGTGTCGGCAGCACTCATGCAGCCACAGACCATGACACTCCCACCACCATGCTCCACTGTAGGCAAGACACACTTGTCTTTGGACTCCCCACCTGGTTGCCGCCACATATGCTTTGACACCATCTGAACCAAATAAGTTTATCTTGGTCTCATCAGACCACATGACATGGTTCCAGTAATCCAGGTCCTTAGTGTACTTGTCTTCAGCAAACTGTTTGCAGGCTTTCTTGTGCATCATCTTTAGAAGAGGCTTTATTCTGGGATGACAGCCATGCAGACCAGTTTGATGCAGTTTGCGGCGTATGGTCTGAGCACTGACAGGCCGACCCCTTCAACCTCTGCAGCAATGCTGGCAGCACTCGTATGTCTTTCCCAAAGACAACCTCTGGATATGACGCTGAGCACGTGCACTCAACTTCTTTGGTCAACCATGGCAAGGCCTGTTCTGAGTGGAACCTGTATGATCTTGGCCACCGTGCTGCAGCTCAGTTTGAGTCTTGGCAATCTTCTTATAGCCTAGGCCATCTTTATGCAGAGCAACAACGGTTTAGACATGAATGGCTATGTGTTGAGTTATTTTGAGTGGACAGCAAATTTACACTATTATAAGCTGTACACTTGCTACTTTACACACACAGTGGGGAAAATAATAATTTGATCCCCTGCAGATTTTTAAGTTTGCCCATTTACAAAGAAATTTTAATTGAATCATAGGTGTATTTTAAATGATAGAGACAAAATATTAGCCATAGATCCAGGAGATGATCAATCCTAATTAGTGGTATTGGCATTCCTCCAAGGTTTAATTCAAAAAGAGAAGGGTGCCCATAGCGTGATATCGCTTAAAAAAATTATATTTATTTTAATAAAACGGTGTTAAGATATACGCATTTGATTAAACAATACAGACATAAATTGCTGGCACAAGCGCAGAGGGAAATGTTATCTTCGGCCTCAAGTGATAAGACGTTCTGTAGCCCCTCCCTACGCTCCAGATGACGTTTAGAGTGACGAAACATGTAGGGCAGGACTAAAGAACGTCTTAACGTCACTTCCAGGTGAGATATGCCAATATCACGAATAAGGATCGATCATCTCCCAGAGTGCTACACAGTGGCAAATACTGTGGCTGCATAGCACCCCAGGTGGGGTAAGTAGCATCCAGTGAGTGCGATCAGAATAAGAGCACGGATTAATCGCCTGCACTGCAAGCACTTTTGAGATGAGAAGAAATATCAGTTTTATTTGTGGATAAAAAGCACGGGACACTTTATTTAAGAGCACAAATCATTTTTATTTTTTACTTTTCATAACAGGTTTTGTTCACGGACCTTATTTATATTTATGTTGTGGTTAAATTCATATTATCCCATTTTGTTTTTTTTAAGTGTGGTATCACTGTTATCAGAGTAAACTAGCTTACTCATTAGCACTACTCACGGTCCCCGCAGGGGATCAAACCCCCACACAGAACACTATATGTATTTAAATAATTGGATCCAGCAAACGCACTAAATAACTATTGATTTAAAACACTATAAAATGGTAAACCTTTTTGCTGGTTACACCTTGTAGAGGGTGTAACACAGAAACAATATAAACTACCTCGGATCATCATCGCTGACATCCATCAAAACCAATAATTTTTTTCTCATCAATATATTCTCTTCATCAGCACATGTCACCTTACTTTAAATTTTATCTAAACATATTTAAAGGCTTATGACAGAGGAACAGTGCCACACATACACAATAAATGTCTTACCTCTGCTTGCCAACAAGGGTTTCTCCACCAAGTACCAAGTCATGTTTTGCTTGGAGATCAAATACTTATTTTACTCACTGAACTGCAACTCAATTTGTAACCTTTGTATCATGTTATTTCTGGATTTTTGGTTGATAGTCTGTCTCTATCATTTAAAATACACCTATGATAAAAATTATACACCCTCCATTTCTTTGTAAGTGAGCAAACATACAAAGTCTGCAGGGATCTAATTATTTTCCCCACTGTATATTTAATATATTAAAAAGTATATGTTTTAAACATTATTACATGAACCATAGTTTAAACTTTGATTCCCTCAAGGAGCTGCTTAAAGTGGTTGTAAAACCCCTTACACATACCCACTGAAGAGACTTTCCTCCGTACACGGATGAAACAAATCCTCCTACATAAGTTGTATCTGGCTATCTGCAGTCTTCTCTAAATTTATTCAAAGTGCTGAATGTATAAACTTGTCTGAAAGTTCAGGGGAAAAAGGGATGAGGTTTGAGAACTGATTGGAGGGAAGAGACACGCCCCCCTTCACACAGCGAACAGGACCGAGGCTGTCAATCTGCTGGTGGTCCTCCCTTGTCACCATTTTTCACTTGGTGTCAGGTCAGGAACAATTGTTAGTGATTCATGCTCAAAGCACAGGATTAAACCAGCAGACAGAAATTACACTTTTTAAGGGTCACTAAAGGAAAACATTTTTTTTGCTGAAATTACTGTTTACAGGGTTTAGAGACATAAAAGTTAACTGATTCCTTTTAAAAATGATTAAAAATAGATTAAATTATATCATATAATGTGCCTCTAGTTTCACTTTCGGTTTTAAACTGGTTTCATGTTTATGTGAAGTAAAGAGACCCACAGAACAAAAACAAACAAATCCAGGGCAGTGTTTTGTTTTTAAAAATGAATCCGATTGGTTCTGAGGAGTTTTAGACACACAGCTTAGACCACAGTGAGAAGCTCCCATGAGTTTTTTCATAAGGAGCCAGACAAGCAGGAAGTGTGGAGATCACAGCAGAATTACAGCTACTTCAAAGCAAAAATGAACAATGAGGACATGAAACCAGTACTGCAGTAAGGTAAAGGAAGCTATTTAGCTAAAAAAAAAATAATCCTTTAGTGATCCTTTAATTGAGACAAGTACAAACTCTAGAGGGATATGATTTGTTCATATTTCATGTCTGAGGTTTACAATCACTTTAACCTACTAGCATGTTTTTGGAGTGTAGAAAAAAAAATACCCAGAGGAAACCTACATTGGCACAGGAAGAACATGCAAACTCCATTTTCTTCACTTGCTGCATGTGGTTCAGGCTGTGAGCACAAATCAGAACTGCTTCTTTCTGAAAGACTGATTCCTGTTTGTCATCCAGGATGGGCTCAAAGGGGTGAATGGGCTTCTCATTTTACCATCACTGGGAGCTGAGTCAGACTGTCAACCGTACCTACGGTCTCGAGGATCAGGTTTCACTCTTGCCTTTCAAGGCACACACTGCTAGATCTATGAATGCTTCTTGGGCAACTGTTTTTCAAATTTACAAGGCTGCCACCTGGTCTTCTGTTCACATGTTCTCTTAAGTTTTTCTAGGTGGACAATTTGGCTTCCTCGGATGCCATCTTTGAGCATAAAATATCATTCAGGCAGACCTTTGAGTTGCAGGCAGTCCATAGATCTGTTGTCTGTTACCATTTAATTGCCTCAGTTGGGATGGTTTTGAACGTTCTGAAGATTTAACTACTTGAGTTCCCTGACATTTTTTTTCTTTAAAGTGGTTGTAAACCCCATGAAAGTTTGAACTAAGCATATATATCTGTGTTTACTTATCTCTCTCCAAAGCTCTAAGTGCTGTTTTTCTCTGTTATCGGAATGTGTTACTTCTGGCAAGTTCTCAGATACATAAGAGAACAAGTAGCTGAAAATGTGTCTGGGGGGAAGCTTAGAGTGAGATAAGCTTGTTTATTCAGATTACATCTCTGCACGTTCATTCATTTCTCTGCCTGTGTCGAGGGAGGGGGGGGGGTGTTCCTTTCCTCCAATCGGCTCTCACACTCAGTGTAAGCCCAGTATACCCACCCACTCATATGTGCAGCTGAAAGTGAAAGAAAGAAAGATTTTTTTAACATGATCTGCACTTTCCAAAGAGTGTAGAAAACTGAAGACTACAGATAAGTAAAACTTATGTAGGAGGATTTGTTTTATCTCTGTGTATCATCTGAGGATCTTCACTTCACTGGGTATATGTGAGGGTGTACAAGCACTTTAAATCCTCAGTCATTTCATTGATGTCTGTGCACATTCTACCCTTTAGCAATTCTGTAGTCTACCCCAACATCTTCTAAATTACTTTTAGTTGGATATTTACAGATTAGCCACATTATGACCATTGAAAGGTAATATAAATGAAAATAATTATCTTTTACAATGGCATCTGAAAGTGGGTGGGATATATTAGGAAGCAAGTGAATATGTTTTCCATTAAGTTTTTTTATTGAAAGCAGGAAAAATAAGCATTTGAGCATCTTTGACAAGGGCCATATAGTAAAGGCTGGACAAGTGGGTCAGAGCATGACCAAAACTGCAGCTCTTGTGGGATGTTCTGCAGTGGTCAGGACCTACCAAAAGTGGTCCAAGGAAGGAAAACCAGTGACGGGGTCATGAACAGCCAAGGCTCATGGATGGGGAGCGAAGGCTGGCCCATGTAATCTGTTCAAGTAGAAGAGCTGCTGTTGCTCAAATTGCTGAAAACATTAAGGATGGTTCCAATAGAAAGGTGTCATAACACACAATGCATGGCAGTTTGTTTCATATGGGGATTCGTAGCCACAGACTGGTCCTGGTGCTCATGCCGAACATCGGACTCGGACCACAGAGCAATGGAAAAAGGTGGCCTGGTCTGATGAACTCAAGAATGGTTTGAAGAACACAAGTTTGAGGTTTTGACTTCGCCTCCAACTTCTCCAGCTCTAAATCCAATCAAGCATTTGTGTGATGCGCTGGAGAAACAATTCTAATCCATGGAGGCCCTACCTTGCAACTAACAGGACTTAAAGTGGTTCAAAAGGTAGGTTTGCACATTCTCTGCATTAAGGTAAAACACCTTCTGTGTGCAGCTCCCCTCCCCCTTATATCTACCCAATCTCGATCCAGTACTGTGCTTGAGAGAAAAAGCTCTCTCCCTTTTTGCTCACTGGAGATTGAGTGGGGCCGAGCTGTGCTGTGTGTGTCAGTGGACACACACAACCCAGCTCCTGATTGAGCCCTCAAGCATGGCACCATAGCAAACAGTTTACTGTAAGGGCAGTTATAGTGAGCGGGAGGGTGAGCCAGGAGTGCCACAGAGCAGGTAAGTATGACATGTTAATTTATTTTTATGTTTTCCTTTAGAATCACGTTAATCAGAATTGGGCTCATATTCATTACCTCCTGGGATATACGCCATATCTCTAGGTGAATGGACACTGGTAGACAAAGTCTTAGACAGGAAGTGATCCCATATATACCCCTTCCCATACAGGAAGTACGTGCATTTTTTTTCCAAGTGTCTGCAAGGTGGATGGGCACGTTTTGTTGAGCTCTCTGAGCTCCAAGCCTTTAGTCCCAAAAACGGTTCTTAAATGAATCAAGGGGATTGAGTGATTGGATCTATTTGACACAGGCTTGTATGCTTTGATAAATGGTGCCTCACAAAGAAGACACAAGGATCCTGCAAGGTTTTGCCTGTAACGTGACCTTCAGGCACTGGACCCTGCGTAGTGGAATCCTGGACACCACCGAGCTAAGGCATTCCTGCAGGGTGCTATACAGATCCAAGGGAGTGGACCCTAAAGCATGAAAATGTACCCACTCCTTGAAGGTCCTCAAGTGACCTGAACCCGCTGTGATGGGTGAAGATTGGGCTCTTAGTTTCTACAGCTACCCTGCGCCTGGACGGGTAAGTGAAACCCCCTTATTACTTTTTGTGGGGTGCCCCATTGATTGTAACAATCAGTCAAGCTAGCTAGAAGCTAGACACCTGTGTGCAGTGACTAAAGGGGGTAGTTTTGAGCTAGCTGTAGGTGTTTGCAAAATAGTACCTTTTTTTCTCGTTGTCTGGCTGTTTATTTCTTTAAATGGATGGTCTGTCATGAGTAGGGATGAGCCGAACACCCCCCTGTTCGGTTCGCACCAGAACCTGCGAACACACCAAACGTTCGTGTGAACTTTAGAACCCTGTTAAAGTCTATGGGACTTGAACGTTTGAAATCTAAAGTGCTAATTTTAATGGCTAATATGCAAGTTATTGTCCTAAAAAGTGTTTGGGGACCTGGGTCCTGCCCAAGGGGACATGTATCAATGTAAAAAAAAGTTTTAAAAACTGACGTTTTTTCAGGAGCAGTGAATTTAATAATGCTTAAAGTGAAACAATAAAAGTCAAATATTTCTTTAAATTTCGTACCTAGTGGGGTGTAAAGTATGCATGTGAAATAGCGCATGTTTCCCATACTTAGAACTGTCTCTGCACAAAGTGTAATTTCTGAAACATAAAAAGTCATTTAAAACTGACTCGCGGCTATAATTAATTGTCGGATCCCGGCAATTCAGAGAGAATTCATTCATAAAAAAAAACGTGGGGTCCCCCCCAAATTCAATTACCAGGCCCTTCAGGTCTGGTATGGATATTAAGGGGAACCCCGCCGTCGGTTTTAAAAAATAATGACGTGGGGTTCCCCCCCAGATATTCATTCCAGACCCTTCAGGTCTGGTGTGGATTTTAAGGGGAACTCCACCCATTTGTATATGGACAACTATTACATAAGCGTGCCACTTTTTAGTCACTTGTTTGATCATCAAATTGGCGCATGTGGTACCGTGCAACCTAATCGCCAGGGCTTACCCCAGAGGCTTGTAGATTCCTGTCTTGGGCTGGTGGAGAGAGCCTGCTTCAAGTGTAATAATTTGCTCTCTGTGAAGTGGAGGGTTAATGAGAATGTTTTCGTTCTGTCCTCCCTTCACGTGGACACAACGGTCCAAATTTCTACGGCGACTGGTGTTGTGGAGAAACCCCTCTAACCAAAATATGTGGACCTCAACGTCCAGTTGCTAGTGCCGTACCTAGTTGCCCGTAGGGCCAGATGCTGGTACAAAAAAGTGTCTGTATACTTATTTCAATTGGCTTTGCTGAACGCTCATGTGCTATACAGAGCTTCAGGATGGACTGGATCTTTCCTTAAATTCCAGACGGTGCTTCACCTCACCATCCTAATCCAAATGCAGTAAACCGGCTGCATGAGAGGCATTTTCCGTATGTCCTCCCTATTACCCCTACCCAACGAGCCCCCCAAAGAAAATGTTGTGTCTGTAGAAAGTGTGGATATAGGCGTGACACCTGCTATTTTTGTCCCTCCTGTCCTGAAAATCCTGGTCTTTGATTGGTAAATGTTTTGAACGCTACCACACACTAGTACAGTTTTAGTGTAGGGTACAGCACTGCACAGACTAGGACACACTTTCACAGGCTCTCCCAAGATGCCATCGCATTTTGAAAGAACCAAGCCGTTAGGCCTCATGCACACTGGACATTAAAATAACATTATAAAAACGGCAGTATCTTTGCAGTGAGTTTTTCAACTTTTTTCAAAGTTTTTTCAATAGCATTTTTTTTTTGTGTTTTTCCGCATTACAGGTGCTGTAAAAACATCTAGTGTGCATTAGGCCTGAGGCCTTAGGCCTCATGCACACTGGACATTTTTTTATGTTTTTACAGTAGCTGTTTTTGGCAGTAGACGTTTTTTTATACAGTCACACATAGGCTGTTATCAGCAGTTTTGGGCAGTGGCGTTTTTGAGCAGTAAAAAAAAAAGAAAACTAGTGGGTTCTGAAAGACGTTTTTCAGCTGTAAAAACGCTCTAACACTGATAAACGTCGATAAACGGTCAAGAAAAATCTTAAAAAAAAAAAAAACGCTAAAAACGCTAGTGCAAAAAAGTTGATAAACTCGCTCTAAAGCTACTGCCGTTTTTATAACATTAACGTTTTAACGTCCAGTGTGCATGAGGCCTAAGAACCCATTCACACAGGGGCAACACGACTTCTAGCACGACTTTGGGGGGCAACTTCGACACGACTCGAGTATGAATCATCAGGCAACTTACAAGGCAACTTCAAGTTGCCTCCAGGACAGGAGGCTTTCCAGTGGCCAATCAAACAACAATAGGCTCTTTGGGAGGAAGGGGTTTGCCTGAGAAATATATGTTATCTTCCTGTATTGTTGCTTCAGATAAGACAGTGATCTGACTTCTGAGGCGACTTCCATTGAAATCAATGGGTACAAGTTGCCTAGAAGTCAGATTGAAGTAGTACAGGAACCTTTTCTGAAGTCGGAGCGACTTCAGTAGTGTACATTAAGACGGCTCCCATTTACTTCCTTTAATTTTCTCGACCGGGCGACTTGAAGTTGGATCCCAGGTGTACTGTATTTTATTCTGCACTGTTTTATTGTTATTGAATTTAGAGGCATAGACAACAATGTGGAGGTTTAGAATTTTTTTTTTTTACAATTTATTAGAAAAAATTAGGGCTGTGACTGATTAAAATTTTTGTGTTCGATTAATCGTTTTGTTTTTTAATCGATTAATCGACTAATTTCGATTAATTAACGCACATACAGATACAACTACTTTTAGCTGATCTCCTTGCATTGTAACTCTGCATTGGCCAGTGGTAAATGTGGTGGGGGCAGCATGGGGGCAGATGTGTATATTCTTGCAGTATGGGGGCAGATGTGTATATTACAGCATCTGCCCCCATGCTGTAATATACACATCTGCCCCCATGCTGTAATATACACATCTGCCCCCATACTGCAAGAATATGCACATTTGCCCCCATACTGCAAGAATATGCACATTTGCCCCCATGCTTTAATATACACATCTGCCCCCATGCTGCAAGAATATACACATCTGCCCCCATGCTGCAAGAATATACACATTTGCCCCCATGTGTACATTACAGCATGGGGGCAGATGTGTATATTCTTGCAGTATGGGGGCAGATGTGTATATTACAGCATGGGGGCAGATGTGTATATTCTTGCAGTATGAAGGCAAATGTGTATATTACAGCACGGGGGCAGACGTGTATATTACAGCACGGGGGCAGATGTGTATATTACAGCACGGGGGCAGATGTGTATATTACAGCACGGGGGCAGATGTGTATATTACAGCATCTGCCCCCATGCTTTTATAGACACATCTGCCCCCATGCTTTTATAGACACATCTGCCCCCATGCTTTTATAGACACATCTGCCCCCATGCTTTTATAGACACACCTGCCCCCATGCTTTTATAGACACACCTGCCCCCATGCTTTTATAGACACACCTGCCCCCATGTTTTATAGACACACCTGCCCCCATGCTTTTATAGACACACCTGCCCCCATGCTTTTATAGACACACCTGCCCCCATGCTTTTATATGGATGGTTGTCCTCTCTTACCTACATCAGGCGGCAGACCCATCCGCAGAGTAGCTGACACGTGCAAAAGGGAAGATGATACGAGCAGGTGGGCGGGTGACTATGACGTCAGCGCGCCGCTACTCGGCTGACGCCGGGTGGATCAAGATGACCGCGGCTCCGGAGCTAGGCTGAAGCCGCGGTCTTTCCTATGGGCGAGACCGCGGAGCTCACTCCGCGGATCGTGATCGATCAAAATATTTTTAGTCGATCAAAGAAATTAACGATTAATCGAACAATTAATCGTTAATTTCCGCAGCCCTAGAAAAAATACATGATATAGTCACATAAATGTTCAAAATGGTTAAATCATATGGAATGATACAGTATACACAGTGAGCCCTTGCATATCAACGCGTTTCGCCATTAAGCTTCTGTAGGATATGAGCAGGGTTCAAAGAAGAAAACGAGTCTCACTGTCTGGAATGAGATATACATAAATTATACATATGAAAGAAAAAACAAAATATATATCATAAAACCTATACTAGCGTCTGTCCCATGAGAAAACCAACACAAAAGACAGACAAACCAAAAGGTCACTGAGTTTTTAACTCTTACACGAAGAGGTATACATATCTCATCCTTCACTTTTAAATGCTTTTTCCTTTTCTTCGTCCTGTAACTATATAGACCATTCTTTTACATTATATTTTCTTTATTAGAATCCATCATCTGGTTTACTATTTGAACATTCTTGGATTCCTTTTGAAATATTTATAACACTCTGTCCATTGGACCCAACAGGGAACCTGAGAATGCAGCCGGTGGTTCTGCCAGCTGACCATAGAGCTGATCAGAGACCAGAACGGCCCCAATCATCTCTATGGCCTAAAACTGGAAGCTACGAGCATTTCATGACAGATTTCGCCGGATATAAACCACGCCATTGGGAAAGCATTTTATCACACCGATCTTGGTGTGGTCAGATGCTTAGGGCAGAGGAGAGATCTAGAGTCTAATAGACCCCAATTTTTTCAAAAAAAGAGTACCTGTCACTACCTATTGCTATCATAGGGGATAATTACATTTCCTGGGATAACGATAAAAAAAAAAAAATGAAAGGAACAGTTGAAAAAAGAAGCAAAATCAATAAAAAAAAAAAAAAGCACCCCTGTCCCCCCCCCTGCTCTCACGCAAAGGTGAACGCAACCTCCTCTGTAAATCTTAAGTGGTTATCTGTAAAGGCTTTTAAATGCTTTTAAAAATGTATGTAGTTTGTCGCCAGTGCACAATTTTAAAGCATGTCGTGTTTGGTATCCATGTACTCGGCCTAAGATCATCTTTTTTATTTCATTTGGGCAATATAGTGTGTCTTGGTGCATTAAAATAAAAAAGTGTGTTTTTTCCCCAAAAAATGCATTTGAAAAATCGCTGCGCAAATACTATGTGAAAAAATGCAACACCCATCATTTTAATCTGTAGGGCATTTGCTTAAAAAAAACATATAATGTTTGGGGGTTCAAAGTAATTTTTTTGCAAAAAAAAAAATTTCATATAAGCAAAAAGTGTCAGAAAGGGCTTTGTCTTCAAGTGGTTAGAAAAGTGGGTGATATGTTACATAAGCTTCTAAATGTTTTGCATAAAATGCCAGGAGAGTTCAAACCCCCCCTACACTCCCAAATTACCCCATTTTGGAAAGTAGACACCCAAAGCTATTTGCTGAGAGGCATGTCAAGTTCATGGAATATTTTATATTTTGACACAAGTTGCGGGAATATGACAAACTTTTGTTTTATTTTATTTTTTTTGCACAATGTTGTCACTAAATTATATATTGCCCAAACATGCCATGGGCTTATGTGGAATTACACCCCAACATACATTCTGCTGCTTCTCCCGAGTATGAGGATACCACATGTGTGATACTTTTTGGGAGCTTAGCCGTTTACAGGACCCCAAAAACGAATCCACCGCCTTCAGGCTTTCTATGGGCGTAAAATGGTGATTTCATTTCCTCACTACCTATCGCAATTACGGAGGCCATGAAATGTCAATATAGCACAAACCCCCCCCTCAAATGACTCCATTTTGGAAACCCCCCTTTCAAATGACTCCATTTTGGAAAGAAGACACTTCTCTTTGCTGAGAGGCATGTAGAGTCCATGGAATATTTTATATATATTTTTTTTTTTTTACAGAAAGTTGTCACTAAATGATATATTACTCAAACATGCCATGGGTATATGTGAAATTACACCCCAAAATACATTCTGTTGCTTCTCCTAAGTACAGGGATACCACATGTGAGACTTTTTTGGAGCCTAGCCATGTACGGGACCCCGAAAACTAAACACTGCCTTCAGGCTTTCTAAAGGTGTAAATTTTTGATTTCACTACTCACTGCCTGACAGTTTCGGAGGCCATGGAATGCCCAGATGGCACAACCCCCCCTCCACCCCATTTTGGAAAGTAGACACCCCAAGCTATTTGCTGAGAGGTATGGTGAGTTATTTGCAGATCTTGCTTTTTGTCACAAAGTTTTGAAAAAAAATAATAATTTCTTTCCTTTCTTCATTTTCAAAAACAAACGAGAGCAGCAAAATATTCACCATGCCTCTCAGCAAATAGCTTGGGATGTCTGGTTTCCAAAATGGGGTCATTTGGGGGGGGGGGTTTGTGCTATCTTGGCATTTTATGTCCTTCGAAACTGTGATTGGTATTGAGGAGTGAAATCAAAACTTTACGCCCTTAGAAAGCCTGAAGGTGGTGCTTGGTTTTCGGGGCCCCGTGCGTGGCTAGGCTCCCAAAAAGTCCCACACATTCCCTGTACTCAGGAGAAGCAGCAGAATGTATTTTGGGATGTAATTCCACATATTCCTGTGGCAAACTTTTGCGCAAACCAATAAATATACGCTTATTGACAAAGACACGTGGCTGAATACATTTTTGGCCTAAATGTATGGATAAAAATTGAGTTTTGGATTTTTTCTTATAACAAAAAGTTTAAAATATCTTTTTTTTTTTCCTTCAAAATTTTGTTTGGGTACAACATTGCGTTACCGCGCATGTGCCAGTTAAAGCAGTTCAGTGCCAAATTGTAAAAAGTTCTCTGGTCTTTAGGCTGCCAAATGGTCCGGGGCTTAAGTGGTTAAATAAGGGTATTAGCCAGTGCATCCCAAAGGGTAATACATTTGAAAGAGCTAATATGTTGGCTTGACACCAACGTAAAAATTCATATAAAAGAAAAAGAGAAGGCCTTCAAAAAATACAAGGCTAAGGGAACATCATCAGCATTCCAACTGTACAAAGAATGCAATAAGAAATGTAAGTGTGTGATCAGGGCGGCTAAGATAGAACACGAAAGGCACATAGCGGAGGAGAGTAAGAAAAATCCCAATCAATTCTTTACATAAATAGTAAAAGAGGCAGGACAGATCATATTGACCCCATAAAAATTATGAAGGGATTCTGGTTACAAAGGATGGTGAGATGGTGAAGGTTTTGAATGTTTTCTTCTCCTCAGTCTTCACAAGGGAAATGGGGGGCTTCAGTAACCAAAACTGCAATGTTTATCCTCAACACATCACAGGAAACACCAACCATAATAAACAGAAGATATAATCAGAAACAGACTTGAAAAAAACTTAACATAAATAAGTCACCGGGATGAGATGGATTGCATCCGAGGGTCCTTAACCACTTCCCACCCAAGGTACGTCTATGGACATCCTTGACTTTTTGTGCGGGGATGTCTGAATGATACCTGTAGCTACAGGCATCATTCAGATATCATTTATTAGAGCTGCCGATTCTGTGCACTGTAAGAACGATCAAAGCGACTGTTCCGCTGCTTGATCGTTCTTACAGGTGGCGAGAGGGGACATCCCCCCTCCCAGCATAGCCTGCACAGTGCGGTATTTAGAAAGTTTGGGCTGGGTCATAAATACCAAAAAGTCAGCCTTGAGACCAGCTTAAAGCCTGAAGTATTTAGGTCTGATCCTAGTTATGGTCCAGGCAAGGGTATTTTTGCACCTGTAAAGATCTGTGCCCTGAAGAATCTGCTGCCACAGATAAGGGGACCAGACAACTTTCCATTCTGCATGAGTCTTCTAGGAAGGATGGTGTCCTCCTTTGAGGCAGTGCCCTATGCCCAGTTTCATTCCAGGCCTATACAACAAGACATCTTGTTGGCTTGGAACAGGAGAGGGCAAGCCCTAGATTATCCCATGTTCTTATCTCCTGGAGCGTGCCTAAGCTTGTGGTTGCAGGATCAGAACCTACGAAAGGGAAGATATTTCCTCCCAGTGTCTTGGAGAGTACTGACCACAGACGCCAGTCTCTCGGGCTAGGGAGTGACTCTAGAGGGGCTCACAGCTCAGGTGAGATGGTCAAGGATAGAACAGAACCTGCTCATCAAGATCATGGAGTTGCGGGCAGTACGACTGGCCCTACGGTCCTGGATGGTGGAGCTTCAGGACTGCCCCATAAGTCCGACAATGCCACGGTAGTGGCCTATATAAACCACCAGGGTGGTACCAGGAGTCATTCAGCTCTGAAGGAGATGAACCACATTCTAGCCTAGGCCGAGGGACATGTGCCGGTCAATTCTATCGGCGGTTCATATCCCAGGGGTAGAGAACTGGGAGCAGATTATCTCAGCCACCAGCAGATCTGCCCAGTTGAATGATCCCTACAGCTGAGGGTGTTCCAGGAAATTTTGTCAGGATGGCTGAGGGAATCTGAGAAATAGCAGCCACCGGTCTTACAAACAGAAAATCCCTGGCAAGTACTGGTATTTGCAAGGAAATTACTGAGCTAAGAAGATGATGAATGGCATATTCAGTAAAAGGTAGGAAATGTTGCCCAGAGTTCTCTTTTGGGTTTGCTTTGCTTCAGTGCAAAGTAGGTAAAGGTGGTAACTGGTTGTACAGCCAATGACTGTGCTGTTCTCATAGTTATTTGTACATTGCATTATCAACCTTTCTTTCACCATGTTGTTTTAATGCATCTTTTGTACTGCTGCCATCTGCTGGCCAGAATTTGCATGCCGCACGCCTCTGTCCTTTATTGGTAAAGTTTTTTCCACCGGGGGGCGTGGACTCAAGCAGGGCTGGCCTTATCACGTGGGGGCAGCCATCGCAGTGCCTCATGGCTGTGTGATTAGACACTGCACATTTTTTTGGGCTTGAGAAGGCATCAGTTTTTGACCAGCAGTTAGCCTCAGGATAGATACCACTACTACAGAACAGTATTGTATCACCGTTTATTGCTTTATTTGGATTGAATAAACCCACGTTGATTTCATCCTCATGTATAAGTCTGGATCCATCTAACCCGAGCATCTGCCGGTCCGGTCTGCTCCACTGCTTGGATACGAAGGTAGGAAGTCACACAGCTATTATCAGTTATACCTTCATTCGCCTTCATGTGGGGACAGAACAGTCAAAAACTGCCTTAATGTCCACACCCCGGCCACAGATTCGCTCAGAGTTACCACACTCAGCAATCTCCCTTGCAACAGGCCCACCTGCAGCGAATCTGCCGGGCTGCAGTGCATGTTCCACAAGTCTAAGGGCAAGCACCGCGTGTCGACAGTATCTTTACTGTTGCTTGGAAGTCCTCCACAACTCATCAAGCCGTTTTCTATATCCCATATAAACCTTTGCTCGCATAGCAGAATTGTTAACGCACACGGGGTCCCTCTCTAACCTAACCCCCGCAAATCACTTAAAACACCTGAGGAACCTTGCCAGAGTGCCCCAGCGCAGCCGCACTACGATTTTTCAGCCCCGAATTCAAAAGTTTATTTTCTTAAGGAGAAAGCGCACCTTAAAGCGGAGGTTCACCCTAAAAAACATCTATGTACCATCCCATCCAGCGTCAGCTACAGTATGCTGTATTTACCGTTTAATCCTTCAGTTTCTTTTCAGACTCCAGCAGGGAGTAGGCGTTCCTATGAAGAGGGGAACATGATTGACGTCCGGCTATGGCGCATCACGCGTTCCGAAAATAGCCGGACTAGGTCTCGGCTCTTCACGGCGCTATACGGCACCTGCGCACGGACTAGGAGCTGACTGCGCAGGCGCCGTATACAGCCGAGTCCTATTTCGGCTATTTTCGGAACACGTGATGCGTCATAGCCGGACGTCAATCATGTTCCCCTCTTCATAGGAACGCATACTTCCCGCAGGAGTCTGAAAAGAAACTGAGGGATTAAACGGTAAATACAGCGCAAAAAAAAAAGCATACTGTAGCTGACGCAAGTATGCTGGACGGGATGGTATATAATTATTTTAGGGTGAACCTCCGCTTTAAATCGAAATGGACAAAAAGGACCTCACACAGTTCCCCAGTGATGAAACAAAGCTATTGCAGCCTGATACTGATCACTACGAAGAACAGGAAGCAGAACCCACACTTCCAGCAGACCAAGTCGTGCGACCAAGACGCTCCCTCAAACCGACAATAAAGGTCAGGGAAAACTATCAAACCACAAAAGACGAGTTATGCGATAACCAGGAAAAGCTATGGGAACGAGTTTCCTCCCACATATCAGGATTTAAATCCTCTGGCGATACCACAAGCTTACAAGTTGCCATCAGGCGGTTGAACACAGCTCATGAAGGATACAAGAGACTGTTCACAAGGTATATAACCTTTCTAAAAAAATGTTAATAATGATGAAGCCCTTTCAGAACTGAGCAAGGCAGAATCAATAGACATACAAAGAGACACCATGGTGCTGCTTGCTAAAGATAAAGCGGAACTCCGCATCTCCCATTTGCAAGAAACTAGATCACACAGATCAAATTCATCCAAACATTCCTCTCGGTCATACAAATCATCGTGCTCAAGAAGCTCAGCCCTAAGCGACAGATTACTAGAGGCCCGCATAAATGCAGAGCAATCCAAAGCCAGACGTTCCTTCACTGAAAAAGAAGCAGAGGCAAAGAGAGCAGAAGCAGAGGCCAAGAAGGCAAAAGCAGAGGCCAAGAGGGCAAAAGCAGAGGCTCGAATAAAGATGCTTGAATCAGAGATGGAAGAGGAAATTGCATTAGCTAAAGTAAGACTACTTGAGCAAGCATTAAGCCAAGGTCTTGATACAGTCTGCTCGCCACCACAGGAGGTAGAAGATCCAGCTGACCGCACCAGCGACTATGTACTGGAACAGTTATCTGCATCACCCCCAGTATGCAGTACCGTCCAAGCCGACAACACCAAGTCAACTCCACCTACAGTGCCAGTGTCACTTACAGCGCCTGAGCAACCTGATGGTGTTCACCCAGATGTGCCTTCTCAAGAACAGTTATTACAAAACTACAAAAAAGGCGTTTCCTAGCCTAACCCCACAGCTCAAGCAGCAGTCATCAAGATCTACCGAGGCTAGATCACAGCTCAACCCTGCAGCAACATCATTCTACCCGGATGCATCTCACCCTTTCACGCCACGCAGCCTACACGCCCCGGCGGCATCACAAGTTGTCGTGGCAACAAGCAGTGAGAAATCAGATATGTCTGAGTTTGCCAGGTTTATGGTGAACAGAGAGCTAATTAACACAAGTCTCTCAAAATTTGATGACCGTGCAGAGAGCTACAGAGCTTGGAAGGCAACCTTCAAGGCCGCCATTGCCAACCTCAACCTAACCGCAGAGCTGGAGTTCGACCTCCTGATCAAATGGCTGGGCCCAAGCTCCACAAATCGCATCAAGAGCCTCAGAACTGTCTACGTGGGACAAGCAGAAGCAGGTCTCGCTGCCGCCTGGCAGAGACTCGAACGTACCTTTTGGCAGTGCAGAAGCAATAGAGAAGGCCTTTTTTCAAGAGACTGCAGAACGTCCCAAAGATCAATCTTAAGGACGTCCATAAGCTTCAGGATTTGAGTGACCTGCTCGTGGAACTAGAGCTTGCCAAAAGAGACCCTCTTCTGATCGGGCTATGCTACCTGGATGCAGCCCATGGAGTGAACCCAATTGTCGTGAAACTACCATACGTCTGCAAGAAAAGTGGGCGGCATCAGTCTCAAGGTACAAAAGGGTGAATGACGTCACCTTTCCCCCCATTTATTTATTTCTGCAGATTCATTGATGAACAGTCCCAGATGAGGAATGACCCCAGCCTCGATTTCCTGGAGTTCAACACTACAGCTTCAGCGACACCATCACCAAGGTATGAAAGTGTCATGCATAAACACAGTGGCCTGAATTCAGATACAATTGTGTATCTTTAGGCGGGCATAGCGTATCTCCTATACGCTACGCCGCCGCAACTTTGAGAGGCGAGTATGGTATTCAGAAAGATTATGCGCCCGAAGTTACGGCGGCGTAGCGTATAAGGGCCAGCGTAAGCCCGCCTAATGCAAATATGGAAGATGTGGGCGTGTTTTATGTCAATTAAGTGTGACCCCACGTAAATGACGTTTCTAACGAACGACGCATGCGCCGTCTGTGAACGTATCCCAGTGCGCATGCTCCTAATTACGCCGCAAATAGTCAATGCTTTCGACGTGAACGTAACTTACGCAAAGCCCTATTCGCAAACGACTTACGTAAACGACGCAAAATTCGATGCTGGCCGACGTCCATACTTAACATTGGCTACGCCTCATATAGCAGGGGTAACTTTACGCCGGAAAAAGCCTTACGTAAATGACGTAAAAAAATGCGCCGGGCGGACGTACGTTTCTGAATCGGCGTATCTACCTAATTTACATATTCTACGCGTAAATCTCCGGCAGCACCACCTAGCGGCCATCGTAAATATGCAACTAAGATACGACGGCGTAAGAGACTTACGTCGTCGTATCTTAGCCAAATTTCGGCGTATCTTGCTTTCTGAATACAGAAAGAGGATACGCCGGCGCATCCTAGAATTTGATGGGGACAAGGGCCTCTTCCCGACAACCCTGGCCATTGGTTGTCGGGGTCTGCGGGCAGGGGGTTATCGGAATCTGGGAGCCCCCTTTAATAAGTGGGCCCCCAGATCCTGGCCCCCCACACTATGTGAATGAGTATGAGGTACATCGTACCCCTACCCATTCACCTGGTGGAAGAAAAATGTCAATACAAAGACTACACAGGTTTTTAAAGTAATTTATTAGGCAGCTCCGGGGGTCTTCTTACGACTTCTCCCTTCTGCCGAGCACCACCGCTGTCTTCTTCAAGCTCTTTTACCAGTGGGGGCCCGGTCTTCCCCCTTCTTCCGACTTCGGGGGGGTCTTCCGACTTCTCCGCTCTCTCTTCCCGATCTCCGGTTCTTTCTCCCTTCTGCCGGACACCACTGCTGTCTTCTTCCAGCTCTTTTACCAGCGGGGGCCCGGTCTTCTGCGTCGCCTTCTTCCCTCTTTTCTCTTCTTCAATGTTGACTCGACGCTCCCTCCCGCTGTTATGCCGGGTGTGCGGTGCGCAATTATTTATATTGACCTCTTATGACGTCACCGTCCCAGCATGCTCCAGGTGGTGACGACATAAGGGGGCGTGGTAATTATGTCGTCACCACCCGGAGCATGCTGGGACTGTGACATCATAAGAGGCCAATATAAATCGTTCCGCTGTAATGCCGGGTGTGCGGTGCGCAACGATTTATATTGGCCTCTTATGATGTCACAGTCCCAGCATGCTCCGGGTGGTGACGACATAATTACCACGCCCCCTTATGTCGTCACCACCTGGAGCATGCTGGGACGGTGACGTCATAAGAGGTCAATATAAATAATTGCGCACTGCACACCCGGCATAACAGCGGGAGGGAGCGTCGAGTCAACATTGAAGAAGAGAAAAGAGGGAAGAAGGCGACGCAGAAGACCGGGCCCCCGCTGGTAAAAGAGCTGGAAGAAGACAGCAGTGGTGTCCGGCAGAAGGGAGAAAGAACCGGAGATCGGGAAGAGAGAGCGAAGAAGTCGGAAGACCCCCCCGAAGTCGGAAGAAGGGAGAAGACCGGGCCCCCACTGGTAAAAGAGCTGGAAGAAGACAGCGGTGGTGCTCGGCAGAAGGGAGAGGTCGGAAGAAGACCCCCGGATCTGCCTAATAAATTACTTTAAAAACCTGTGTAGTATGTTTTTATTGACATTTTTCTTCCACCAGGTGAATGGGTAGGGGTACGATGTATCCCATACTCATTCACATAGGGTGGGGGCCGGGATCTGGGGGCCCCCTTATTAAAGGGGGCTCCCACATTCCAATAAGCCCCCACAGACCCCAACAACCAACGGCCAGGGTTGTCGGGAAGAGGCTCTTGTCCCCATCAACATGGGGAAAAGGTCCTTTTTGGTGGGGGGCCGTGGTACGGTTCAGGAGGAGGGGGGGGGCGCTCGTCTGTCCCCACCCCCTTTCCTGACCGGGCCGGTCTGCGTGCTCGGATAAGGGTCTGGTATGGATTTGGGGGGGACCCCCACGCCTTTTTTTCGGCGTAGGGGGATTCCCCTTGAAATCCAGACCTAAGGGCCTGGTATGCTCTTGGAGGGGGAACCCATGCCGGTTTTTTATTTAAAATTTGGCGTGGAGTTCCCCTGTGGGAGGGAGGGGCTTGCCTTAGAACAGGTTCACACTGGGGCAACTTCCTGTAAAGTTGCCTCACTGTGAACAGGGATCCGACTTGGAGGCAACTTCCATTGAAATCAATGGGTACAAGTCGTCTACAAGTCAGATTGTAGTAGTACAGGGAACCTTTTTTCAAGTCGGAGCGTCTGCAGTAGTGTGCATTAAGACGGCTCTATTTACTTACATTGATTTCTTCATGCAGCGCGACTTGAGGCGACCTGAAGTCGGATCCCAAGTCAGACCTGTGTGAATGGGCTCTAAAGATGCTATTGACATGAAAATGTCATCACATGTCAGTAACCACCCATGCAATCCAAACATACAAAGAAACCAAATCAAATAACTTAATTTCTGAACTTATGTTTAATAAACTGGACTGACACAAGGAAAATGTATTGAACACATGAAAAAATGGAGGTGCAAAAAATGCATGGAAAGCCAAGAAACCAGCTGAAATTTATCGGTAATTAGATAGCAATCCTGCCACCTGTCAGTGCAAATTAATATCGGCTGGTTCTGTCTCAACTGATGGTCTATAAAAAGTCTTGTTACCAATGTGTTTTGTATGACGTATAAAATTTCAGTTATCGTGTTCAATTTTTTTTTCCCTGTGTTTATTACACATAACTTTTTTGGTTTCTTTGTATGTATGGATTGCATTACCGTCATGTGGTAAAAAAAATGAATGTCAATAGCACCTTTAGAAATATATTTACCTCGAAAAATGTTTATATTACTTATTTTACCCGCTGTATATATACACACTGCATATTTATTTATTTATTCAAATTTTTATGCCACTTGCCAATTGTAAACTAACTAACTTGTTATGTCACTTCACTCGCAATTTAATGACATTATGGAAGCGCTGGGTTTCCATTCTCTACTATTCATGTATGCTCCTGGGATTAGCGCTAGGTTCTAGCTGTCACTACCAGTTGGCAATTCCAGCACTCTTGTCAAGTGGGGAGCTGCTAGGTGCAGGTGCTGTTTTAAAATGACACTGGGACAAATCACCACTGCCCCCCTGGATTTGGTTAGAAATTTCTGTGTCTTTCAATGGACGAGAAAAAAAATTGCATGTTTGTAATCACCATAAAAACCTTCCATTGGAGTCCAGTGAGGGACACATGTCCTCTGTGTTCATAGTCATGCTCTTAGTACTGCTTTGCTACAAAACTGAGACACGCATGTAGTAGTTATCATGGGCTAGCCTACAGTTTGGCTTTTTTTATTCTTTTTTTGTTTGGGCAGTATAACCTGAAGGTTTAAGGACTGCAAAATACATATATACTAGCAAAAATAAACAGGCTTTCTAACCTTTGCTAAAACAAACAAAAAAAATACAGCTAGAATCTGACTTATGGCTATGTGTAAATATATTTAAGATATCTAAAGGTTGTATTCCACACCATGCATAGGGCATTCCAGACAAATGGCATTTTCTTCCCTAAGCTGTTTATAATGGCACAACTTTCTGTATTTATCTCCCACCTTCCCTTCAGTATAATGATAAAATTAGTTTTTCAGCCACCCCTCTTCTTGTCATGCTTCTTAGCTGCAGGCTCCGTGTTGCTCAGTCATACATGTGACTCCCTTGTTCTTTCATCCCAATTACACTGAATTAATTGTTCACCACCCAATATTAGACCGTCAACTCATCACTCTCATGTCTTGCACTACCATGGCAGGGCAGAGAACTTTCTATCGCCTCTTCTGCTGCTGCTGTTACAATGAGGAGTTGCCAGAGAAGAGTCCTTTAATCAGGTAAGAATCAAGATCCTAGAAAGGGAATATGTAGCAGAACAGCAAATTCATAGCTTATCAACAAATCTGTGTAGTCTGACCACTCGGGGGGCATTTGGTGCTTTTAAAACTGCTGACCAAGTCAACATATATGTTTATTCAAATATTAAAGGAAACCCTAGGGGAATACAGGGGCTGCCATTACTGTCCTCTTTCTAAACATACTAATTGCCTGGCTGTCTCCAGTCACTGACCCACAACAAGAATGAATACGTAATTGTGAAGTCAAAACTCCTGATCTCAATACTTGTTTCAGGTCAGGGTCTCAAAGTACCAAAGGCACTTGGAACAGCAAGGCAACTAGCAGAGAAGAGGTCTGCAGTGACAGCCTCCATATATTCCATTATTCCTTCAGGTTGCATTGCATAATGGTGGAGGGAAAAGTTGGTGTTGCCCTTGCCAGCTAGTTCTTCCTTGTAGTTTTACAAGAGCTCTAGAAAAACAGCTGCCTAAATCTAGTTGCTGCAAGTCTTCAACCTTTTCTTTTATCCACTTAATAATAAAACACAGCTATACATGTATATGGTGCTAGGGATTTTTATTTTGTCAGACATACTTTAATGGCAAGTATTTTTGATCTTTTTCAGACAAACTTGCTTACTTGGTCTGTCATAGTAAGAACTGTTTGCCTTTTAACCTTTCCTAAAATAAATATATGGGCTTAATTTACTGATTTATCATTTTGAAAATTCTATCTCTGTCATGCTGGTCCAGTCACTTTGGATCACTGACCTGAAACAAGTGCACAGGTCTGGTCCTCTTACTAAGTGATACAAAAATGTGAGGGTCAGCATAACAGCCAGACAAGTAGCATTCTCTTTAGGCTACTTTCACACTGAGGTGCTTTGCAGGCGCTATAGCTCAAAAAATAGCGCCTGAAAATGCCGCGCTTCGGGCTTTCACACTGGAGCAGTGCACTGTCAAGAGGCTCAAAAAAAGTCCTGCTAGCTGCATCTTTGAGGCGCTGTAGAAGCAGTGAATACACCACTCTGTCCATTGAAATGAATGGGCAGCGGCGGTTTGCGGACAGTTTTTTGGCCGCTAGCTGCGCTTAAAAGCGCCCCACTAGCAGCCGAATATCGCCGCAAAAACGGCGGTAAAGCGCCACTACAGTGTAAGTAGCCTTTAAAGTGAAATTCCAGCTTATTTAACTAGCCTTAAAACTGTCACCTCCCCCCTCCTAACACCTATACTAACCACACAAATGTCCAGGCACATAAACCACTGTCCAGCTTGGTGTAAAATAGAGTCTGCTTTGGAGGTTGCTGCTTTCCCAAACTCATAAACCAATGAGATCAGGGGAAGAACACAATTGAGGGAACGCGCTTTACCTTAATTGTGTTCTTACCTATGCTAACCAACATAGGTAGAATGGGGCAGAGCCACAAAAGAATTACGCCGGCGTATCTCTTGATATGCCACGTAATTTCAAACTTTGCGTGTCGTATCTTTGTTTTGTATCTACAAAACAAGATACGACTGCATCTCGGATCGATCCGACAGGCGTATGTCTTGGTGCATGAGCCGTTCAAAAAAAACGTTGTTTACGTCGGGTCACGACGTATTTACATAAAACACGCCCCATCACATCTATTTGAATTCCACGCCCTTAGGCCGCCAAAGATACACTACGCCGCCGTAACTTACGGCGCAAATTCTTTGAGGATTAGAAAAAAAAATAAGTTCCGGCGGCGTAGTGTATCTTAGATACGCTGCGCCCGGCGGAGATATGCGCTGAGGTACGTGAATCTGCCCCAATGTATTTTCTTGCCTAATTTCATGCTGCTCCAGTCTGGTCACATGACCCACTATCTACTTTAACCGGATGTTCTCTAGTAGGTGGATGTACCGATATATCCACCCAGAACTGCGGCAGGGGGAGGGCAGTTATACAATCTGTAACCAAACACAATCTATAAAAAAATTATGGTACTGGGCCACTGTGACCAATTACAGTTATGGCAGTAAGCAAGGCTGTCATTCATGGTACCAGGGCTAATCAAAGTAGCCTTGTACCATGTGATAGCTGTGTTCAATCACAGTAGTAGAAAAGGTTGCATGAAACTTTTGAACCGTGTTACAGTTTGTTCATTACAGTGATGATCAGAGTGTAAAAAAAAAATCCTTGATCACCCCCTCAGAGTAGTACAATGACATTATGGTGACATGACACTGCTTTGGTGACGCTATATTAAAAAATATATATACACAGTGGGAAAACATTTTTTTTTGATCCCCTGCAGATTTTGTAAGTTTGCCCACTTACAAAGAAAAGAAGGGCCTAGATTTTTTTTTATCATCAGTGTATTTTTAAATGATAGAGACAGAATATCAACCAAATCCAGAAAAAACACCTACCCCTACCAACCAACAATAATTCTGGCCCCCACAGACTGGCTATAGTATGTGCTCATGTGGTCCACATTTTAGTTCCGTCAATTTTGTATTCACACCTGTCCACAGAATCTTTCTTCTATTCAAACCTAACCATCATGGGCAAGACTAAAGAGCTGTCAAAGGCAAGATGTCAGACACAAGATTGTCGACCTTCACAAGACTGGAATAGGCTACAAGACAATCAGCAAGAAGCTTGGTGAAAAGGAGACAACTGTTGGAGCGATTATTCGCAAATGGAAGAAATACAAAATAACCAATCGCCCTTGGCCTGGAGCTCCATGCAAGATTTTGCCTCATGGGGTAAGGCTGATCATGAGAAAGTGAGGGGTCATCCCAGAACTACATAGGCGGCGCTTGTAAATGATCTAAAGGCAGTTGGGACCACAGTCACCAAACAAACCATTGGTAACGATACACCGCCATGGATTGAAATCCTGCAAAGTCCCCCTTCTCAAGATGGCACATGTACAGGCTCATCTTAAGTTATACTCTTTGGCATTAACTCGACTGGTTGTGTTTGGAGGGAAAAAATGCTGACTGACTATGACCCTAAGAACACCATCCCTGAAACAAGGAAAAACGCATATGTGGAGTCCGTGTGCCGCGCACCCCGAAAATGCAAAAACAAAAATGGGAAGGTCCCCCAGTTGGGTTTTTTAGCGGCATGATGTTCTCAATAAATAAGAGTGGTTGGATGATATTGAAGTTAAAATCTTTACTTGGTTTCAACATTAAATTACAATAAAATGTACAACATGGTTGGAGCATTTGTAAAATAATGTAGATAATATACATATAGTACACTCTGATTATACATGAAAATAAAAATAACAGTGGCAAAAATCAACAACAATACAATACACGTTACATCATGATTCAATTGTTTCCATATGAGTACCCCGACACGTTTCGACCTAAACTGTCATGGTCTTCTTCAGGGGAATTGTACTCTGATAGATATAATTAGAAAAATTATTAAAGTTACATCCCTCTAACAAAAATGTTTAACATCTGCTGAGAGAATATTGTTGAACTTATATTTACCACTCAAGGGTTAATGAATTAATATGTAATCAGAGATGGTTGCTGAGAAGTAAAAATTATCCGAAGACCCCCATAGCAAGAGAAACCCCCGTTCCGCTTGACGGGAACCCACCAAACCGGGCTTACAAGGAGTCACAAGTGTGGACCATAGGGGGGAGGAGACGACCGGAAGACACCTGTATTGATTGAATATTTAGTTTAATTTAATATAAGTAATAATGTGAGTACTAATAATATTGCATAATAATAATAATATTGCATAGGTCAATAGAAATGTGTGAAAGGGGCAAAAAAGGGGGATAAAAGAAAAAGTGAGTGTGTGCCAGAAAAAATGTGATTGCAAGTGAGGGGAGGGAATATAAATGGTGAATGAAAGTCTATGTGAGGAAGTGAATGGCAGTGCCGAGTACTAATAATGTTGCATAAGCATAGATAACATCCATTGGGCTATGACCCCGACCACATGTGACGATCTAATAGGATCATAAACATGGGCATATGTAGGAGGTAAGTATTAAAGTAGACTGTGTTACTAAGTCTTGATACACCAATGCTGGTATTGCAAAGGTGTGGATGGAAATGTTACCAAAACCAAAGGTTTTGTACTGGTAAAATGAACATCATACTGGTGTCAGTGTGATGTGAATGAGGGGGGGAAAAAGGGTTAAGAGAAATGTGTGAGAGTGTGGTGAACAAATAAATGTGAGTGTGTATGTCGATGAAATGTGTGAAAGGGGCAAAAGAGGATTAAAATAAAAAGTGAGAGTGTGTGCCAGAATAAATGTGATTGCAAGTAAAGGGATGAATATAAATGGTAAATAAAAATGTGTGTGAGGAAGTGAATGACAGTGCTGAGTGCATGTCCCAGTGTTGGTAGGTAGCATTGAATAATAATATAAAAAGATTAAAAATGTACCATGGGGGGTAATAGCAAAAAGGGGGGGATAAATGGAAATATGCTAAGTAGTAGTACTTACATAGGCTCCATCCTAATGTATATGTGGAGGGAGCTGTCCCAGGATCACAATAAGATCCAAGGAAGATAAGAAGCTTAAATAGAGTCTAAATCAATGGGTATCAGGTGTCATCATTTCTCTCCCCACCTTTGTTCCAATTGCCGTTGGGCAAGCACTCAGCAGCTCCCTCGGCGCTCCAGTGAGCAACGCCCCGGCAGCTACCATCACCCCCTCAATGAAGAAGTGACCTCATGACGTTAGGACGCATGCAGGGCCGAAGCCGCACATGCGTACCGCGCCATGCACTGTCTAGCGCTGATCAAGGGACGCCACTGGCACGTAATGTTTTCCCTGGTGGTTGGCAAGGGAATAGCACAACCCTGGGAAAACAAATTAAAGGGGAGAAAGTGAAAACTTTCCACATCTCCCCACCGTGTCAGGAAACCTGAGGAAAGGCGTTGGACCCACCAGCGGAAGGGGTGGAAAAAATTGTATTAGTGGGGGTGGAACCAAGTATGTCCATAGTAGATGAAACAAATAAGTACTAAAGGGATAGTCAATATTACTACGTTAGGTTAATTAAGGAACATCAATTGTTGGAGCTAAGGGCTATATGTGGGGTTTGGAGCAGCACATAAAGTTCTAGTACGTTTGCACCAAGAAGTGAATACTCTTGGATAAAAAACTTTGGGCAGACCTAGTGAGAGAGGAACATGAAAAGTAGTACACACTGGTACTTGGGGCTGTATATTTAGGATTACGGTGTAACGTGATGTTAGGGAACACCAACCCTAGTCAAGCACAGAGGGGCAAACATTATGCTTTGGGGCTGTTTCTCTGCTAAAGGCCGTCTTTGCTGCATTGAGGGGCCAAAGGACAAGGCCATATACTGTAAAATCTTGATTTAGAATCTTCTTCCCTCAGCCAGAACACTGAAGATGGGTTGTGGATGAGTCTTCCAGCATGACAATGACCCAAAACATTCCGCCAAGGCAACAAAGGAGTGGCTCAAGAAGAAGCACATTATGGTCATGGAGTGGCCTAGCCAGTCTCCAGACCTTATTTCCCTCTGTGCTTGACTAGAGCTTCAGGCCAAGGGCCATTGATGGTTATTTTGTATTTCTTCCATTTGCGATTTATGAAATGAGCTGAAACTTCAAGTTGCCAAACGACAGTCAAGAAACCTTGAGGATTTAGAGAACATCTGTAAAGAAGAGTGGACCAAAATCCCTTCTGAGATATGTGTAAACCTGGTAACCAACTACAAGAAACGTCTTATCTCTGTACTTACCAACAAGTCATATTTTGCTTGGGATCAAATTTATTTTGGTCACTGAACTGCAACTCAATTTATAAAATTTGTATCATGTGTTTTTTCTGGATTTTCTGTCTCTATCATTTAAAGTACACCTCAGATTAAAAAATAAAATAATTATAAACCCTTCATTTATTTGTAAGTGGGCACACTTACAAAATCTGCAGGGGATCAACATTTTTTTCCCCCACTGTATATTTTTTTTATTTTTATTTTTCTATTTTTCAAATGTTTTTATTAGAAATATGCCACATACAGAGGTAGACAATAACATAGCTATTAACTTCATTTTGCATAGAGTATTGGTCGTGGAAACTGTGATACATAGCAGTCCGACATGCCTCACCGCGTGTTGAGGATAATAAAAAATAAAATAAAAAAGTTGTGTGTCGGAGACCGCGCATCCTACTGCACAATGTGGAGCCACGGTCCCCTACATAGGAACATATCGGCAATAACATGTACATCATTAAGGACTGTGACGGTATTAGAATGATATCCCCGTCAAAGATTCCCTTCTTCCATAAGAACATCACCCCAATATTCCACTAGGAGGAATATTCCTGAGATCGCCCATTAAGCCACACATTAGTCCAGGCTTACTGCTAGAACAAGACAGACTTTAATGTTATATCACACAGCTTATATGTCATTTCCAAAACTGTTACAATGACAAATCTCCGCCCCCCTCACACTGGGGCTTCCAGATGATTAGGCAGACACGACGGAGCCGATGCTGAAAACACATTTTCTTTAGACAATGACATCAAGGACGCTGATTACTAGTTGTACTAAATACATTAACTAGACCGCTTGACCCCGCATATAGAGAGATAATTACCACACTGGAGCAATCAGAATAATTAACACAAGCCACTTAAACACAGATCTCCTTCACACAACACAATAGATCAATTAACCTTTAGAAATAGTGAGGGGACATTAGCACGTCAATAACCTGCTAGCCGAGGACAGAATTACACAGGGCAAGCAGGGAGAATTAGACTGAGACATATAGGCAAATGCATCACAATGGCCCCCCTTTTTCTCCCTGCTACGGCAAACCCGGTTGGACCTTCCCTGGTCCAGTAGGGTTGACGGGTTTAGAGCTTTTAGTCCGAGGTTAACTCCGTTTGGCGTGACTGACCTCCCTTGGCAACTGCTTCAGACTCAGGTATGCCACCGGGTCGTCAGATCACACGCCGGTCAGTCCCCAAGTCTTTGTGCGATCTGCAAAGTCACCAGAAGTCAGTGTGAAGACGGCGAATGGGTCTGTGCGCCGCCATCTAGGTGTCCCGCTATGGGAGGGGCAGGTAATGGCTCTGTAGTGACAGTCATAGGAGATTCATAAAAAGAAAAAGTTATATTTGTTGAAATGCTGTAGCACCGGTGCTCAGAGTTCGGGGGGGGGGGAATCAGGGCCCCATAGGGTCAGCCACCCTCTGCTCCCTCCGCAGCCGCCAGTTCTCCTCTTTGAGCTTCTCCAGCTCCATCTCCAGTTCATGGAGCCTGGGGGGGTCAGCCTGCTGTGACCTCAGGTGGTTGTTCTCCTCCTCCATGCGGCTTATGCACTCCTCCAGCTCCATGTACTCACAGATCAGCTCCTGCTTGCTCATGTCCTGCAGGCTCTCCATGTGGTCCTTCATCATCAGGAACTGGGTGGTGGTGTAAGGGGCCACCAGTGGGCCCTTGGCGAACATCTCAGCCCGCATCTGCGACGCCCGCTGCGACTCCCTCTCCTCCAGTCGCTTCTTCTCCTCCCAGGTCAGCTTGTTATACGGCTTCCAGGACCTCTTCTTCTTGGGGGGTAGCCGGCGGTGCCTCTTTCTGCCCCGCTCCCTCCAGGGCCCCTCCGGCTCAGGGCTGTCGCCCATGACCAGCTGACAATGGTGTTCCCTGTTGTCCGTAATACCAGATTGTACCGTGAGGACTTCGTAAATGGTGTCCGATGGTTCTTCCGGACCCAGCTCCTGGAGATCCCAAGCCGAGTCTACACAATGGGCTGCTGCTGGTGGGCGGTACCCAGGTTGAGACCAATTTGACCTGGTGTTGTCATTCATGGGGCAATTCTGCTTGAAGTGACCCAGCTGTTTGCACCGGAAGCAGCGTTGTTCGTTGTCCTCCTGGCGTGGATAGCGAGGGCTAGATGTCATCGGTCTGTTAGGTGGTTGGTATCTAGCGGCTGGTGGGTGTGAGGGCGCCGTTGGTCGTGGAGGTTGTACCCGTGGTGTGACCTGGTTTGTCTTGCGAGTATCCGCATATTCATCTGCCAACTTCGCGGCCTCTGGTAGAGTCATGGGCCTGCGATCTCTCACCCAATCTTTGACATCCGTCTGGATGTGATTGTAAAATTGCTCCAGGAGCATTAGTTGCAAAATGTCCTCTGCGGTGGTGGCCTGGCTGCTGTTAACCCAGTTAGAGGCCGACAGGGACAACTGGCATGCCCATTCCGCGTAAGAGTCTTTTGTGGTTTTGCGTGAGTCCCTGAACTTCTGTCGGTGGGACTCTGGGGTTACTGCATAACGAGCCAGGAGCGCTTATTTAACCCGGGCGTAGCTATGGATATCCTGATCTGGCACGGTCCGGAAAGCATCAGAAGCTTTGCCTGACAGTTTGCCTGACAATATTGCAACCCACTCTCCTCTAGCTATTCGGTGCAGGTTGCATTGTCGCTCAAAATCTGCCAGGTAGTTATCAATCTCACAGTCCTTTTCTTTAAAAGCGCTAAACGGGATCTTCCTTGCGTCTGCTGTGCTGTACTCACTGTTTGGAGGATGTGCGGCTGCTTGTTGGACTGCTGCCAGTTTTAACTGTAGCTCTGCGTCTCTTATTTGTTTAGCCTCCTGTAGTTCTGCGTCTCTTATTTGTTTAGCCTCCTTCGCTAACAGGTCCATCACTTTCAGCACCACATCCGGCGTTGGGTTCGGGCTGAACCATGCTAGCTTCTCTCTCATTAGCTTGTTGGCTGGCGATTCCTCCTCCTGAATCACTGGTGTCTCCATCTCTTGTACTGCTGGCGTTGCTGCAATCCCGTCCTCCTGGTCTAGCTCCATTAATTCTGCTATGATGACCCGCTTGGTTTTGTTGCTAGCAATCCTTCCACGAACTTCCAGTAGTTCTTCCAGTGTCTGCTTGGAATCCGGGTGTGAAGGGGAATAGAAGGGAAAATCCCACTGCTACCAACCAATTGTGACGGTATCGGTATGATATCCCCATCAAAGATTCCCTTCTTCCATAAGAACATCACCCAATATTCCACGAGGAGGAATATTCCTGAGATCGCCCATTAAGCCACACATTAGTCCAGGCTTACTGCTAGAACAAGACAGACTTTAATGTTATATCACACAGCTTATATGTCATTTCCAAAACTGTTACAATAACAAATCTCCGCCCCCTCACACTGGGGCTTCCATACAGATGATTAGGCAGACATGACGGAGCCGATGCTGAAAACACATTTTCTTTAGACAATGACATCAAGGACGCTGATTACTAGTTGTACTGAATACATTAACTAGACCGCTCGACCCCGCATATAGAGAGATAATTACCACACTGGAGCAATCAGAATAATTAACACAAGCCACTTAAACACAGATCTCCTTCACACAACACAATAGATCAATTAACCTTTAGAAATAGTGAGGGGACATTAGCACGTCAATAACCTGCTAGCCGAGGACAGAATTACACAGGACAAGCAGGGAGAATTAGACTGAGACATATAGGCAAATGCATCACAATAAGATAAATAAATATAAGTAAAAAAGTATATTGAAACATAATAAACTCAAAGCAATTCCTATTGTATCGTGAACCCAAATTACCAGTGCAGTAAAAAATCAAAACTGCTAACGGCAAATGAATAACTAAATAAAACCTAAATTTCATTAAGCCCTGGTTCACACAAACAGCAGGAATGAAATTGTGCGAGTTCAGCTGACGATTTTATTCCTGCATGTTAATCCCAACTTCGGGGGGGCGATTTTGAGACATCTGTGCGGGTTGCTGCACAGATATCAATGGAAATCGCACCCCTAAGTTGCCAAAAGAAGTACAAAAACGACTTTTGGGAATTGGTGCAGCATCGCACCAATTCGGACGGTGCCATTGTCGGAAATTGCTGCCAATTTGGAAATGCGATTTGACATGTCAAATCGCATGTCAAATTGCTCCAATGGGAACCAGGGCTTAAAGACAGAATAATGAACCCAGATCCCCAATGCCACAAAGGATCACAGAGATCCCTTTCCTGACCTGCCTTGCCATGTGCTCAGATATGGGTCTTGTATGGATTTTTGGGAGGACCCCACGCTGTATCCCCGTTCTCTGAAGTCGGATGGATGTTGGACTTCAAGTCGCAGGGGAATGTCGGATACACAGTCGTACGACTGTTGTGTCGTACCAGTGTGAATCCAGCTTTAATAACAAGTTTCTTGTGTAATGTGATCACACTCCCTTGTACCATCCAAGATCCACCCTATGTACTTTAGCAGCTCACCTCAAAAAAAGACCAAACAGTCTAGCAGCTCATGTCAGTTTGCTCTACACTCTCTTCACCTCGGATCTCGGATATAGACTACACAGATCTAGCAGCGTTTAGGAAACAATGATTCCTCCCAACGGAGTTCAGTGGGTTATTATTTACTACTTTTTTTTATGTTTACTTTCTTAGAGCTAGCACCACATCTTAGTATTCACTAGGTAGTCATTTTGCTTTCCAAAATGGGGTGATTTTGAGGGTGTTTTCACTGTTCTGGTATACCTCTAAGTGTGTGTGTGTGTGTGTGTGTGTGTGTAACAACTTAAAATGACAACTTTGTGGGTGAAAAAATGTTTTACTTTCTTCATTTTCCCAAAAATTCTGACAAAAAATTACAACCTCAAACTCACTATGCCTCTTACCAAATACTTTGGATTGGCTACTTTCCTAAAAGAGGTAACTTGGGGGTATTTATACTTGTCTGCCATTTTAGGGCCTCAAGAAATGAGCTAGGTAGGCAGTCAGGACTGATCAAGTTTCAAATATATATTTATATACCATAGTCTGTAGACTCTATAACTTTCGCACAGACTAAATAATGTACCGTATTTTCCGGCGTATAAGACGACTTTCTGGATGCAAAAAAATGCATCCAAAGTCGGGGGTCGTCTTATACGCCGGGTACAGTCTCAGTACTCAATTTTTTCCCAGCGCTGACAGTCTAACATGCTGCGATCGCGATCGTGAAGGATTTCAAAGCCGCGCCTTCACTGCAGAGTGTTCTGTGATAGGATGAACAAAAATCTTCCCAGCAGCGCCTCTGTTCTTTGTTCCTCCTATCACAGATGCCTTCTCATCCTCGGACGAGATGAGAAGACGTCCGTGATAGGCGGGAAACATAACAGAGGCGCTGCTGGGAAGATTTTTGTTCATCCTATCACAGAACACTCTGCAGTGAAGGCGCGGCTTTGAAATCCTTCACGATCGCGATCGCAGCATGGGGGACTGTCAGCGCTGGGGAAAAAAGTGAGTGTTAATGCACTGGGGGGGGCAACAAGTTCAGGCACAGTGGGGGCAAGTGATGGCAATGTGGGGGCATGTAATGGCACAATGGCAATGTGGGGGCATGTAATGGCACAATGGCAATGTGGGGGCATGTAATGTAATGGCACAGTCTGGGCATGTAATGTAATGGCAAAGTGAGTAATGTAATGGCACAGTCTGGGCATGTAATGTAATGGCACAGTGAGTAATGTAATGTAATGGCACAGTGAGATTTGAAAAAGCCTGTTTCTGTCAGCGGTTCTGGCTACCCCTCAGCTTCCAGAAAGACAGTAAGAAGGGGGTAGTCTTATACAGTGAGTATATCCCAAAATCAAAATTTTTCCTGGAAAATTAGGGGGTCGTCTTATACGCCGGGTCGTCTTATACGCCGGAAAATACGGTACTCTGATTTGGGTTATTTTTTTATTTTTACGGAAGCAATGTAGCAGAATATATTTTGACCTAAATTCATGAAGAAAGATTATTTATTTGCACAATTTTATAGCAGAAATATGTTTTTTCAAAAAATTCAGTGTTTTTTCGTTTATATAGCAAAAAAAAAAAAACTGTGCTGATTAACCACTTCCACAACACTCACTGTAGATGTACGGCTACAAGGCAGCTCGGCTGCGCTGGATCACACCCCTGCCACCCCAGCTGTGCTGTCAGTAGCTACAGCACAAGCCAATCAGTGGGTCCCGGACAATGATTTATGGCCAGAACCCGCTGAGCAAATGACAGAAGAGAGCTCTTTGCTAGTAAACAACACAGAGATTTCTACAGACAGCAGCGATGTGTAAAAACCAGCACGCTGCTTAGTAAAAACAGGACACAGTACACAGTAAACATTGTCACACACACAGGTAACCTTTTAATTGCCCCCTAAATATTAACCCCTTCCCAGCCAGTGTCAAAAGTACAGCAACAGTGTATATTAATAGCACTGATTACTGTATTAGTGTCACTAGAGATGTCAGTTATTGTCAGATTGTCCGCCATACTATCACAGCCCCACTATAAGCCGCTGTTCACCGCTATTACTAGTGTATATATTATATATATAAAAAATGTTTACACAAAAGTGAGTACATCACATTTTTGAAAACATTTTATTATATCTTTTCATGTAACAACACTGAAGAAATTACACTTTGCTACAATGTAAAGTAGTGAGTGTACAGCTTGTATAACAGTGAAAATTTACTGTCCTATCAAAATAACTGAACACAGCCATTAATGTCTAAACTACTGGCAACAAAAGTGAGTACATCTCTAAGTAATAATGTCCAAATTGGGCCCAATTAGCCATTTTCCCTCCCAGGGTCACGTGACTCATTAGTGTTACAAGGTCTCAGGTGTAAATAGGGAGCAGGTGTGTTAAATTTGGTGTTATCACACTCAATCTTTCATACTGGTCACTGGAAGTTCAACATGGCACCTCATGGCAAAGAACTTTTTGAGGATCTGAAAAAAATGAATTGTTGCTCTACATAAGGATGGACTAGGCTATAAGAAGATTGCCAAGACCTTGAAACTGAACTGCAGCACGGTGGCCAAGATGATAGAGCGGTTAAACAGAACAGGTTCCACTCAGAATAGGCCTAGCCATGGTCGACCAAAGAATTTGAGTGCACGTGCTCAGGGTCATATCCAGAGGTTGTCTTTAGGAAATAGATGTATGAGTCCTGTCAGCATTGCTGCAAAGGTTGAAGGGTGGGGGGGTCAGCCTGTCAGTGCTCAGACCATACGCCCCACACTGCATCAAATTGGTCTGCATGGCTGTTATCCCAGAAGGAAGCCTCTTTTAAAGATGAGGCACAAGAAAGCCCACAAACAGTTTGCTGAAGACAAGCAGACTAAGGAACTGGATTACTGGAACCATGTCCTGTGGTAAAGATAAACTTATTTGGTTCATATGGTGTCAAGTGTGTGTGGTGGCAACCAGGTGAGGAGTACAAAGACAAGTGTGTCTTGCCTACAGTGAAGCATGGTGGTGGGAGAGTCATGATCTGGGGCTGAATGAGTGCTTCGGGCATTGGGGAGCTACAGTTCTTTGAGGGAACCATGAATGCCAACATGTACTGTGACATACTGAAGCAGAGCATGATCCCCTCCCTTTCGGAGACTGGGCAACAGGGCAGTATTTCAACAGGTGATGGACTGGCCAAGCATGTCTCCAGACCTATTGAGCATCTGTGGGGCATCCTCAAATGGAAGGTGGAGGAGCGCAAGGTCTCTACCATCCACCAGCTCTGTGATGTCGTCATGGAGGAGAGGAAGAGGACTCTAGGTGGCAACCTGTGAAGCTCTGGTGAACTCCATGCCCAAGAGGTTTAAGGCAGTGCTGGAAAATAATGGTGGCCACACAAAATATTATCACTTTGAGCCCAATTTGGACATTTTAACTTAGGGGTGTACTCACATTTGTTTCCAGCAATTTAGACATTAATAGATGTGTGTTGAGTCAACTTTAGCCCCATTTTACCAAAAAATGCACAGCAACCGCATGCATTGAACACGGTTGGGGGGAATTTGCGGCGCATCCCCTTGACATGAATGAGCAGTGTTCGACAGGAGACATCGCTACAAGTTGGTTCAAGTTTGCTGTGAGCGCAAAGCATTGCGGCATCAGCACCCTGTCCACTGCCTATTACAGCTTAAAGCAGAGCTCTACCCGAAAGGGGAAGCTTCGCTTGTATGCACCCTACCCCACTTAACTGGCACATTTGGCACCTTTTGGGGGGGAGGGTGAGCAGGTAACTGGTTTTGACAGGTATCCATCTCCAGTTCCAGGTAAGATCGCCACAGCAATCTACAAAGCTGTTTGGCCCCTCCTCTTTACCCCTGCAGCCTTCTAAAGAAACAAACAGAAGAATGCAGGACCGCTCACAAAGCGCAACGCGACTCACTGATGCGCAGAAGGAAACTGGCTGTGAAGCCGAAAAGGCTTCACTGCGTGGTTTCCCTTAGTCAAGATGCCAGCACCTGCACCTGAAGCTGATTTAAGAATCAGCTCTGGTACTGACATCACTGGAGCAGGGGTGCCCAACCAGTGGCCCGGAGGCCACATGTGGCCCACGGAGCCCTCTGATGTGGCCATTGACCTCCTGATTTGGGATAGCAGGTTGGCAAGCCCAGATTGTGGGTTGTCAACCCACCATCCCAGAGCATCAGTGTTGTGAATGAAGCTGGTGGTAGAGGAAGCAGCTTCCTGAATACCGCTGGCTTCCGTCACAGGCGGAGTGATATTAAATGCACTCTGCCTGGGACAGCAACAACCGGCAATACCTGAATAGAAGACTATTATTAAAAGGTAATTAGTAAAATCACAGTGTATATATGGGCATATCTGTTCTGCAGTGGTTACTGGGCTGCTTTTAAACTGATCCACAGGTTTAGTACAGTGTACCTGCGTATTACCTGCACTGACCCATAACTTCTGTTATTACCGGCAGGTTTGGTGTGCTTTCAGATAGATATAATAAAGTCTATGGCAAAGTTCAGCTAACCTGCAGGAAAGCGACAGGTGCACTGCACTGCATCCGTGGTGCGGGTAAACCGCAGTGCATCAGTGTGAAAGCAGCCTTAGGCCCCTTTCACGCGATCGGTTCAACCCAATCCTACCTTCCATTCGACTCTATGGAGCGGCAGATGTAGACGGACTTTCGTCCATTTACACCTGAATACCTCCAAAAAACTGAAGGGGATTTATCCTCTTCCATCTGGGCGGATCAGAGGGCCCATTCAGTAGAGTGGGCTGTGTTCATGTCTGCTCTGCATATGCAGAGTGGGCACGAACCAAGCACCTGCCCGCTCCGGTCAATGTGGCCCGTGACCGGTTACTAAGTCGCTTAAGTGGCCCTAGCTTAACCCCTCCCATCCCAAGCACACTTAAACCCTTCAGCGCCAACTCGTGGTTAACCCATTCACTGCCAGTGTAATTTTCACAGTAATCAGTGCATTTTTATAGTGCTGATCGCTGTAAAAATTACAATGGTCCCAAAAATTTGTCAAAAGTGTCCGATGTGTCCGTCATAATGTCACAGTCACAATAAAAATCGCTGATCGCCGCCATTACTAGTAAAAAATAAATATTAATAAAAATGCCATAAAACTATCCCCTATTTTGTATATGAGTGAGTGAGTGAGAAACTTGTAAAGCGCAACACATGCGAACTGAATTGCCTCTGGGCGCTGTATCCATTTCATGGGTAAGGAACCCTTTGACCTCAGAAGAGATGGGTTTTAATCTTTCTCCTGAAGGCCAAGTGGTCTGACTCTAGTCGGATGTTAGTTGGTAGCGCATTCCACAGCCGAGGTCCCTGGACTGCAAATCTTCGATCTCCTTTGGACTTGTATCTGGTTTTGGGTATTTGGAGTAGGTTTTGATCGGTGGATCGCAGAATGCGATTGGGGTTATGGGCTTTTATTTTTTCGCATAGATATTGGGGGGCGTTTCCTTGAATACACTTATGCGTTAGGCAGAGTGCCTTGATGATTAGGGTATATGTGGAGATGAACTCCGTCAACGACGTGAGAAGGTGCGTTTTTGGACCTGGTGGTCTATAGCAAAGTAGCATATGGACCGTGTCTTGAGGATTTATTTGCAATTGCAGAGTGAGGGTTTCCATGAATGGAAGCGAGTTTTGAAGGACTGGTTTGGTGATCGCAAGGTGAGTCTTGTGGATCACCGCCAGGCCCCCCCCCTCTTTGCCCCACTCTGTTTTGCATTTGAATGCGGTAAGTTGCTGGCACCAGTTCTCCTAGAATGGTGTTGCAGTCGGCTGTGAGCCAGCTTTCGGTGATAAAGAGGCAGTCTAAGTCGTGTTGAAGGATGAAATCATGGATTTCTTGTTGGTGTTTTACTGCCGATCTTGTGTTGACCAAAGCGCATATTATGCGCTTAGGCTGGGGTGGATGGGAGTAGTTTTTGACTATTGATCGTCGATCGATTTTTAACAGTTGCTCATTCCTTAGAGCTTTTTTGGTGGCGGCTGGTAATATTGAGGCAGATGGTTTTAGTTCCCAAATGGTTTCTGCAGAGTATCTTAGATAACCCATCGTCGCAGAAAAACACTGGGGAAGGTGAAATTGTTCGGGGAGGGCTAAAACTGCTGGGGGTGGGGGGGGGATAAAAGATTCTGGCCGTCTCTTCACTATATTGGGCAGCAGCCGTGGCATATACTGAAAAAGGATGGCCGCACACTGTCCCCGGGGGGATGCATGGGGGCTAAAAGGGGGGGGTGGCCTGTTCCGAAGCGGGGGGGCGGGCGGGGGCCCTACCTGTCTGGCACTTAGGAGCCACACGTCCTACTCCTAGGAGCGTGCGCCGGTTACTACTAGCACCAGTTCTAGCCCTAGGGATGGGGGCGGACTCGGCTGATGCGGGGTGCAGTCAGATGGGTCGCCGTTTCCAGAGGTACAGGCCGAGGGGAAGTGAAGTAGATTTGGGGGTTTTGATGATGAATTGGGACGGAAGGTTTCCAAGTGGACAACAACTCGTTAAGTCCTCTCTTCCCGTTTTTGGTCCAGAGGAAGGCGGAAAAAACCCAGGCGTGCTGGCCAATTTGCAACGGCCGGGGAAAAAAAATTCCTTCCTGACCCCTCAAAGGCGATCGGCAAAGCCCTGGATCAAGTGCAGAATGGTTGAAATAAATAATTAATGCTGATGGGGGGGGGATTACAGGTGGTATCCCATTCTAGCAATTGGGCTGTGGGGGTGAGTGGTAGTGGTCTGACAGTTATTTGGGTGTAGTAAGATGGCCGCCGATCGGGACTAGGCCCGAGGCAGGGGCTGGGGTACTGGGGCAAACGGGGAGGGGGGCGGAGGAGATCCTGGGGCACTGCGGGGCGTACTGGGGGACAGGGGGTATGGAGGAATTTTTGAGAGGGAGGAATTATGAGGTTTATCGCGGCACACAACTAGGCCTCGGCTGAAGCCGCAGACTTTCCTGGATGCGGCCGCCGCGACCTAGATGCAAAATTATCCGGGCCCCGGTGGTTAAGGATGGCGGGAACGGTGGCGGGGCGAAGGCAGGGGGCAGCTTTAGGACGCAAAGGGGGCGGTGTAGGGGAGCATCGGTCGGCCGTTCCTCCGTTAACCTGGGCCGGAGCCGCGGCTTATCCTGACAAGGACGGCCGCACACCGTCCCAGGGTCGGGGGGATGGAGCGTAGGCAAGATCTAGCAGAGCCTTACCTGTGCGAAGCTGCCTGTGATCGTGGCAGATGAGGGAGGCCAAAAGGGTTGGGAGAATCCAGGCTGTCCTGGGTGCTGCTATTGCAGTGGGCTGGGAGAAACCTGTCTGCCCGCTCCAGCCCTGAGTGAGCCCCGAGGGGGAGCCTCGGCGATCCGACGGGCGGCAAGCGGACGGGCTGCGGAAGGGTGCTGGCGGGGTGCTCCGGGCAGATGGATGCTGGGTCACGGTCGATGATCGGGAGATCGGGAGATCAGGGGGGGGGGGGAGCCGGAAAGCCGGCGAGCGAGTGGGGAAACCTAGGGAGAGGGCCCAGAAGCAGCCCTGGATGTCTTGCTGTCAGGAGCTGCTACACACACACGTCTGTTTGCTATGTGTACGAGGCTTTTAGATATGCTATAACTTTTGTGCAAACCGATCAATAAACGCTTATTGGGATTTTTTTTTTTACCAAAAATATGTAGAAGAATACGTATCGGCCTAAACTGAGGGAAAAACATTTTTTTTATATATTTTGGGGGGATATTTATTATAGCAAAAAGTAAAAAATATTGATTTTTTTTTCAATTTTTTTTCTCTATTTTTGTTTATAGCGCAAAAAATAAAAACCGCAGCGGTGATCAAATACCACCAAAAGAAAGCTCTATTTGTGGGGAAAAAAAGACATCAATTTTCTTTGGGAGCCATGTCGCACGACCGCGGAATTGTCAGTTAAAGCGACGCAGTGCCAAATCGCAAAAAGTGGCCCGGTCATTGACCAGCAAAATGGTCCGGGGCTTAAGTGGTTAATGTACTTCCTTCTGAATGTAGACCAACGAAAAACACAAGAGAGCGCACACACTCCCCTTCATGTAAAACCATTTATTAAATACTGTAGATCATTAAAACTTAAAAAAAAGTTTTAAACTATCTATTTAATAAATGGTTTTACACAAGGGCGAGTGTGTTCTCCCTCTCTTTTGTTGTTGGTCTAGATCTGTTCCTGTCACCTAAATGAATTATTGAGAGCTGCAGCGGCCAAGTGTCTATGAACTGTATGGCCCACAAGTATTTATCAGACCAGCATTGATGGGATGTGAGGACCAGCGCATGGACTAGTCTTTTTTCTGGGTGTGTTTGATGTTCCTTCTGAATGTATATTTTCTGTTACCTTTATTGTTTTCCTATGACTACACTAGTGACACACTCTTGTACTTTGATCGGGAAGTGAAGAGGAGAAGAGCAGAAGAGGCAAATCTATGGAACGAGCCACAAGATGTGTCGCACACTGAAAGAGATGATGACAGAGAACTGTACAACTTGCTGCAAAAGAGATCTCGAATACGACGAGGCTCAGAGGTCTGTTAAGGACAATTGTTTTCTGATATTAATTTTTTTTTTTAAACTGTATGAAATGTTATACAGTATGTAATGCCTCATATTTAAGTGATTAGAAAAAAAGGAAAGAAACAAAAATTAGGACATTTTTATTTTACTCCTGATCTTAATACATAAATAAAATATTCAGTAAAATGCTTTACAGTTACACTAAAAAATCAGTAAGCCTTTATGGCTAAACCTGGCATTTGTTGGTCCATATATAGGGACACCTGATGCAAGTGTAGGTAGATAGGGCATGAAACACAACTATATTTTTCCAAGGGATCTAACATATGGGAGTCAAAGTAGTTCTAAAACCTTGTCTCCTAACCCTTGCAGTCTCACTCCCTTCAGCTGTAGGAGCCCCGTAAAATGCTGGAATCAAGGGGCGGGTCTCTTTGCTGGTGCTCTGGGGGTGGAGTCACACAACTCCCCATCCACCTCTACACTCCCCCTCGCCAGGCAGCGTCGCAAGGTCAAAGTTTGCGCATGGACAATGAAAAGTGCAGGTAGATCAACCCCTTACTATGTGCACAGCACATGCAGAGCATGCTCACGGCCCCCATTCAATGTGCGCATGTTACAACTACTCGTGCCGGTGGAGGAATACTGGCCAGTCGCTTTAATCTCACACCAATCCTGAGAGAGTTCTGCTCTCATGCTGGTGCATGAGAGAAAGAAATAAGATGTCAATCACAGAAGTAGGGGATGTGGCGACACAGATTTATCTGTGTGTCGGTTTTTAGCCTAGTAAAAAAAAAAGTCAAGAGGATTACTCAGAACTGGATCAAGTCTTTGTGCCAAGACTGGTCACAGATGAATTAACATCCTCTACTTTACCAGGTAGAAGTCTTCATTAAAAAAAAAAAAAACATCGGGTTTACATTTCAATTTAATGTTTTTTACCTTAATGCATTAAGGTAAAAAAATGTCTGCGCCACAGACTCATTATGCCTTTTATTGTTTACAGCCAATTCGAAAGTATTATACCATTGTTTTTTTTACAGACAGAAGAACAATTGAATTTTTTTTGTATGTTTTTTTTTTTTAAGAAATTGTGAAAAATTTGATTTTTCTTGTACTTTTTCCCAATACAACATTTATATCATTTACGCACCACTAGATATTTACTATTAATTAAAGTCTGCTGTATATGGTGCCTCAGATCTTGCCACAAGGCTATAGGTAAGCACTAGAGGTGTGAATTGCTTCAAGATTCCCTGCATAATGCTGCTTGAACACTTTGCTCTTAATCAAATAAACACCCACTGATACTGAAAGATTCACTTGAAGATACATTATGTTTGTGTTTACTGATAGTAGGACCTGACAAGGTATGAGGCACCGCTAAAGTTGACCACATATTGAGCAAGAATAATGATCAATTCTGTCTTGCGGCAGCAAAGACTGGTTTCCATGTGTACACAGAAATATACAGTATGTTGATCTGGCCAAAAATGCAGTGTTGTTATTTCATGTATGCCGAACAGATAAGAAATCTTTCTTGTAAACTACTAAACCACTCATTCCCAATGTAATAGAGATAACAAGGGCAGACATGTTTTTGAAGTCCAGCCTGCGTGGCAACTATGGCTGTCTCCATAGATGAAGAAGAGAGGATCATATCAAATTTACAGTATGTTTGGCTTTTGAAGAGGTCTTGATTGTGGCAGTTACCTATTCATTTTTAAAGCTGTACTTAAACATTAAACACTAACTCCACTTTTGTTGAGAAAAAAACATTTCCCCTTGGGCGTGCAATGTACATTGCAAGGATTTTAACAAACGTTGTTGCAGATTCCTACCTTTTGTTATTCTGAAGAAATCCCTGTGTGTGTGTGTCTGTATCCAGGCAAGTAAATCTAATGGGAGTGGGTTTCATAATTATCTACCAGCTGCTGCACCTGCGGGGCTCTAATGGGGAAAATTGCAGGGTCTGCATACCTTTAACCACTTCCCGCCCAGCCTATAGCAAAATGACGGCCGGGTGGTGGTTTCAGTTATTGCGGCGATCGGTGGTGCGTCTGACACACCGCTACACCGATCTCGGTAAAGAGCCTCTGACGGAGGCTCTTTACCATGTGATCAGCCGTGTCCAATCACGGCTGATCACGATGTAAACAGGAAGAGCCGTTGATCGGCTTTCCTCACTCGCGCCCAACACGAGTAGAGGAGATGCGATCGGCTGCTCTCCTGACAGGGGGTCTGTGCTGATTGTTTATCAGCGCAGCCCCCCCTCAGATGCCCGCCCAGGACCACCAGCATGCCGCCAGGACCACCAGGGATGGCCATCCACACTGGACCACCAGGTATGCCCCCTTAAACCACCAGGGAATTGCCAATCTGTGCCAAGGCAGTTGCCAATCAATGCACAGGCAGCTGACAATCAGTGCCCACCCACAATGCCTGCCAGTGCCACCAGGGATGCATACCAGTGCCGCATATAAATGCCCACCAGTGCCATGTATCAGTGCTCAGCAGTACCGCCTATCAGTGCCACCCATAAGTACCCATCATTGCAGCCTTTCAGTGCTCATCAGTGTTGCGTATCAGTGCCCATCAGTGCCACCTATCAATGGCCATCAGTGCTGCATATCAGTGCCCATCGTCAGTGCCACCTCATTGGTGCCCGCCTTATCAGTGCCCATCAGTGAAGGAGAAAACATACTTATTTCAAACATTTTATAACAGAAACAAATCAATTTTTATTTTTCCAAAATTTTCGGTCTTTTTTTTTTTTTTTTTTTTTTTAAATAAAAACCGCAGAGGTGATCAAATACCACCAAAAGAAAACTCTATTTGTGGTAACAAAATAATAAAAATTCTGTTTAGGTACAGTGTAGCATAATCGCACAATTGTCATTTAAACAGCGACAGGGCAGAAAGCTGAGAATTGGCTTGGGCAGGAAGGGGGTGTACTTGCCTGGTATTGAAGTGGCCTAAACATGATTTCCTATTGGGAGTATCTCATCAAAAATTACATTCTTGTTGCAGGAGATGCCTGAAATATGACTTGTATCTTAGTGCAGACTTCTGGGAAAATCAGTGAGCCAATCAAACAAGCAGGAAATTATGTTTCTGGGAGGCATTCTGTATATATTCTGTGTACAGAACACCTCCAGGTTGCCATATTGCATTGTATTTACAGAAAATTACAGTGCTGCAGATTGAAAAGGAAAGGTAATTTCTAATACCATTTAATTACAATATGTGTCGCAATTGTATATGCTATATTATCATTTTTTATTTTCTATTTTTTTCCCCACTAGAGTACGTGGGTGCAACAATAGCTAGGAATCAGAGATATGGAGTAAAAGATTTACAAGCTTCTGATGGTTTTGTTTTGTTCCTTTAGGGTTACCGGAGACTAAGTTTTGATATCAGCGCTCATAGGCAGGTCCGCAAAGAGGTGAAGGATCGCTGGAGGGTTCTTTTGGAAAACTTAGGTAAGCAAATATATGCTTCCAAAAGTATGTTTTCTTCTGTGCTGAAACGGTTTGTTATAATGAAGTGTGTCTGTCACCTACACATAGTGGGAATTCTCTGCTAAAGTGAACATAACAAGCTTCGCCGCAATGGGTTTCATTGCCCAGGAACTAGAAAGCACCAGATGTTAGTGCACTCCTTCTCTGGCTGAGGAGTTTGTACTAGGGTTAGGTGGAGCCTGATGGAGTACTAAGGGCCAGATTCACATCTCAGATACTCCATCGTATCTCTCAGAGTATCTATGCGACTGATTCATAGAATCAGTTACGCATAGATATCCCTAAGATCCGACAGGTGTAATTGTTTTACACTGTCGGATCTTAGGATGCAATACCGCGGCCGCCGCTGGGGCCAAGGTCGGGTATGCAAATTAGGAGTTACGGCGATCCACGACGGATTTTCGCGTTCGCTACGTCGCCGCTAGTCTAGTTTCCCGTCGCAAAGTTAGTTGTCGTTTTTGGTGCCTTAACTTTACACAGCAAACATATTGCTGTATAAAGTATGGCCGTCGTTCCCGCGTCGAAATTTAAAAATTCACGTAGTTTGCGTAAGCCGCGCGGGAATACAGAATTACACTACGCGCGTCGCCGGTCGAAAAAATGACGTCACTGCGCGCAAAGCACGGCGGGAATTTCGAAACGGAGCATGCGCAGTAGGTCCGGCACGGGAGCGCGCCTAATTTAAATGACACACGCCCATTTAAATTACGCAGGCTTGTGCCGGAGGCCACCGGCGTAGTTTTCATCGCAAGTGCTTTGTGAATCAGGCACTTGCGATGAAAACTTGCGGCGGTGTAACGTATCTATGATACGTTACGCCGCCGCACTTCTACCTGAATCTGGCCCTAAGTGACTAGCTTCCCATCAGGTCCAACTGGTTGTTGATGGCAGCACTGTAGTGGCTGGATCTAAAGCCACTATTCAATCGAATAGCAGGTATCGAAGCTGCCCACTTCTGTGCATCCACACAATGACAAGTCATTTACCAGATATGGCTATTGCAATAGTTGGGTAGTGGCATCACCTATATCTCTGGCCTAGACAGCAGAATGTGGCTGGGGATACAGTATTGTGTGGGAAGTTGTCACATACACGATACACAGTTGCCATAAAAAGTATGTGAACCCTTTTGGAATGATATGGATTTCTGCACAAATTGGTCATAAAATGTGATCTGATCTTCATTTAAAGCGGATGTGCCATGGGAAAAAAATATTAAAAGCCAGCAGCTACAAATACTGCAGCTGCTGACTTTTAATATTAGGACACTTACCTGTCCTGGAGTCCAGCGCCGATCGCAGCAGAGGATGAGCGATCGCTCGTCTCTCTGCTGCTCCCTCCGTCATCCACGCTGAGGGAACCAGGAAGTGAAGAGCTGCGGCTTCACTGCCCGGTTCCCTACGGCGCATGCGCGAGTCGCGCTGCGCCCGCCGATTGGCTCACACGCTGTGTGCTGGGAGCCGAGTGTTCCCAGCACACAACGGGCGACAGACGGGAAGTCAGAAAAACCCGTCTTTTGCCCATAGCGTGTGGCCAGAAGTGGGTGCAAATACCTGTCTTTAGACAGGTATCTGCACCCCCCTCCCCCTGAAAGGTGTCAAATGTGACACCGGAGGGGGGGAGGGTTCCGATCAGCGGGACTCCACTTTAGGGTGGAGAACCGCTTTAAGTCACAACAATAGACAATCACAGTGTGCTTAAACGAATAACACACAAAGAATTAAATGTTACCATGTTTTTATTGAACACACCATGTAAACATTCACAGTGCAGGTGGAAAAAGTATGTGAACCCTTGGATTTAATAACTGGTTGAACCTCCTTTGGCAGCAATAACTTCAACCAAACATTTCCTGTAGTTGCAGATCAGACGTGCACAACGGTCAGGAGTAATTCTTGACCATTCCTCTTTGCAGAACTGTTTCAGTTCAGCAATATTCGTGGGATGTCTGGTGTGAATCGCTTTCTTGAGGTCATGCCACAGCATCTCAATCGGGTTGAGGTCAGGACTCTGACTGTGCCACTCCAAAAGACGTATTTTCTTCTGTTTAAGCCATTCTGTTGTTGTTTACTTCTATGCTTTGGGTCGTTGTCCTGTTGCAACACCCATCTTCTGTTGAGCTTCAGCTGGTGGACAGATGGTCTTTAGTTCTCCTGCAAAATGTCTTGATAAACTTGGGAATTCATTTTTCCTTCAATGATACTGTAGCAATCTGTCCAGGCCCTGACGTAGCAAAGCAGCCCCAAACCATGATGCCCCCACCACCATACTTCACAGTTGGCATGAGGTTTTGATGTTGGTGTGCTGTGCCTCTTTTTCTCCACACATAGTGTTGTGTGTTTCTTCCAAACAACTTAACTTTGGTTTCATCTGTCCACAGAATACATCTGGGTGTTGCCGAATAATGGCTGCTGCAGGCTCAATGGCAATAGTTTTTCTTTTACTACAACTCTAAAATTATTTAGCTCAGAATTTATTTGAGATTAAATTCCAATTTCAGGTTGGCATCATTCAGCCAAATAGAGGTCTCGCATTCAGTCTTGCCCTTCATTCTAGTATATGCACAGCAGACCTCCTTCATTTAGATGCAAACCATCTTTAGCATATAAGTTACACCCCCAAAAAAGTAAACTCTGTGCTCTAGAAATCCACATCCTTCTCTCATGCTCCTGCTGCCTTTCCTATGTGGTTAATGACACAGGCATACGTGCAGAGAATATCATATTCCTTTCATTTTAATTCTCTAAATTGATTCTGACGTATATTCCACCTTCCATGTATACACATAGACATTAGTATTTTAAAAGATTCTGACTCAAACATAGATGCTTGGACTCGATGCTGTATCCTGGCCTAGGCCAACAAGGCCCAGGCCTAGAGCAGCACTTTGTAGAGGGGCAGCACGGAAAGAGTCCCCGCCGGCTTGCGCTACGCTGTTAGTGTGGCGCCAGTCTTTTGGGGTGGACTTAGTCTAGTGCCTTCATAAAGCAGCCACACTGCTTCCGGTATGCAGGCAGCATTCCGCAACTGTGGGGAGGGGGGTGCTGCTTCTAATTTTGACTGTCCTATCATCCTGAACCACAAACCTTCCTCAATGTGCTTAATGTTTTCTGCTGCACAATTGGCATGGTTATATCTTCTTAGTCCTCTCCATAAAATTATCAGAAATTTGTGCTATGGAACTATAGGCAACACTTTTTTTTACATTTTGGATAGAGTAAGGGAGGGTTATGGCCCCTGTCAGTTTATTTTTTACCATCCCTGTCCCATTACAGAGATTTCCCTTCACTTCCTGCCCCATAGCCAAACAGAAAGTGAGAGGAAATCTATTCAAATTAAGGGTTAAGGTAATCCATTCCCCCAGGCCCTCAGAACTAGTGTCCCCACTCGAAAATTTCAGGGTGAGTCTTAAACATAAAGAGGTGTGGCCTTGACAGGAAGGAGTGGGTCATATTTAAATTAGGGGGTGCACAAGTTTAGTCAGGCCTAGGACAGCACAAAACCTAAATACACCACTGCTTGGACTGCCTCCCATGCTTGGTTATAAACAGGGCTGTCTTAATGAGAGGGCACACCTGGGCACTGCCCGGGGGCCCCAGCTGCATGGGGGCCCCTGCCCTTTCCCCAAAGCAGCTTGTCCTTGAGCCCGGGCTGCCCCAAAATTAAATTGGGGCAGTCTGGGTTGCCCTCTATATCCCAAATGTCCCCCCAGCACTCTGACCCCTCTTCACCCTAGATATCCCCTACCTCTTACCTACTTGATTTCGGTTTACCTGCACTGTCTCCATTGTAGGGGCCCCAGAGCATTACTTTGCCCAGGGGCCCATGATGCTATTAAGACGGCCCTGGTTATAAAACCACTACAGATATTGCCTGACACTTGTAAACAAAAGTTATTGCCTAATTTTATTTTTTATTTTTTATATATTTATCTGTTGATAATGGGTGGCTGACATAAATCATGCTTTAGCACATAAATGCACTTGGAAGGCATATTTTAGATGGGAGCAGATCTGTGGGCCTAATGCATGGAGATGTCATAAGGATCAAGAGTTTGGGTCCTTTCACACGTGTGGACCGTTTTTTAGATCAGTTTTTTATCATCAGTTGATCAGTTTTTCCATCCGTTTTACATCCGTTTTTCATCAGTTGTCATCCGTTTTTCATCTTTTTTCATCAGTTTTTTTTTTTTTTTGTTAGAACTTTATTTTTATTACATATTTTGATGAAAAACGGATGTTGGTTAAACGGATTGTCCGCTAACATCTGTTTTTCGTCCGTTCCGTTTTTTGGACGGAAGAAAAATAGGGTTTTCTTCTGTTCAAAAAAACGGAGCTTAACGGAGACGAATGTAAACGGACGTTAGCGGATGCTCATCCGCTAACGTACGCTATGCCATTGGAAAGCATTGCAGTCCGTAAACGGACATATGAAAAAACGGACGAATGGTCCGCACGTGTGAAAGGACCCTTCATTGCAAATAATTCAGTTGACTGAGAGGTTTCCCATTATTGAGAGACATACAAAGCATCTGGAAAGTATTCACAGCGCTTTACTTTTTCCACATTTTGTTATGTTACAGCCTTATTTCAAAATGGATTAAATTAATTATTTTCCTCAAAATTCTACAAACAATACCCCATAATGACAACGTGAAAGAAGTTTGTTTGAAATCTTTGCAAATTTATTAAAAATAAAAAAAATCACCTCTACATTAGTATTCACAGCCTTTGCCATGGCACTCAAAATTGAGCTCAGGTATATCCTGTTTCCACTGATCGTCCTTGAGATTCTACAACTTGTTTGGATTCCACCTGTGGTAAATTCAGTTGATTGGACATGATTTGGAAAGGCACATACCTGTCTATATAAGGTCCCACAGTTAGCAGTGCATGTCAGAGCACAAGCCATGAAGCACAATAAATTGTCTGTAGAACTCTGAGACAGGCACAGATCTAAGGAAGGGTACAGAAAAATGTCAGCAGCGTTGAAGTTCCCAGTGAGCACAGTGGTCTCCATTATCAATAAATGGAAGACGTTTGGAACCACCAGGACTCTTCCTTGAGCGAGCCGCCTGGCCAAACTGAGCGATCGTAGGAGGAGGGCCTTAGTCAGGGAGGTGACCAAGAACCCGATGGTCACTCTGACAGAGCTCCAGCATTTCACTATAGAAAGAGGAGTACCTTCCAGAAGAACAACCCTCTCTACAGAACTCCACCAATCAGGACTGTAATCTACTGACTTTGCAGGGAGGAAGCACCAGCAAAGTAATAAGTTATTATTTTAGTCACTGTGCACTCTCCTGTCAGCAAGTTCCCTGTCAGCACATGTGCAATTCTGCAGAGGCTGCTTTGCTCCTAGTGCTGTTCACCCCCATATAAGTCGTGGGATTATAGGGGGTTGAAACAAATACATTTTCAGGTGGTTACCTTAGTTGCTCTTACAATACACCCCACTTCATGGCTCCTATGGCAATAATTATTCCACTTTTAACGCTTAAGGATCGCCCACGCCATATATACGTCGGCAGAATGACACGGGCAGGCATTATCACGTACCTGTATGTGGCCCTTTAAATGCCTGCCGTGTGGTCGCAAGCGCCGCATGCTCACGACTCTGCCGCGATTCTTCCCTGTAAGTCAGACCACGGGTCCTGCGGACTCGATCGCCGCCATCATCTCACAGAGGTATAGAACGGGGAGATGCTTGTGTAAACAAGCATCTCCTTGCTCTGCCTGGTGAGAATGACACTGATCTCAGCTCCGTGTACTTGGAGCGGAGATCAGTGTCATGTGACAGAGAGTCCATCCCCCCTACAGTTAGAAACACAAGGCAGGGAACACTTGATCCCCTACAGCGCCACCTAGTGGTTAACCCCTTCACTGTCAGTGTCATTATCACAGTAACCAGTGCATTTTTATAACACTGATCGCTGTGAAAATGACAATGGTCCCAAACATTTGTCAAAAGTGTCTGATGTGTCCGCCATAATGTCGCAGTCACAAATAAAAAACACTGATCGCCGCCATTACTAGTAAAAAAAAGTAATTAATAAAAATGCCATAAAACTATCTCCTATTTTGTAAACTTTTGCACAAACCAATCAATAAACACTTATTGCGATTTTTTTTTTTTACCAAAAATATGTAGAAGAATACGTATCGGCCTAAACTGAGGAAAAAATATGTTTTTTTTTATATTTTTTGGGGGATATTTATTATATCCTCCCCAGGGCTAGAACTGAGCTCCAGTAGTAATCGGCGTGCGGATCCTAGTAGTAGGACATACGGCTCCTGGAGCCAGACAGGCAGGGTTTCCACCCCCAGCTTCAGCCTCTGTTCCCCCCCGTCACTGCTGTCTGCTCTCCAGTTCTCCTCCGCAGACTCACTACCTGGTTTCACTCCGGCCTACCCTGACGTCCCCTGGCCCCCTCCTTCGTCCCCTCTCCAGGGAAGACAACAAGTAAGCCTGTTTCTCAGGGCCATCTATTGGGATCGTTGGCGGCCGTCCTTTTCAGGACAAGCCGCCGCAGAAAACCCGACTAGAACGGCTCTCCCCTTCTCCTTACCCCCCTCTGCTAGACCCCCACATCACCATCCATCCCTGCCGCGACCTCCTGCCGTTTTCCGCGCTTTTCCGTACATCCGCGCCGGCCTGTGGAGAGCCGCGGCAGCCGCGATCTAGGAAAGACCGCGGCTTCACCCGCAGCCTAGCGGCGCGCCGCCTCCTACACCCGGCAATCTCAGCCAAGACCACCCAGAAACCCCCCCGCCCCTGCCCCAGAAAGATACCTTTGCTTCCCGGCGCTTCCTAGCCATCGATCAAGGCCTCCATAGCAGAACCAATTCACCCAACAGGCAGCCCCCAGCCTGGTTCCTGCTGCCTGATCAGTGACCATCTGCTACACCCAGCAACAAGGGTGCCCCTCATCACCCCCCCCCCTTTCTCAATACAAGCAGCACTTGATCCAGGGCTCTGTCCGATCGCCTCTCAAGGGGTCAGGAAGGAATTTTTTCCCCTGCCGCCGCAGATTGGCACAGCTCGGCCTGGGTTTTTTGCCTTCCTCTGGACCAAGCAAGGAGGGAGGATTAAGTTAATCTCCCCTCCATCACCCCTAAAAAACCTCCCCCCCCGCATGGTGTTTGGCGACCATGGTTAAGCTGCGGTATTCCGCGGAAATCATTTGGGGTCTGGGGCGTTTTGCCGCAATACTACCAGCCATCACCAAAAATGCCCTAAGAATTGATTATTGAAAATCGATCGACGATCAACTGTGAAAAATTTCAGTCATTTGCCCAAGCCTAAGCACATATTATGTGCTTTGATCAACACAAGATCGGCGGTAAAACACTGATTATAAATCCGCGATTTCATTTTACAATACGATTTAGACTGTCTATTTATTACAGAGAGCTGGCTCACAGCCGACTGTAACACCATTCTCGGAGAATTGGTGCCAGCAAACTATCGTATCATAACTGAAAACAGAATAGGGCAAAGAGGAGGAGGCCTGGCGGTGATTCACAAGAATCACCTTGCGATCACTAAACCAGTCCTTCAAAACCCCCTTCCATTCATGGAAACCCTTACTCTACAACTACAAACAAATTCCCAGGAGACCGTCCGTATGCTACTCTGCTACAGGCCGCCTGGCCCAAAATCGCAGCTTCTGCCATCATTAACGGAGTTTATCTCCACTTACACCCTTAACAGCAAACACCTTTTGCTGCTCGGGGATTTCAACCTTTGGGCCAACTCCTCACAAGACCCCGTTGCCGACGCCTGTATTGACCACCTTGAAGGATTAGGGCTACAGCAACTAGTATGTGGGCCCACACATACTTCAGGTCACACGCTCGATCTTATTTTCAGACAAGATCTGGAAATAAACATTTTGGAAAATGAACCGTTGCCATGGACAGATCACCATGCAATTAAATTCACAATTTCCAAAAACCCCCCCTTAACAAAAACATCAAAACCAGTGACAACACACTGGACTAGATGTCAGAAGAAGCTCCACTCGGAACTCTTCAAAACCACATTAAAGGGTCACTAAAGGAAAAAATTTTTTTAGCTGAAATGACTGTTTACAGGGCATAGAGACATAATAGTTAACTGATTCCTTTTAAAAATGATTAAAAATAGATAAAAAAACAATCATATAATGTGCCTGCAGTGTAGTTTCGTTTTTGCTGTTGTTTGCTGGTTCTCTGATGTACAGAGAGCCACTAGAGGGCAGTCAGCCAATAGAGAGCAGTGATACTTTGTCTAAAACTCCTCAGCACCAATCCAGTTTCGTTTTACACACAGTAATCACACCTCCTTGATTAGTGACCACCGTGAGAAATCTCCCAGCACTGTGGTTATCAGGAAACAGGCAACCAGGAAGTGTCCAAAACAGAGAGGATTTACAGCAACATGAAAGCAAAAACGAACAATGAGGACATGAAACCAGGACTGCAGCAAGGTAAAGGAAGCTATTTAGCTGAAAAAAAAAATTCCTTTAGTGACCCTTTAAGGCCTGAATCACACTAGTGCGTTGCATTTTGGAGCTCCGTTGTCTTTGCGAATTTCTCTATAAGGTGTTCTGCAGATCAACTGCGTTTTAACTGCAGATCAGGTGCAAATTTGGAGACCTGGGAGAGGGGAGGGGGAGGGGGGAAGTGTATTGAACTGAATGAGACAAATACTGAAGAGAAATGAACACATCTGCAAATTCAGCTGCGTACCCATAGAAGATAATGGGACTGAATTTGCACCTGAGCCGCACCGCAAGACATAAAAACCGCACACGGTTTGGAGGCAATGCGCAGTGCGGATGCATTGCACATATGTGAACCAGCCTCATTGAAAACAATGTATTTTGAAATGTCCTGCGGATTAGATGCGGTTTAAGCCGCACTTAATTCGCATAGGTGTGAACCTGGCCTAAGGGAAAAAATAAAGACAATCCAACCACACCAAACGACCTCAGAAACACTGAATGCCATAAACACAGCCCTATTACAGTCAGCTGACTTAATAGCGCCAAAACGAAAAACCTGCATCAGGAAAAACACCTCTAGATGGTTCAACAACCAGCTATCGTTACTGAAGCAAGAGCGCAGAAGGGCAGAAGCCGCCTGGAAAAGAAGCGCTTCAGAAGAAAACCTCATCATCTACAAAGCAATAACAAGAAAATACCACAAAGAAATTTTCATAGCCAAGAAAAATTATTTTTCCAAGGCTATCAACAGCGCCCTAAACCGCCCCCGCGGCACTCTTCAAGATGGTCACTCAGACCATGAATCCCGTCTGTCTTGAAGCCCCCAATTCAGACACCCAAGAGTTCTGCAATGAATTGTCGGATTACTTCATAAATAAAATTGAGGGAACCCGGGAAAGCATTCAACAAAACAATACCCCCCTCAACCCCCCCCCCCCGCAATCATTCACACAATACCCATAGAAATTCACCACAATTAGGAAAGTTCACTCTAGAACCGATCTCCATCGATGCCACTAAAAATATCATCGGTACTTTGCGAAACAGCACAGCGCCAAATGATATCATTCCCACCAAACTGCTGAAGGAATGCGCCGACATCCTGGCACCTCCTATCACGCAGCTTATAAACCAGTCTTTCAAGGAATGTATAGTGCCCTCCCAGTTGAAGGAGGGAATAATTAAGCCCATCTTGAAGAAACCCACCCTAGACCCCAAGGACCCGTCCCATAACAGGCCTAAACGTCCTCTCCAAGGTAATGGAGAAAGTAGTGGTACAACAGCTGCAACAGCATCTAGATACCCATAACCTACTTGATCCATTTCAATCGGGTTTCCGCCCCAGACACGGTACGGAGACAGCATTGCTCAAAATATGGGACGACGCTCTCGAGGCCGCAGACGAAGGAGAATCTTGTCTCCTGGTTCTGCTGGACCTAAGCGCTGCCTTCGACACTGTAGACCACAAACTGTTACTGACTCGGCTAGCTGACGTAGCCAAAGTCGCAGAAGGTGATTTACATTGGTTCTCCTCTTTTTTGGAAAACCGATCACAAATAGTGAAATTAGGACCTTTCACTTCGGAGAAACACACGGTATTGTACAGAGTCCCTCAAGGATCGCCCCTATCGCCAGTGCTGTTCAACATCTATCTTCGTCCTCTTTTTGAAATCATCAGCAGCCAAAAACTGCTTTATCACTCATATGCAGACGACACGCAACTGTATTTCCGCATTTGCAACAAAAAGGATCACCACCTCAATATAGAGACATGCCTCTCTTTGATAGAGAATTGGATGACAAAGAGTTATCTTAAACTCAACGGAGCGAAAACAGAACTTCTCCTGTTTCACGCCAAGCGTATGAATCAACCTGCAACAACTTGGATACCCCCACCCATTCTGGGCAAAATCATCACCCCTAGCGCCAAAGTCAAAAGTCTCGGGGTCATCTTCGACTCCTACATGACAATGGACGCACAAATAGGGTCAGTATATAGCAGATCTCACCATCTGCTGCGCCTACTACGCAAACTCACTCCTTTTATTCCAAAAGAAGATATAGCGGCCGTGGTGGGAGCAATTGTAAACTCCAGATTGGATTATGCAAACGCCCTTTACCTCGGACTCCCAAAGTACCAAATCGCTCGTCTGCAAGTCGTTCAAAATACGGCCGCCAGACTAGTGACTGGGAAAAAACCCTGGGAATCAATCTCACCCTCACTGAGAGCCCTTCATTGGTTGCCAATTAAAGACAGAATTGTTTTTAAAGCACTCTGTCTAACGCATAGATGTATCCATGGGAAGGCTCCCCATTATCTATGCGAAAAAATAAAAGCTCACAACTCCAATCGCGTTCTGCGATCCACCAACCAAAATCTGCTCCAAATACCAAAAGCCAATTACAAGTCCAAAGGAGAAAGAAGATTCGCGGTCCAGGGTCCCAGACTATGGAACGCTTTACCAACCAGCATTCGGTTGGAGGAAAATCACTTAGCGTTCAGGAGAAAGATCAAAACTCATCTCTTTTGATATCAAATGAGACAGGTTCAACAACCGCCCAGAGGCGATTTGGTTCGCATGTGCCGCGCTATATAAGTTTTTCATTCATTCATAGCAAAAAGTAAAAAATACTGCATTTTTTTTAAATTGTCGCTCTATTTTTGTTTATAGCGCAAAAAAAAACGCAGAGGTGATCAAATATCACCAAAAGAAAGTCCTATTTATGGGGAAAAAGGATGTCAGTTTTGTTTGGGAGCCAAGTCACACAACCGCGCAATTGTCAGTTAAAGCGACGCAATGCCGAATCGTATAGGATTTCATGTCATCTGTGCCCAGTCTTGCCACAAAGAGTTAACCCCTTCAGATCCACGCTATAGCCGAATGACGGCCTTTACCACATGATCAGATGTCAGCCAATGACAGCTGATCATGTTTTTGTCTCCTTACGCTGATAGCGTAAGGAGTAAGCAATAGTGCCCAGTAAGCAAGTGGTTAATCCAGCTCTGAGCAATCCTCTTATCTTTTTTCAGTGAGAAAAAACTGACACACAGAGAAATAGGAGTCAGTTCTTTCCCCTTGCTGTGAGTCACAGATGATTTACATATCTCATGCCAGCGAGAGACATTCTGTGTACTTCAGATCCCCTTCTCCTTAAATTGAAAAATCAAAAGAGTCAGGTAGAAAATTGTTGGCTGAACAGTGACTGTATCCAATCAGATGTATTTTGTGCTGTCAGAATAAAACATGTCTGGGAAGATTCCTTGAGGTACTCGATCAATTTCTCTATCTAGCTGTATATATCTAGCCTTAGGCCCCATACACACGAGAGAATTTATCCGCGGATACGGTCCAGCGGACCGTTTCCACGGATAAATCCTCTCAAAGATTTCCGCAGATTTCTATGCGATGGAGTGTACTCACCATCGCATTGAAATCCGCGCGGAAATCCTCTGGCGATGACGTGTCGCGCCGTCGCCGCGATTATGACGCGGCGACGGGCGCGACGCTGTCATATAAGGAATTCCACGCATGCGTCAAATCATTACGACGCGTGCGGGGAATCCCTTTGGACGGATGGATCCGGTGAGTCTGTACAGACGAGCGGATCCATCCGTTGGGATGGATTCCAGCAGATGGATTTGTTCAGCATGTCAGCGAATATCCGATCTGCTGGAATCCATCCCAGGGGAGATATATCCGCGGATAAAGATCCGCTGGCGTGTACACACCATAGGATCTATCCGCTCAAACCCATTTGATGGGATTTATCTGCGGATAGATTCTATGGTGTGTATGGGGCCTTACACTTTCTCATCCTAACATTTCTTTTCTCATTCCCAGGTTTCCACAATGAAGCAGACTCGTTGCTCACTGTCACTTCAAATACATCTTATAACAGCCTGCGTGATCCCACAGAGGCCCGTCGCCTGCTCAATCTGCTAGCTCAGGAGACCAGTATGTTTGAACAGCACACTATTCCCCCCGAGAGGTACCTCTTTGTGCTGGTATGTACCACTGACATCTTCCCTACACCTCTATACTTACAGAGCTTCTGAATGTATCCATCCTTCATAAACATTTTGAAAGCTGTACAGTCCTTCTGCATTTCAGATTGCTAGGACCCGTTGACACCATTGTGGTATTAGGTCTCTATGTTATAGTTACATGATCTGCTGAAATATGGTTTACCCCACACAATGGCTTTTCTGTAGTATGATTTGTAAAGAGATTTATTACCCCTTGAGTCAGTAAACGACAACATACGGTATATACTGTACACGTGAGTTGGTGTCACTGTGTAAAGTAATAATATAAATGACAGATTTGTTTGTATAAATAAGCAATAAACAAGGTCAATCCAAAACTGATCTTTCCATTTTTTTGGAAGATGCTAGAGCAGTGGTAGTCAGCTTAGGTACCATATAATGCTCAGATAAATGCATATCAATTAAACTATGTTTATGGTCGTGGCTCTCTTACCGAGAGAGATGTGCATGAGGCCCCATACACACGAGAGGATTTATCCGCAGATACGGTCCAGCGGACCGTATCCGCGGATAAATCCTCTCGAGGATTTCAGAGGATTTCTATGCGATGGCGTGTACACACCATCGCATTGAAATCCGCGCTGAAATCCTCTGCCGATGACGTGTCGCGCCGTCGCCGCTATTATGACGCGGCGACGGGCGCGACGCTGTCATATAAGGAATTCCACGCATGCGTCAAATCATTACGACGCGTGCGGGGAATCCCTTTAGACGGATGGATCCGGTGAGTCTGTACAGACGAGCGGATCCATCCGTTGGAATGGATTCCAGCAGATGGATTTGTTGTGCATGTCAGCAAATATCCATCTGCTGGAAATCCATCCCAGGGGAGATTTATCTGCGGATAAATATCCGTTGGCGTGTACACACCATAGGATCTATCCGCAGAAACCCATTTGATGGGATTTATCTGCGGATAGATTCTATGGTGTGTATGGGGCCTAAGACTTACAACATAAATAGACCTGAAGTGTGCCTTGGTGGTCTGGTCAGTATGCCAAGAAAGGGGGGCATACCCAAGGTAAGTAATGGGTAGTTAATTGGAGAAGGATATGCTGAGAAGTGCCCTGAAAAAGGGAAGGGCGGGAGGGTGTCGAATGCGATTGAATGCGGACTCACGAACATGAGGTGAGCTGGGAAGAGTCGGCCCAGTGACGTGTAGTACCGCACACTGAACCGACAAAGAGCATGTGTGAGTGGGCTGCTTAAATACCCTCCGGGCTCCTCCCAAAAAACTCAGGCCACCATATTGGCCTTCTTATTTATGGTCGTGGCCCTCTGACCGAGAGAGATGTGGATAAGACTTACAACCTAAATAGACCTGAAGTGTGCCTTGGTAGTCAGTATGCCAAGAAAAGGGGGCAAAAGACTCAGATAGGGAAATAGCTTTTATTGATTTCTTTCTATTTATTGAGCCAGCTTGGTAAAGGATTGTGCCATTTCTTCCTAAAGATTCCTGAGGATTTGGGATGTATGTGGCAAAACAAGCAGACTTCCATCAGCCTAGTATCTTGATTACGTGGTCTGGTACTCCCTGTTGGGAGGCAGCTGAGGCTGCTCTAATTCGGAAGGAATGTCCAGAGAACTTACTGGGGTTTGAAGCCCAAGGTGCTTAGGAGGATTCTGACATGCTTGACAAACTGGCTTCCACTCAGGGAGCTGGTTTAGAAAGGGTAGCAACGAGCTACTATCAGATTGGCTAGGTAGATGGAGCAGTAGTCAGTCGAGCACCGTCACTGGGCATCAGGCGTTGTTAGTCTGAAACAAACCCCGGGGCTGGTTTGTTGCGTTTGCTGTGAGAGTGAAGTGGTTTGAAAGCGAGTCGGGTGGCGTCGGAGCAGTGTCTGACTGCCGGAGCCGCTGACTGTAAATTCACTAGGTCGTAGGGAACCGTAGAAGGCCTGGTAGATGGCTGTTTGGATGACTAGGCTGGGCAAAGCCCCAAACGGAGAACGAGTAAGGATTTCAGACATGTCCCTAAAGAGGGCACTCTTGAAAGGTAGGGGCTTGCCACTGACTACAGGTTGGTGCTTCTGTATGCCCTGTAGGAGGGACTTGACTGCATGGGCTGGAGAATACTGACGGTTTACTGGGGTCCTGCAGGGACAGGAAATTCTGGACGCCATCTAGGTATAGCGTGATAGTATTGTGAGAAAGGGTCAGCTGCGTGTGGCAATACGATATGAAGGCTAGGACGTGTCTAACGTCGCCTATTACTGCTCTGGGGCAAGGGGCCAAAAATTTGCGGTTAGCGTTCCAAGCAGTGCGATAGGCCTTCAGTGTGTTGCGCGCCAAGGAGTGGTTAATAAGCTGGGTTGCGTTGGCGAGATGCAACTTCAGTCCATCGTCAGCAACAACCAGGGTGGGACAGGGATAGTTGTTGGAAAAAACAAAGTAAGGTTGGAACGGGACAGCGCATCAGCTGCGATTTTGCATCTGTCTGGAATATATCTACAGAAGATATTAAACTGGTGACGGAGTGACAGCTGCGCGAGCCTGTGCAGGAAGAACGTGATGGGGAATGACTTAGATCTACCTTAATTGATGATGTCGGCTGTGGCCTGATTGTCCGTGGTGAAGAACACTGTCTGTCCTGTTCAAGTGTGGCCCCAGATCTGGGCATCTGCCACGATGGGGTACAGCACGAGGTGTGATGAAGACTGGGTGAAGCAGAGATTTAAGAGAATTTCTGGGGGCCAAGGTTTGGCGAACCAGTGGCAGCCGAAAAATGGCCGCAAAAGCCTGTGGTGGCTCGGCTGACACTGCCGAGATGAACATTAAAATGCTGTTCTATAAGGTGGGGAAGTTGTCCCACATAGCTAAGTCTGCTACTGATGCTTGATCTAGTTTGAGAACTTGGACTGGATCATGCATTGGTGTGAGAAAATCAAGACAATACACAGGTGCTCAACAAGACGATATACATGCACTCGCTGACCAACGTGCACTCGCTGACCAACATGCACTCACTGGTGCTGGATGGAAACCTGAACTAACCTCAGGAAAAAAGACAGAGAAAAGATGAGTGGCCCGCGTGCCACTGAAGATGAATGGCCAACTGGGTGCTGCTGCTTGTTTGTGTGGCTGATTGTTTGTCACTGAGGTGTGTTTGCAAGTTTAGTTTGTATTCAGGTTTGCACGTAGGTGCATGCCGCAAAGTGTTGTATACTACTGTCGACAATTTGGTGGGTTGCAAGGGTGTCAGTGAGTGTCAGGTTGCTGGGACTGTATTGTGTGGTTGCAGGGGCCTCGATGAGTATTAAGGTTTGTTTTAAGATGGCATTGCGTGGTTGCAAGGGTCTCAGTCTGGTTTGCTGAGACAATATTGTGTGGTTGCCAAGGGTCTCGATGAGTATGAATTTTATTTTTTTTGTTTGTTTTTTTGTGTGTTTTTTTTATGCTGAAATTGCGTGGTTGCAAGGGTCTCAACAAGTGAAGGGTTACTGAGACGATATTGCATTTTGTAATGGTCTCAAATGAGTGTCGGGCTGCTAAGACGACTTTGTATGGCTGCAAAGGTCAGAATGGGTGTCAGGTTGCTGAGACGAGATTGTGTGGTTGCAAAGGTCTAGAGGAGTGTGAGGTAGCCGAGATGATATTATATTTTGCAAGGGTCTCAAATGAGTGTCAAGCTGCAGAGACAATATTCCCTGACTTTTTTTTTAATGAAAACGACTGTGAACGAAACGCTGGTAAACATGAGTTACCGCGTCTGGCAGCATTTACAAGCTGTTACAGGCATTCGTGTTTCATATGCCTCCGAACATCCGTCTGAACCCATTTTATTTTTGAAAAGGTTTCTAAGAGAGAGAGACTTGTAAAGCGCAACACATGCGAACTGAATCGCCTCTGGGCGCTGTATCCATTTCATGGGTAAGGAACCCCTTGACCTCAGAAGAGATGGGTTTTAATCTTTCTCCTGAAGGCCAAGTGGTCTGACTCCAGTCGGATGGTGGTTGGTAGTGCATTCCACAGGCGAGGTCCCTGGACTGCAAATCTTCGATCTCTTTTGGACTTGTATCTGGCCTTGGGTATCTGGAGGAGGTTTTGATTGGTGGATCGCAGAATGCGATTGGGGTTATGGGCTTTTATTTTTTCGCATAGATATTGGGGGGCGTTGCCTTGAATACACTTATGGATTAGGCAGAGTGCCTTGAAAGTGATTCTGTCTTTTACTGGCAACCAATGAAGGGATCTCAGTGAAGGTGAGATTGATTCCCATGGTTTTTTCCCAGTCACTAGTCGAGCGGCCGTATTTTGAACGACTTGCAAACGAGTGATTTGGTATTTGGGGAGTCCTAGATAGAGGGCATTTGCGTAGTCGAGTCTGGAATTGATGATTGTTCCCACCACGACTACAATGTCCTCTTTCGGGATAAAGGGCATGAGTCTGCGTAGTAGGCGCAGCAGATGGTGGGATCCGCTGACTACTGACCCTATTTGTGCATCCATTGTCATGTAGGTATCGAAAATGACTCCGAGACTTTTGACTTTGGTGCTAGGGGTGATAGTTTTACCCAGAATGGGTGGGGGAGTCCATGTTGACGCGGGGTGATTTTTCCGGTTAGCGTGAAATGGGAGAAGTTCTGTTTTCGAACCATTGAGTTTAAGATAACTGTTTGTCATCCAGTTATCTATTAGAGTGAGGCATTTCTCTAGTCTAAGAGAATGATCCTTTTTGTTGCAGATGCGGAAATACAGTTGTGTGTCGTCTGCATAGGAGTGGTAAAGTAACTTCTGGTTACTGATGATTTCAAAGAGAGGGCGAAGATAGATATTAAACAATACGGGCGATAAGGGAGATCCCTGAGGGACTCCGCATGACACCGTAGGTTTTTCAGAAGTGAAAGACCCCAGTTTCACTATTTGTGATCGGTTTTCCAAGAAGGGGGAGAACCAGGGTAAAACACATTCAGCGACTCCGGCTACTTCAGCTAGCCTAGCCAGTAGTAGTCCGTGGTCTACAGTGTCAAAAGCCGCGCTTAGGTCCAGCAGTATCAGGAGACAAGATTCTCCTTCGTCTGCGGCCTCTAGAGCATCATCCCATATTTTGAGCAGCGCCGTTTCTGTTCCGTGACCCGGATGGAAGCCTGATTGAAACGGATCGAGTAATTTATGGGTGTCTAAATGCAGTTGCAGCTGTTGTACAACTACTTTCTCCATTACCTTGGAGAAGACATTTAGAGCTGTTATGGGCCTTTGGTTGTTTGGGTCGAGGGTATTTTTTTTTAGAATTGGTTTTATTGTACCTTGTTTTAGCAAGGTGGGCACCATGCCCTCCTTGAATGATTGGTTAATGAGCTGCGTGATAGCTGGTGCCAGTATATCGGCACTTTCTTTCAGCAGTTTAGTGGGGATGATATCATTGGGTGCTGTGCTATTAAGCAGAGTCCCGATGATGTTTTTAGTGGCATTGATGGAAATTAGTTTTAGAGTGAATTTTGGTGATTGCGGCGGATTTGTGTGGGTATTAGGTTTGTGATTTGGGGGGGAGTTGGTGACGGTTCCATTTTGCTGAATACTTTCACAGATTTTTTCAATTTTATTAATGAAATAATCTGATAACTTATTGCAAAATTCTTGTAAATCAGAATTGGGGGCCTCTAAACAAGCTGGATTCATAGTCTGAGTGACCAGCTTGAAGAGTTCTCTGGGGCGGTTAAGGGCATTTGCGATGATGTTGGAGAAATTATTTTTTTTGGCCGTGAAGATTTCTTTGTGATATTTCTTTGTTATTATCTTGTAAATGGTGTGGTTTTTATCTGAAGAGCACCTTTTCCATTTAGCTTCTGCTCTTCTACGCTCTTGCTTTAGCAACGTCAGCTGGTCATTAAACCAGCTGGAGTTGTTTTTCCAGATGCAAGTTTTGCGTTTTGGTGCTACTAAGTCAGCTGACTGTAGTAGTGCCTTGTTGATGGTGTCAAGTGTTTCTGTGGCTGTTTGTTTTTGTTGGGTTGTTTTTATTTTGTTCCCTAGTGTTGTTTTGAAGAGTTCCCGAGTGGAGCTTCTTCTGAGATCTAGTCCAGTGAGTTGTCACCGGTTTTGTGGGTTTTTTTGGGCTGGCATTTTTTGTGATTGTGATGGCATGGTGATCGGTCCATGGTTGTGGCTCATTTCCCAGGACGTCAATTTCCAAATCTTGTTTGAAAATGAGATCGAGCGTATGGCCTGAGGCATGAGTGGGGCCTTGTATTAGTTGCTGCAGACCTAATCCTTCCAGATGGTCGATGCAGGTGTCGGCTACGGGGTCCAGCGAGGAGTTGGCCCAGAGGTTGAAATCCCCAAGCACCAAAAGGTGTTTGATGTTTAGGGTATATGTGGAGATGAATTCCGTCAACGTGACCATGACGTGAGAAGGTGCGTTTTTGGGCCTGGTGGTCTATAGCAAAGTAGCATATGGACCGTATCTTGGGGATTTGTTTGCAGCTGCAGAGTGAGGGTTTCCATGAATGGAAGCAAGTTTTGAAGGACTGGTTTGGTGATCGAGAGGTGAGTCTTGTGGATCACCGCCAGGCCCCCCCTCTTTGCCCCACTCTGTTTTGCATTTGAATGCGATAATTTGCTGGCACCAATTCTGTTAGAATGGTGTTGCAGTCGGCTGTCAGCCAGCTTTCTATGATGAAGAGGCAGTCTAGATCGTGTTGAAGGATGAAATCATAGATTTCTTGTCGGTGTTTTACTGCCGATCTTGTGTTGACCAAAGCGCATATTATGCGCTTGGGCTGGGGTACCTGCGCATAGTTTTTGACTGTTGATTGATTCTCAACAGTCGCTCATTCCTTAGAGCTTTTTTGGTGACAACTGGGAGTATAGAGGCAAATGGTTTTAGTTCCCGGATGGTTTCTGCAGTATTTTAGGTAACCCATGGTCTCAGAAAAAAGCGCAGGGAAGTAATGTTGATTGGGGGGTCTTATATGGTGATGGGTGGAAGACTGTCCAAGTGATCCGTCACTCGTTGAGTCTTCTCTCCCCGATTGGTCCAGAGGAAGGTGAAAAACCCCAGGCGTGCTGTGCCAATCTGCAGCGATCGGGGAAAAAATTCCTTCATGACCCCTTAACGGGCAATCGGTGCAACCCTGGATCAATTGCCTAGGGGAGTGTGGGGGGGGGGTGGGAGTCCTGTTTTTTTGTGCTGTGTCTGCAGCAGCCGAGAGCTGGGAGGACCCTGCCTGGCTGCACTATCCCTGGGGAGAGCCGACTAGTTTGAGAGCGTCCGGCTCTCACTATCCCTGGGGTGAGCAGACTAAGGTGAGAGCATCTGCTGCCCCGCCCCATCTATATATCAAGAGTTGCAACTTTATTAGCTGCAAGCTTGTTCTGGATCAGTGATTGAAAAAAATAATGAAGACTCCTGTCTTACCTCCTGTTTCAAACTCCTGGTTTTTAACTCAGGCACTTTTGGTCAAAGAATGCACTTCTGGTCAGAGAGTCCACATGTGAAGCCACCATCTAAACTGCCTAGGAACATTTTACAAGGGTCTTTACCATGGTGTCAGGCTGCTGATACAATTTGCATGATTGCAAGGGTCTCAACAGGTGTCTGGTTGCTAGGCCGAGATTGTGTGGTGGCAATGTTTTTTTTTATTTATTTTTTGCGTTTTGCAAGGGTCATGTGTTGCATTTTGTAAGGGTCTAAACAAGGGTGTCAGGCTGCTGAGATGATTTGCATGGTTGCAAGGGTCTCAACAGGTGTCCGGTTGCTAGGCCGAAGATTGCGTGGTGGCAACAGGGTTATTTAAAAAAAAAATGCGTTTTTTTTTTCTGCCGTTTTGCAAGGGTCTTAACAAGGCTGTTGAGATGATTTGCATGGTTGCAAGGTCTCAATTAATAAGAATTGGGTTACTGAGAAAGGATTACCGTGCCTTTAAGCGAGCAGTGTAAGGTATAAGGAAAACGTCCGTTTGATTCGTAGGTTCCGTAGGGGCCACTAACGAATGATATGGGGGACAATAAATGGTAACGAATTGATAGGACATAAAGAATGTAATAACAAATCTTACTTGCGACAGTGGGCCATGCGAGTAAGTTTGCGGCGGACTGTGGCTGGAGTGAAACATATCGGGATGGTGTAGCGTGATGCCGTGCATGAGGCAAAACAACAAGGTTTGGTGTAGAAAATAGAACGCGAGAAGTGCGTACAAATAATTTGTAAGCTCCACTGCGGGAAACGAACAAATGGTTCGGGTGACACCACGAGTGGCCAAGAATTTGACATGACAAACAAGGTAACGAATCCTACCTGGGACAGTGAACGTGCGACTGGGTTTGCTTTGGACTGGAGAGGGTGTGCAACACATCCGAAGAGTGTGGTGTGGTTTGGTAAATAAATGAGAGAGAAGAACCGTGTACAAACAATTCGTAAGTTCCGCTGCGGGAACTAAAACACACGGCATGGGGGAAACAACATATGGCAACGGTAGAAAGTATGCAATGTATCTGATACAAATCGGTTGTAAAGAGAAATGCCTGCTACAAGTCGGTTGTAAAGAGAAATGACTGATACAAATCCGATACGAATCGGTAGTAAGGAGTATTAAATGAATCTGATATGAATGGTTTGTAGAGTGTATGCTACCCCTTGCTTTGAAACCGAACACCTACCAACAGTGAGCCGTCCGTGAACGTATCCCAGTGCGCATGCTCAAAATTACGCCGCAAATAGTCAATGCTTTCGACGTGAACGTAACTTACGTCCAGCCCCATTCACGGACAACTTACGCAAACAACGTTAAATACGACGCTGTTCGTACGTTTCCGACGTCCATACCTAACATGACTTACCCCTGCTTTATGAGGGGTAACTTTACGCCGGCGTATGTCTTACGTAAACGACGTATCTTGATACGCCGGGCGCACGTACGTTCGTGAATCGGCGTATCTAGCTAATTTGCATATTCGACACGGAAATCTACGGAAGCGCCACCTAGAGGCCAGCGTAAATATGCAACTAAGATACGACGGCGTAAGAGACTTACGCCGCTCGTATCTGAGCCGAATTTATGCGTAACTGATTCTATGAATCAGGCGCATAGATACGACAGCTCTCATTCGGACTTACGACTGCGTACGTGGCGATACCCTGTCGTAAGTCCTTTGAGAATCTGGGCCATAGTATATACATAATCATCTAAGCATAAGCTTGACGTTCAAGTTGAAAGAAAAATTCATACACGGAATATACTATACATATCCTCAGAGGCGTTGCTATGGCGGTGCGGGCCGCACCAGGTGACACCCACCAGAGGGGTGACACCGGGGCGCCGCTACACACTGTATTACATAATTATTTTAAAAGCCGTGCGGGGAAGCGAGGCTGCCTATGACACTCCCCCGTCAGGTTAAGCTGTCAAGCAGCTCCTCTGGGATCTCCAATATCAGTCCCGAGGCCTGAGTTGGTGGGCAAAGCTGGGGGTGTGGCTGCCTCCTCCACTCCTCCCACAGACTCTTTCACCATGGCTGATCCAGTAGCTGAAAGAGATAGAGGCGTGGATTTAGCAGCCCCGCCTGGGTCTTCATCTGCAGCCAGGAATGATTCTGTAAGTTACTGCACAGCACAGTATCACAGCACAGTATCGACCTGTCATATGTCACCCCAAGCTGCCCCATGCCACCCCAAGCTGCCCTATGCCACCCCAAGCTGCCCTATGCCACCCCAACCTGCCCTATGCCACTCCAATCTGCCCTATGCCACTCCAATCTGCCCTATGCCACTCCAATCTGCCCTATGCCACCCCAAGCTGCCCCATGCCACCTCAAGCTGCCCTATGACACCCCAACCTTTCCTATGCCATCCCAACCTGCCCTATGTCACCCCAACCTGCCCCATGCCACCCCAAGCTGCCCCATGCCACCCCAAGCTGTCCTATGCCACCACAGTCTGCCCTATGCCACCCTAATCTGCCACTATACCTCTCCAACCTGCCCTATGCCACCCCAACCTGTCCTATGCCACTCCGACCTGTCCTATGCCACCCCAAGCTGCCTCATGCCACCCCAAGCTGCCCTATGACACCCCAACCTTTCCAATGCCACTCCAACCTGCCCTATGCCACCCCAACCTATCCGATGTCACTTCAACCTACCCTATACCACCCCGACCTGTCCTATGCCACCCCAACCTGCCCTATACCACAGTCTGCCCTATGCCACCCTAATCTGCCACTATACAACCTTAACCTGCCCTATAACACCCCAACCTGCCCTATACCACCCTAACCTGAACCTATGCCACCCTAATCTGCAACTATACAACCTTAACCTGCCCTATAACACCCCAACCTGCCTTATACCACCCTAATCTTCCACTATAACACCCCAACCTGCCCTATACCACTCTATACTCTGATTTACAGGGGCCGTTTGGGGGTGCACCCCATGACCATGCGTTGCCTGCAGGATAGGTGGGGGGGTGACACTATGTTTTGCCACACCAGGTGACACCAACCCTAGTGACGCCACTGCATATCCTTACTATACCACTGGATGAACTAGATTTCTGTATTGATCAAGGTTACTCTATTAAATGCCAGTCCTATTGGTAAATGTGTTTTTGTTTTTTGGTAACCTGCTGGGTACACACTGGAGAGCAGGTATTCTCCTCCTCAAGCTACCCTATATGAACTAAGTTAAGTCCTAGAGCCTCTTGGATTTATTTTACTTTGCGGTAGTGAGTCCAACTTAGTCTTTGTATATTAAATTATTTAAATCAATGCAGGATTGTTAGAATATGTGCATGATCTGTGCCATAATTCTGAGGCAAATGGTGACCAACATTATGATGCTGTGTGCAGACTGGGCTCTCTTATACTTAATGACAAAGATTGGCCTGTGACTTCATAGCTTACATTATAAAAACAAAACGTGTTCACTGTATAGCATCCAGCATTAGATATACAGTAAATAAGTCTCCAGTAGGGATGAGCCGAACACCCCCGTGTTCGGTTTGCACCAGAACCTTCGGACAGACCTAACGTTCGCGCAAACGTATCGAACCCCATTGACGTCTATGGGACTCGAAAGTTCGAATTCAAAAGTGCTAATTTTAAAGCCCAATATACAAGTTATTGTCGGAAAACTGGTTTGGGGACCCGGGTCTTGCCCCAGGGAACATGTATCAATGGAAAAAAAAGTTTCAAAAACTGTAGTTTTTCTGGAGCAGCGATTTTAATGATGCTTAAAGTGAAAAAAAAAATGAAAAATTCCTTTAAATATCGTACCTGCTGGGTGTCTATAGTAGTGGTACGTGTTTAGAACTGTCCCTGCACAAAATAAGATTACTATAAAAAAAAAATCATTTAAGACTGCTTGCGGCTTTAATGTAATGTTTGGTTCCTGCAATATGGATAAAAATCACTGAGAAAAATAGCATGGGTTTCCCCGCCCCCCTCCCCCCAGGTCATTACAAGCCCTTTTGGCCCTATATACTTTGAACAGCAGTATACAGGCGGTGCAAACAAGACAGGGGGCTGGATTCAGAAAGAGATACAATGGCGTATCTCCTGATACGCCGTTGTATCTCTGAGTCCAGCCGGTCGCATCTATGCGACTGATTCAGAGAATCAGTCACGCATAGATATCCCTAAGATATCCCTAAGATCCGCCAGGTGTAAGTGTCCTTGCGACGTCATTTAGAGCAATGCACACTGGGATATTTTACGGACGGCGCATGCGCCGTTCAATAAAAACGTAAAAAATGCGGGGTCAAGACAAATTTAAATACTACACGTCCCCAACATCCCCATTTGAATTATGCGGCCTTACGCCGCAACACATACATTACGTAATTACACGCCCCTGTTGAACAGGGGCAGAAAAATTGGGCCTTAGGCACTGGTGGCGGTGCCCAGAACCGACAATGTTCTTACTAGCTATCAGCAAGATCATTGAGGAGGAAAAGGATATTCAGTCAGCATAACAGGATAGTCACTCAGCATTAGCATAGGCAGTCTCCAAGGGATCTGACACTTCCAAAAAATTATTCAGTTACATCAGCATCAGGTGCTTGGTAGCTGGTGTTGATCCAAGCCTGATTTATTTTTATGAAGGTCAGTTGATCGACGGAGTCGGTGGAGAGGCGCACCCTGTGATCGGTCACAAAGCCTCCAGCAGCACTGAATGTGCGTTCTGAAAGAACGCTGGATGCAGGACAAGCCAGTAGCTCAATTGCGTACTGTGCAAGCTCTGGCCAGTGATCCATCCTCAAGACCCAGTAAGCCAGAGGATTTTTGGTGGGGAAGGTGTCCAAGTCTGATCTTGCCCCTAGGTATTCCCGGACCATGTAAACCAGACGCTGGCGATGGTTGCTGGAACCGGTCATACCTTGGGGCTGCGTACTAAAAAATTGTCTGAACGCATCGGTCAGATGGCCACCTTCTCCACCGCTCCTTCTGTGACTCACCAAAGCCTCAACAATACGTTGTCCAGGACCAGGATTTGGTAATCCCCCAGGTTCTGGGAATGCGTTGCACAGACCTTTCTGCAAGGCCCCCCGAAGATGTTTCATCTTCTGCTCCCTCTGCGATGGCAAGATAAGCTCCGCAACTTTACTCTTGTAACGTGGATCAAGGAGAGTTGCCAGCCAGTAATGATCCCTCTCCTTGATACCACGAATACGAGGATCCTTATGTAGGCTTTGCAGGATCAGGGAGGCCATGCAGCGTAGGTTTGCTGAGGCATTCGGGGCACAGTCCTCTGGGTCACTGAGGACGACAGGATCCGCAGTCACCTCATCACAGCCACGTAAAAGTCCATGGGTTCTTTGGGACTGTAAATGATCCCTTGAAGGCTGCTGCTGAGTGGTAGGCTCCACCTCCATGCTGATGATACAATCATCCTCCTCCTCCTCCTCGTCCTCTTCCTGTGTGCTAGGCGGGCAAGCAGGACCACTGTCTGGATAAAGGGGGCCTTGAGAGGTAAGGAAGTCCTCTTCCTCCCTCTGTTCTGCCTCAAGGGCCCTGTCCATTATTCCACGTAGCGTGTGCTCCAACATGTGAATAAGAGGGACAGTCTCACTGATGCATGCACTGTCACTGCTCACCATCCTTGTGGCCTCCTCAAATGGTGACAGGACAGTGCATGCATCCCTGATTAAGGCCCACTGGCGTGGGGAAAAAAACCCAAGCTCCCCTGACCCAGTTTTGCTGCCATATTGGCACAGGTACTCATTGATGGCCCTCTGCTGCGTGTGCAGCCGCTGCAGCATGGCCAATGTAGAGTTCCATCTGGTGGGCATGACACAGATTAGGCGGTTCTTGGGCAGGTTGTATTCCCTTTGGAGGTCTGTCAGCCGAGCAGCGGCATTATATGACCTTCGGAAATGCACACAGACTTTCCTGGCCGCTGCACCACTAAATTCAGAACATGAGCAAAACAGGGCACATGGGTCAGTTGTCCCTGTCGCAGGGCAGAGAGGAGGTTGGTGCCATTGTCGCTAACCACCATTCCTGGCTTAAGCTGGCATGGCGTCAACCACCTCTGAGCCTGCCCCTGCAGAGCCCCAGTGTGGCTCCTGTCTCCCAAGCACACCAGCTCTAGCACCGCATGGCATCTCTTTGCCTGCATTCTTGCGTAGCCCCTCGTACGCCTAGGGAGCACGGCTGGTTCCGAGGACACATCAGCACATGAAGAGGCCACAGAGGAAGAAGAAGAGGAGGGGTGGAGGAGAGAGGTGTGTCACAACCAGTAGTAGTGTTTTGGAGGCGTGGTGGCGGAACAACCTCCAACACTACTGTACCTTGCCCTGCGTCCTTCCCAGCTGCCAGTAGAGTCATCCAATGCGCCGTGAAAGAGAGGTAACGTCCCTGTCCATGCCTGCTGGACCATGAGTCAGCGGTAATATGCACCTTTCCACTAACCGCCCTGTCCAGCAAGGCATGGACATTGCCTTCCACATGGCGGTAGAGAGCCAGAATCGCCTTCCGTGAGAAAAAGTGGCGTTTGCGTACTTGCCACTGAGGTACCGCACATTCCACAAACTCACGGAAGGGGGCAGAATCTACCAACTGAAAAGGCAGCAGTTGAAGTGCTAGCAATTTCGCTAAGCTAGCATTCAACTGCTGGGCATGTGGATGGCTGGGAGAGAACTTCTTTCAGCGCTGCAGCAGCTGGGGCAGGGAAATTTGGCTGGTACAATCTGACATCGGTGTACTGATAGTAGATTGCCTGCATGTACTACTAGGTTGTGACACACCTAATTCTACACCTTCAGTCCTATCAGTGCAGGCTTCAGAGAGGACTGAGGGTATAGTGGGATTGGAGATCCCAGCTGATGAGGGGCAAGGGGAGGTCCGCTTTGTTCTTTGGTGTGGGTCTTTCAGGTATGCTTGCCAACGAACTGCATGGCAGGTCGACATATGTCTGGTCAAGCATGTGGTGCCCAAGCGGGTGATGTTTTGGCCACACGAGATACGCTTGAGACATATGTTGCAAATAGCAACGGTGCGATCTGATGCACGTGTCTCAAAAAAGGCCCACACCAAATAACTTTTGCAGTAACACTGAGACACAGCAGCGCCCTGCACAGGCATAGCTCTGCGATGTAATGCAGTTGGTGTGCTGCCCTTAAGCTGTGCCCTGGAGGGCATCCTGCCTCTTTGGAGATGTGCCTGTGCCTCCTCCTCCACCTCTTTCCTATCAGGCACCCACATAGAGTCAGTGATCTCATCATCCCCTCCCTCCTCATCACTGTCGAAAACCTGGCAGTATGCTGCAGCTGGGGGAACATGACTGCCAGATTGCTGTCACTCTTGGGCACCCCCTCTCTCTGGGCTCACATTACTGCCTTCCTCTATCTGTGTTCCATCATCGGAGCCTTCAAAACGCTGCGCATCTTCATGCAGCATGTACCCAACACTGTGTTGAAACAGTTCGGGGGACTTCTCAGGAGGACATGGTGGGACTAGGGAAGGAGTAAGTGATGCCATTGAGCAGAGGGAAGAGGACGCCTTGGCAGCTAATTTGCTAGACAAAGTACCCTGAGCCTGGGTGAACGAGGATGAGGATGGCTTGGTCATCCACTCTACCAATTTGTCTGCATGTTGAGGCTCAACACGGCCAGGTCCCGAAAAGAAGGACGAGCGTGTGCAACGGCCACGTGCTGAAGAGGATGCACCGTGTCCACCACCAGCACTGTTGCCTCTAGATGCAGAGCCTGCTTGCCCTCGTGACTCTCTGCCTCTCTTTGTTGTCCTTCCAGACATTATAATGGCCTGCAGAGGACAAAGTCAGTACACACACCTCGTAGCTTTAGGTGCAAACTGCAGAGGATACGTGCAGTACACACCAAGTGGGTTTAGGTGCAAAGTAATGAGCACACTTGCAGTATACAAGAAATGGATTTAGGTGCAAAGTAATGAACACACTTGCACTATAAACCAAATGGGTTTAGGTGCAAAGTAATTAGCACACTTGCACTATAAACCAAGTGGGTTTAGGTGGAAAGTAATTAGCACACTTGCGCTATAAACCAAGTGTGTTTAGGTGGAAAGTAATTAGCACACTTGCACTTTAAACCAAGTGGGTTAAGGTGCAAAGTAATGTGCACACTTGCACTATGCACCAAGTGGGTTTAGTTGCACTGAGCACACGGGCAATACAACACGTGAGAACACTGCAGCTAGCACAATCACAAAGTAATGAGCAGCACACTAGCACTATGCAACAAGTGGGTTTAGTTGCACTGAGCACACGGGCAATACAACACATGAGAACACTGCAGCTAGCACAATCAACTGCCTGACAGATTAGGAAGGACTAATCTAACTATACTATACACTGTATAAATATATGTACAACTCCTGGGATGTATATATATCCTCTACACCAGGGGTGCCCAACCTTTTGAAGCACGAGGGCCACTTAAGCGACTTGTTAACTGGTCGCGGGCCACAATGAGCAGAGCGGGCGGTTGGCAGATCCGTGTCCGCTTTGTAGACACAGCCGGATCGAATTGGAGGTAGGACACAAGTCTGCCACTCCTTGGAGGTGAATGGAAGGTCCAATTGGGTCGGACTGACCGTGTAAAAGGGGCCCATGGCTGCTTTCACACTGATGCACTGCGGGTTACCCGCACCACGGGTGCAATGCAGTGTACCTTTGGCTTTTCTGCACTTTGCAATAGACTTCTATTATATTCTGCAGGTTTGGTGCACTTTCAGAAAGCTCACCAAACTCGCAGGTAATAACAGAAGTCTATGGCTCTGTGCAGGTAACCTGCAGGTCCACTGCTCTGCATCTGAGGATTTGTTTGAAAGCAGCCCAGTAACCACTGCAGAACATATATACCCATATATACACTGTGATTTTAGTAATAAACTGACCTTTAATAACAGTATTCTATTCCATCCCAGAGCAGGCGGTCGTGGGCCACATCAGAGGGCTCCGCGGGCCACATGTGGCCCCCGGGCCACTGGTTGGGCACCCCTGCTCTACACACTGTAAGTGTGAACACTGCAGCTAGCACAATCAACTGCCTGACAGATTAGGAACAATTAATCTAACTAAACTATACAGTGTATAAATATACAGGGAGTGCAGAATTATTAGGCAAGTTGTATTTTTGAGGATTAATTTTATTATTGAACAACAACCATGTTCTCAATGAACCCAAAAAACTCATTAATATCAAAGCTGAATATTTTTGGAAGTAGTTTTTAGTTTGTTTTTAGTTTTAGCTATTTTAGGGGGATATATGTGTGTGCAGGTGACTATTACTGTGCATAATTATTAGGCAACTTAACAAAAAAAAAATATATACCCATTTCAATTATTTATTTTTACCAGTGAAACCAATATAACATCTCAACATTCACAAATATACATTTCTGACATTCAAAAACAAAACAAAAACAAATCAGTGACCAATATAGCCACCTTTCTTTGCAAGGACACTCAAAAGCCTGACATCCATGGATTCTGTCAGTGTTTTGATATGTTCACCATCAACATTGCGTGCAGCAGCAACCACAGCCTCCCAGACACTGTTCAGAGAGGTGTACTGTTTTCCCTCCTTGTAAATCTCACATTTGATGATGGACCACAGGTTCTCAATGGGGTTCAGATCAGGTGAACAAGGAGGCCATGTCATTAGTTTTTCTTCTTTTATACCCTTTCTTGCCAGCCACGCTGTGGAGTACTTGGACGCGTGTGCTGGAGCATTGTCCTGCATGAAAATCATGTTTTTCTTGAAGGATGCAGACTTCTTCCTGTACCACTGCTTGAAGAAGGTCTCTTCCAGAAACTGGCAGTAGGACTGGGAGTTGAGCTTGACTCCATCCTCAACCCACAAGCTCATCTTTGATGATACCAGCCCAAACCAGTACTCCACCTCCACCTTGCTGGCGTCTGAGTCGGACTGGAGCTCTCTGCCCTTTACCAATCCAGCCACGGGCCCATCCATCGGGCCCATCCATCTGGCCCATCAAGACTCACTCTCATTTCATCAGTCCATAAAACCTTAGAAAAATCAGTCTTGAGATATTTCTTGGCCCAGTCTTGACGTTTCAGCTTGTGTGTCTTGTTCAGAGGTCGTCGTCTTTCAGCCTTTCTTACCTTGGCCATGTCTCTGAGTATTGCACACCTTGTGCTTTTGGGCACTCCAGTGATGTTGCAGCTCTGAAATATGGCCAAACTGGTGGCAAGTGGCATCTTGGCAGCTGCACGCTTGACTTTTCTCAGTTCATGGGCAGTTATTTTGCGCCTTGGTTTTTCCACACGCTTCTTGCGACCCTGTTGACTATTTTGAATGAAACGCTTGATTGTTCGATGATCACGCTTCAGAAGCTTTGCAATTTTAAGAGTGCTGCATCCCTCTGCAAGATATCTCACTATTTTTGACTTTTCTGAGCCTGTCAAGTCCTTCTTTTGACCCATTTTGCCAAAGGAAAGGAAGTTGACTAATAATTATGCACACCTGCTATAGGGTGTTGATGTCATTAGACCACACCCCTTCTCATTACAGAGATGCACATCACCTAATATGCTTAATTGGTAGTAGGCTTTCGAGCCTATACAGCTTGGAGTAAGACAACATGCATAAAGAGGATGATGTGGTCAAAATACTCATTTGCCTAATAATTCTGCACTCCCTGTATGTACAACTCCTGGGATGTATATATATCCTCTACACACTGTAAATTTAACTAACTAGCCTGCCTGCTCTATCTAGCTAAAAAAAAAGACAATCTCTCTCTCTCTGTCTGATCTTTAACCAGCGCTGGAACACACTAGACAAGGCCGCCCAGCAGGCGGCCTTTTATAGTGTGGGGCGTGTGCTAAAGCCCTGAGCCATAATTGGCCAAAGCCACCCTGGCTTTGGCCAATTATGGCTCTCCGTTTTTTGCGCACTGTGATTGGCCAAGCAAGCGGGTCATAGTGCATGCTTGGCCAATCATCAGCGCGCAATGCCGCAGTGAATTATGGGCCGTGGCGCGTCACTCGAATTTGGCGCGAACGACCAGTTTTGTTCGAATTTCGACGAACAATTGAACAGGCAATGTTCGAGTCGAACATGGGTTTGAGTCGAACGCGAAGCTCATCCCTAGTCTCCAGTTCCTTTGACATAAATTGGCAAAGATACAGCTAGCACACACTGCTATACTATATGTTAGGTCTCTTATGTAGAGCAATTTAGCATTCAATATCCAATGTAATGGTATTAGTTAACTTCTGTTGACAGCCAGATTTTGCATGAAGCAGCAAAGCAAATGTAAAAAGCAAATAATATGCTTAACCTGCATAGCAAGCAGCATTAATAATGGATTAACGTTTGGCCAAATGAACAGGCATATTTACTGTATGCAAAAGATAAACTGGCATGCACTACCATGTACTGAGTCTGTAAGGCCCCGTACACATGACAGAGTTTCTCGGCAGAATTCACAGAGAAACTCGGTCAAAACCCGGATTCTGCCGAGAAACTCTGTCGTCTGTACAGTTTTGGCTCGATGGAGCCGCCGAGGAGCTCGACGAGAAAATAGAGAACATGTTCTCTATTTTCTCGTTGTTCTATGGGAGAAGGCGGCCCGCCAAGCTCGTCGGCGGCTTCATCCCAAAACTCGACGAGGAACTCGACGTGCCAAGCACGTCGAGTTCCTCGGCCGTGTGTACGGTGCCTAAAAGGGAGTGGCAACATTAAGCATCAAAAGCTTGCCAAACAGATAAATAAAGTCATGCTCACATTCAGCATGAAGCATCAATGGTTATCTATCAACCTGTATGGAAAAAGCTCATAAACCAAGTAAATATAGCTACCAAGTCCATACATACAAAGCAGTATATTTTTGTTCCTGTATAATGGGCTTGGGTTGTGACTCTGAACAACTCCTGTTAGAGAGGAGTGGCAAGTATGTAATCACCAGGCTAGACATAGGGCCACATACTCACTTAACATGCATATCTTTGATGTGTTTCCCAGCTTCCTCAGAAGGGTATGTCATACTACAATAGACGAGGAAAGATTGCAGACATGATACAGGCATGGCTGGAGACAAGTTGCAGATTGTCAGAGATAGGCAACATGTTACAAGAGACTGCTAGAAAATAACTGCCATTACAGACCCTTTACAAGTTTGTGCTCCCTAAAGACCCCTAAAAATGTCTAGCATTGCATTTGATAATTCTCTTGGCAAGATCCATTATAAAAAGGTGCAAAAACAATGAATGCACAGTAGAGAAAAAGTAAGAAAATGTAAAAAAATTGATCTAGTAGAACCCAGTTTAATAAATATTTTAGCTCTTCGGCAAAGAAAATACTTATTACTGACTGCTGGGGCTCGAAGGCACCAAGAGGCTATGCATGGCCCTCCTGCCCCAGGTGCTAGAGATTTAATACACCTCTCGGGGATAACATTTTTATACTTGTGTTACTGGATCTGCCTATCCATTGTGGCCATTATAATGGGGTCTCACTCTCCCAGCTGAATTTTTTTTTTTATATGATAGAAAATACAACAGCATTAACTGTAATGCACAAAGAAGGCAGGAATGCCAAAAAATCCCAAGTGGACAGGAACAGAGTTGGGAACTATGGCAAAAGCTGGGTATAGGCTAATAGAATTTTGTTCTAAAATTTTCATTTTAAAGCAGAGTTCCGCCTGCAAAAAAAAATAAATTAAAAGTCAGCAGCTGCAGACTTTTAAAAAAAGGACACTTACCTGTCCAGGGTGCCCGCGATGTCCTTACCCAAAGCCGACCCGTCCCTTAGGTCCTGTGTTCCCGTTCAATCCTCCTGTTTGTCCGCCTTGCCTTGCCTTGCTGTTAAATTTCCCTATGTATGACCCGGATCAGATATTGGACTATTCCCTGAACTCGGGCTGCCCTATTACCTAGACTGTCATTGGATCAGATATTGGACTATTCCCTGAACTCAGTCTGCCTTAGGCCCCTTTCAGACGAACGGCAGTTTTACCGCAGCTAAAAGCATGTTTATGTTTTGCTGGAATTCAAGACTCCAGGCACAGCGATCAGCTGCATTTGTACAGTGCTTTTAGCTGCGGTTGCGTTTAGCAGCGGCACGATATTGAACGGGGATCCGACTTGGATCCCTGCCAATACCAAGCACTGTGTCTAGTATGAATCTTGAGGGGGAACTCCACGCCAAATTTCAACTAAAAAACCGGCATGGGTTCCCCCTACAGGAGCATACCAGGCCCTTGGGTCTGCTATGGATTTTAAGGAGACACCCCCTGCGCCGAAAAACCGGCGTGGGGGGGTCCCCCAAAATCCATACCAGACCCGTATCCGAACAGCAAGGGGTGGGGACGGGCGAGCGCCCCCCCTCCTTAACCGTGCCAGACCGCATGCCCTCAACATGGGGGGGGGGGTCGGTGCTTTGGGGCAGGGGGGCGCCCTGTGGCCTCCCCACCCCAAAGCACCTGTCCCCATGTTGATGAGGACAGGGCCTCTTCCCGACAACCCTGGCCGTTGGTTGTTGGGGTCTGCGGGAGGGGAGCTTATCGGAAATCCGGGAGCCCCCTTTAATAAGGGGGCCCCCAGATGCCGACCCAACACCCTAGGTGAATGAGTATGGGGTACATCGTACCCCTACCCATTCACCTGGCGGGAAAAAAAATATGTAAAAAAAACACAACACAGGGTTATTAAAGTAATTTATTAGTCAGCTCCGGGGGCCCCCCCTCTCTTCTTTAGCTCTTTTACGAGGGGGGGCTGCTTCTTCGATGTCTTCTGGGGGGGATGTGCAGGTCTTCACCACTGTCTCTTCCACCGGGGGGGGGCGCTTTCTTCTTTAGCTCTTTTACAGCGGCCCCCTCCCGATCTTCTCATTCAACGTCTTCGGCGGGGGAAAGTGCAGGTCTTCACCGCTGTCTGGTTCTCTTCCGCCGGGGAGGGGCCGCGATCTTCTTTAGCTCTTTTACAGCGGCCCCCTCCCGGTCTTCTTATTCGACGTCTTCGGCCGGGGGTTCCCGGACTTCTGTCGCCTTCTGCCTTCTTCTTCTCCGATGTTGACACGTCGCTTCCTCCCGCTGCAAAATAGGCCTCTTATGACGTCACAGTCCCAGCATGCTCCGGGCACCCGGAGCATGCTGGGACTGTGAGGTCATAAGAGGCCTATATAAATCGTTGTGAGCCGCCGCACACGGCATTGCAGCGTGAGGAAGCGATGTGTCAACATTGGAGAAGAAGAAGGCAGAAGGCGACAGAAGCCCGGGCACCCCCGCTGGAGACATCGAATAAGAAGACCAGGAGGGGGCCACTGTAAAAGTGCTAAAGAAGAAAGCGCCCCACCCCTCAGCGGAAGAGAACCAGACGGCGGTGAAGACCTGCACTCCCCCCCCCCCCCGCCTCCGCCGAAGACATCGAATGAGAAGACCGGGAGGGGGCCGCTGTAAAAGTGCTAAAGAAGAAAGCGGCCCCCCCTGGCGGAAGAGAACCAGACGGCGGTGAAGACCAGCACATCCCCCCCAGAAGACATTGAAGAAGCTGCCCCCCTAGTAAAAGAGCTAAAGAAGAGAGGGGGGCCCCTGGAGCTGACTAATAAATTACTTTACTAACCCTGTGTCGTGTTTTTTTTTACATATTTTTTTTCCGCCAGGTGAATGGGTAGGGGTACCCCATACTCATTCACCTAGGGTGGGGGGCTGGCATCTGGGGGCCCCCTTATTAAAGGGGGCTCCCGGATTCCGATAAGCTCCCCTCCCGCAGACCCCGACAACCAACGGCCAGGGTTGTCGGGAAGAGGCCCTGTCCTCATCAACATGGGGACAGGTGCTTTGGGGTGGGGGGGCCACAGGGCGCCCCCCTGCCCCAAAGCACCGACCCCCCCATGTTGAGGGCATGGGGCCTGGCACGGTTAAGGAGGGGGGGGGCGCTCGCCCGTCCCCACCCCTTTCCTGACCGGCCGGGCTGCTGCTCGGATACGGGTCTGGTATGGATTTTGGGGGACCCCATGCTGTTTTTTCGGCGCAGGGGGTGTCTCCTTAAAATCCATAGCAGAACCAAGGGCCTGGTATGCTCCTGTAGGGGGGACCCATGCCGTTTTTTTAGTTGAAATTTGGTGTGGAGTTCCTCCTCAAGATTCATACCAAACGCAGCTGACACAGTGCACTGCGGTTACCTGCGGTTATGTGCCGATAGCTGCGGGATTTCGCAGCTGGACGCATCCAGTTCTATTTTTTCTATCCGCACAAAACCGCGGGGAAAAACATTGCAGGTAACCGTAGTGTGTGAATGATGTCATAGGAAAGCATTGTGTGCTTCTAACTGCAGTAAAATCCGCAGCTAAAAGCACCATTCTATCCGTCCGTCTGAAAGGGGCCTTATTCCCTGGACCATCTTAGAATCATGCTGTCTACTAAACTGCAAGTAGTCTGTTGTTTGCTCTGTTCGCATCTGCCCTAGTGTGGTGGCCTGGCACTATAGCATTGTGTATAAGTCCTGGGGGCAACCAAGTACCGGTAGGCCTGTTTGCCTTAAGGGAAAGGGGGCTGCTATAGGTGAAGCATACAGTAGCTAGCTATAGTGTCTGACCACCTGCATTGAGGTAGACGTGACATTCGTGACACTGGCGTTGGGATACCTCCATCCACCTCATTTGTGTATACAGGAATCTGTTAATCTGTCTGAACAAAAAACAGCTACCAGTGTAGCTTCTGTGGCACATTCCATCCTGCTGGCGTTTGGCCACTCTTGACAAAGCAATTTGAGAAACACACAGGATTATCCAGGCTCCATCGTGGTTCCACCACACAAAGCCCGTTTGACCCATTTGAACGTATGTTCTCCTGGGTTCAAACATTCTGGTAAGCTCCTTACCTATCGGTGGTGGTTTTTCCTCACTCCATTCACTTCAATATTTTTTCACCTTCAGCACTTCAATTTTGTTTGAAGCTATCACCAAATTTTGGATTTTGTCAATATTTGAGTTGGTTCACTTTAAGGATTGATATGTGTGTATTTTTGCACCTTTTGTATCTTCTACATATGGACATTTATAGGTAGATTCAGGTAGATGGGCACATCTTTGTGCCGGCGTAACGCAACGTATATGCGCTACGCCGGGATAAGTCAGAGAGGTAACTACACGATTCACAAAGCACTTGCTCTCCACGTTGCGCCGGCGTAACGTAAATTTGAAGGCGTAAGTGTAAGTGGGTGTGAACTTATGCAAATGATGGCCTGAGCGTGATGCAGTGGCTTACGCCCAGCGTATCATCAACGGAGCATGCGCAGTGATGTCGACGTATGATCGCTTCCTTGTGCGCATGCTCACAACTACGCCAGCCCAACTTCCTGGTATACGCCGGCCTACCGGCTTACGCCGAGTGCATAAATACTCCCAGACATGCGCCCGTCCGACGCAAAACTACATCCTGCTTTTTCCCCCCCTGAGCAAGGTAATTTTGCTGGGCTATTTTGCTGTGCTATGGCTGCTACAGTGAGCAAGAGGAAGAGGAATTTTTCTCCCCAGGAGAGGGCAGTCGTCATCGCTGCCATGGAGAAATATGATACGTTCCTCCATGGTGCCCAGAGTCGGGATACTAGTCACACCAGGAAGCAGGAAATCCTGGAGACCATCGCGACTGAAGTTAGTGCCCTTGAAGACACAAGAAGATTAATGACCTGAAGCTCCATGTGCGGGAGAAGCTGGCCACCATTCGGAAGCACCAGAGTGGCATGGGGGGCGGACCACCCTGCAATATCATTTTGACCCAGGAGAAGGAGGTGGTCGCTCGGTGTCTGCAGAGGGAGCAGTTGGATGGAGTTGAGGGCTTTGATTCCCGTGATGATGATGCCTCGAGGACAGGTAAGTGTTTTGTATCCCCTATCCGGTGTGTAGCATGTGAGGGGGTGGAAGGGAACATGTGACAAGTGTGTGGGTCCCCCAACATGTGACTGCTTTATGTCATCCACAGATGTGCAGGAGGGAGCGGGCCCATCTGCTGCTGGTGGCCGTCCCACGACATCGCCCCCGGATCAGCCTCAGCCAGACCCTGTAGATCCAGCGGTGGAGGGCAGTGGCCACACCTCTCCTCTCGAGGAGGTGGTGGAGGAGTCAGTGGACCTTGGGCAGATAAGCATCATTATAGAGGAGTCCAGTGTTCTGCCTGGGCCCTCTCACAACTCCCCCCCTCATCAGGGGAAGCCCCTCTGTGTCAGGCACCAGCAGGGGAACCCCCTCAAGGGGCTCACCCTACACCCGCTCGCAAGCGTCTTCTGCCCCAAGAAAGGCGACAAGGAAGACTAGGGGTGTACCTCTAAGTGTCCAGGACCAACTAGCCCTGGACCAGGGCCAGCAGACGCGGCATATGGGGGAGATAGCCGGGCACCTGCAGCGGGTGGCAGAAACCACTGCCCAGATTTATGACGCAGTGCAGGATGACAATGCCAATAGTGCAGCAGTGGTACCTGCATTGGGGAGCTGCAGGCCACCACTGTGAACCTAGTGGCAGAGGTTCAAACACTTACTGAGGCCGTCCACGCCAACACGGCTGCCATCCAGGAGGAGGGGAGGCAGAGGCAGCGCAACCAGCGGCATAACCTCACCCGCCAGCTGAGGATGCAGGCCCAGACTAACTACTTCCTGAGCCGAATTGCCATGGTCTTGGAGGGCAGGCAGCCATCACCTGCCAGGAGTGGCACACCCGGGGATGAGCCACCCCCAGATGTCAGGCTCCCCCCAGGCAGCAGCTGAGGAGCCAGAGAGCTGCCACCAGGCACAGCCCCCGTCAGCCCAAATGAGTGGCTTTATTTTTTTTGGACTCAGGAGTTGAGTTTTTTTGTTTAATGCTCAGGTCATGAGCCTTTTTTTTTTTTTTTTTTAAGCACACGGTGAGGAGTGCTGGCTACAGTGTGACTGGTGTGTGAATGTGGGGGTGACACTCCTGCCAGTAAGGGGTGTCACCCTCGGTTGTAGGGGAGAAATTATCCCCACGACCGTGTGAATGTGGTATGAATGGACAGCGACATAATTGGGGCCTTGGCGTGGCGTTGCTGCTGCCAAGTCCTGCATGGTGGACTTGGGCTAATCCAATGTGATGTGGATGTGGTGTGTGTGTGAGCTAGGGACCACAGTGGTGTGCATGCGTGCATTCTCCTTGTGCCATGATGAATGTGTGTGTTTAACGTGCAAAGATGTCTTCTGTGAGGCGTCTCCTGACTGCTGCTCCCTCAGCAGACGGGGTACCCTCGGTTAGGGGGGGGAATGTGTGGTTCGGGGGTCAGGTCATCACGTAGGTCAATCTCCACGCCCTTTCTCATGGTGTAGTTGTGCAGCACGCAACATGCACCAATGATCTGGCACACAAAGTTTGGGGAATACAACAGGGTCCCCCCGGACTTATCCAGGCATCGGAAACGGGACTTCAGGAGGCCAAATGTGCGTTCCACCACTGCACGGGTACGTATGTGTGCAGCATTGTAGTTTTGCTCTCCTGTGGTTTGGGGATTCTGGTATGGAGTCAGGAGATGGGGTCCAAGTGCATATGCAGAGTCACCTGGAAGGGAAAAGACAGGAGGATGTTAGTCGTGCATGTGCCCCTCGTGATGTTTGCATCATGGGGTAGGACAGTCATGCCTGACACCCATGTCACTCACCAGCCAGCTGTCCCCATACACGTTCTGTTCAAAATCTGTTGTGATGTTGCTTTGACGGAATATGTAGCCGTCGTGGCTGGACCCTGGGTGTTTGGCACGGACGTGCCATATGAGGCATTGGGCATCGGCTATCACCTGTACGTTGATGGAATGCCAGTGCTTCAGATTGCGGTATATGTGCTCTGTGTCACGGGGGGGGGGGGCCGTAGTGCCACATGTGTGCAATCAATGGCCGCCACAGTGCGTGGGAATCCTGCAATTCTGTAGAAATCCGCCATTGCCTTCTGCCGCAGATGCTCCTGGGTGGGTCTGATGAAGTGGTGGGACATGCGTCTGAGGATTGTGGGGACAACCAGGTGCACACATCTGCTCATGGTTGATTGTGACATCCCAGCCACGACTCCACTTGTACGCTGAAAAGATCCACTGGCGAGGAATTGCAGTGTTGCCAGTACCTTGAACAGTGGCTGCACTGTGCAATATGTGTCTTGCTGGTGATGTCATCATGCAGGGTTGTGGCTAATTCTAGGATGGCATCAGGGCTGAATCTGAAGATGCGATACACCTCGGAATCACCCATGCCAAAGACGTCCATGCGCGTGCGGTATATCCTCTCCCGTGCCTTCCTACGAGTCGGTGGACCCATTAGTAGTGCTAGGACCACGGCTGCCCCTGGCATGTTGGCACACAGATGTGTTCTCCTGCAAGTGTCCGTAACGGTGCTGCTGTAGCTGCTCTCCAGCTGACCTGCGCACGTCTGGTGCAAAGATAATCCAGCTTTTTGATGGAATAACTTTAAGCCTGACGTACGACTTGCGCGCACCACTCGTAGCCTGTGTCGGGCGCACTTACTTGCGTGAATGGGCGTATCTCCCTCATTTGCATATTTGAATAGGAAATCAGTGTGAGCGCAAGATGCGTCGAGCGTAAATATGCGCCCATGATATGATAGGAAAGTTACGTCGGTCAGAGGAAGCCTATTTTCAGGCGTATCTTGTTTTGTGGGTACGGAACATAAATACGCCGGCGCATATTTACACTTAAGTCTTTCTGAATCTGGCTATCAATCTTGAATTTATGTGGATATTTATACTCTTATTGTCACATTTGGAATTTGAGCACTATGGCCCAGATTCTCAAAGGACTTACGACGGCGCAGCGCCATGTACGCCGTCGTAAGTCCTAATCTGACCCGTCGTATCTATGCGACTAATTCTTAGAATCAGTTACGCATAGATATCCATTAGATCCGACAGGCGTAAGTCTCTTACGCTAGGTGGCGCTTCCGTCTAATTCCGCGTCGAGTATGCAAATTAGCTAGATACGCGAATTCCCGAACGTTCGCGCGGCCGACGCAGTAAAGTTACGATGTTTACGTTAGGCTTTTCCCGGCGTAAAGTTGCCCCTGCTATATGAGGCGCAGCCAATGTTAAGTATGGCCGTCATTCCGGCGTCGAAATTTGAAAAAGTTACGTTGTTTGCGTAAGTCGTCCGTGAATGGGGCTAGACGTCATTTACGTTCACGTCTAAACCAATGACGTCCTTGCGGCGTACTTTGGAGCAATGCACACTGGGAAATTCCACGGACGGCGCATGCGCCGTTCCGAAAAAACGTCCATCACGTCGGGTCACAGTAGTTTTGCATAAAACACGCCCCTCTGATCCAAATTTGAATTAGGCGGGCTTACGCCGGCCGATTTACGCTACGCCACCGCAACTTACGGAGCAAGTGCTTTGAGAATACAGCACTTGCCCGTGTAAGTTGCGGAGGCGTAACGTAAATCAGATACGTTACGCCCGCACAATTTTACGCGGCTCTACGTGAATCTGCCCCTATGTTTATTTAATGCTTTTAGGCATTTCTTAATTTCTCATTTTTTTTGATTAGCGCTACACTTTTTGTTTCCACTTTTTTGCTATTTGTCTTATTGCAGTGTCAGGAGCTTATCTAAAGGGCAGCGCAGAATTATTCTGTACACCAATAAAATAAATGTGTTGGGCCTGATCACTTATGTTTTATTTAAAAATGGGCAGGTGTATGTAAATTTATGGATGCAGCTGTATATGTGTGTGTGTGTATATATATATATATATATATATATATATATATATACCGTATATATATTCCAGAATTAAAGTGTTTGTAAAAAGAAGAAAGGATTCTATTCCTTGAAAGCATGTTACTGTATACAGCACAGTACTTGTGCTGTGCAATTTGGCCCCCTGTATTACCTGAAATACCTGACTGATCCTGCCTGTTTCTGCACTCCCCCCTGTAAACTGACTACGGTTTTTCATGGCTGCTGAGCCCTGACACCGTGGTCAGTTTACGTGCTTCTGTCATCTGCAGGTCATCTGTGTCCTCTCCTCCACTTCATAAAAGTTTAATGTTACTACAATCCACTCTGTTAGGTAACAATATGTGCCCCACTGTATGTCCTTTATAAAAAAAAAAATCTGATATCCATTTTATTTTAGAGCGCCTCCCGGTGCTCACATGACCGCTTGCCTCTCTCCTCCTCTCTTTCCGCCTGACGTAAGTGAGAATTTTCAGGCCCCTCCCACTGCAGAAAAGGGGGCTGGTCACGTGAGCGCTGGGAGGCGCTCTGATATAAGGTAGATATCGACTTTTTTTAATACAGGACATACAGTGGGGCACATACTGTTACCTAACAGAGTGGATTGTAGTAACATCACAAGTGGCTTTACAACCACTTTAACCACTTGACCACTGGGCACTTAAACCCCCTTCCTAACCAGACCAATTTTCAGATTTCGGTGCTCTCACAATTTGAATGACAATTACTCAGTCATACAACATTGTGCCCATCTGAAATTTTTGACCTTTTTTTCCCCACAAATAGAGCTTTCTTTTGGTGGTATTTGATCACCTCTGGGTTTTTTATTTTTTGCGCTATAAAAGAAAAAACACTGAAAATTCTGTAAAAAAAAGAAAAAAAAAATTCTCGTTTCTGTCATATTAGCAGGTTATTTCTCACACACAGCATATGCATGCCACAAATTACACCCCAAAACACATTCTGCTATTCCTTACGAGTATGGCGATGCCTCATGTGTGAGACTTTTACACGGCGTGGCCACATACAGAGACCCAACATGCAGAGAGCACCATCAGGCGTTCTGGAGCACCCAGACCAATTCTGACATTCCTCTCCTACATGGAAAAATCATCATTTATTTGCTAGAAAATTACATAAACCCCAAAACATTATATATGCTTTTTTAGCAAAGACCCTAAAGAATACAATGGCGGACATTACAACTTTTTATCTCGCACAGTATTTTCGCAGCAATTTTTTGAACGCTTGTTTTTTAAAAAAAACAGTTTTGTGCTTAAAAAAAAACCAGTAAAGTTAGCCTAATGTTTTTGCATAATATGAAAGATGAAGTTACAACGAGTAAATAGATACCCAACATGTCACCCTTCAAAATTGCACACGCTTGTGGAATGGCGCCGAACTTCGCTACTTAAAAATCCCCATAGGCAACGTATTGCAGGGAATTGCAGAGTATTGGGGTATTTTGGAGTATTGGGGTATTTTGGAGTATTGGGGTATTTTGGAGTATTGGGGTATTTTGGAGTATTGGGGTATTTTGGAGTATGTTAGAGTATTGGGGTATGTTAGAGTATTGGGGTATGTTAGGGTATTGGGGTATTTTAGGGTATTGGGGTATTTTAGGGTATTGGGGTATTGGTGGTATTGCAGAGTATTGGTGGTATTGCAGAGTATTGGTGGTATTGCAGAGTATTGGGGAGTATTGGGGTATTGCAAAGTATTGGGGGTATTGCGCAGGGATGGATGGCTGGATCTGTGATTGCATTTGTCACAGATCCAGCCACAGCAGCTGCTGCTGCTTCGGCTCCCCCCCCCCCCTCTCCTCTCATACTGTACCGATCGGTACAGAGAGGGGAGGGAGGAACCGGCGTCATCACATGCCGGTTTGTTTACAAGTGATCGCTCCATCATTTGACGGAGCGATCACGTGGTAAACGGTTACCGCGATCCGTGATGCGCCGGGTCTTCTAGACCCGGCGCTCACGGATGATTCCAGGAGCGCGCCCCAGGGGGAACGCGAGAGGAGGATGTCCCAGGGACGTCTTCCCAGAACAACTCGACCGCGCTGTAGACGTGTTTTGTCTATAGCACGGTGGGAAAGAGGTTAAAGGGTAAAATCTTTAAATGTTTATTTTAAAGGTTGTATTGCAACATTGCAACTGTTTTGGCACCAAAACCCTTAAATTAAAATGGAAAAAAAATTGTGCTATATATTTTAACCCCTTTACACCTAAGGGTAAAACAAATCTAAAAGCCGAAGCACAATTTTGCAATTTTGACATAGTTACATAGTTAGAAAAAAGACACAAGTCCATCAAGTTTAACCATAAGAAATAAAATAATAATAATATCGTACAATCACATATACCCAATTATATACCCAGATATGTTAGTAAAACCATACATATCACAACTACTTTTTTTTTTTGTAAATTTCTTTTTATTACATTTTTTTTTTTTTAAAAGACATACACAAGACATACATTTCTTGGCACAACACCAAGTAAAACCTTCGGTCAACATGACCGGCAAAAATGTATACTAACATAGTAACCTTGCCATCAACTGACATCAGTCATACCAAAAGTGACCCCCCCCCCCCATACTCAGTTCCCTTCCCCCCTTTTGATCAATAAGAGTACACCAAATGAACTAACAGCCTCCTCCTTACCAACTTAGCAAATACAACCCCCAGAACCCGATGCACCCGGACTAGGAGAATGACAGATAAACCTCAGGATCCCTCTTACAACTGGCATCCATCTCAAATTAACCCACCGTTAGATCAGATTCATACCAAGCCCTCCATACAGATTCATACAGCCCCGAGATATATATATGTCGCCTTGTAAAATGGAATCATTGCATTTACCAGCCCCTTCCAGAAAGCAACTTCGGGAGCCCCCGGTTTCTTCCATTTAAGCAAAATGGCCTTCCTACCATAGAACAGTAATATATTAAGTAGAGTTCTGTGAGCCCTTGACGAGACCACCTCCTCCACCAGACCGAGCAGACAGACACTAATTTCTAGCGGAATCGGGACCCCCAGAACCTCCGCCATACAAGAAGTGACCCCAGTCCAAAACAACTGGACCCGGGGGCAGCCCCAAAATATATGATGAGCGTCAGCCGGCGCAAACGAGCACCTTCAACACTCTGAGGGGACCGAGGAGTATATCGAAGCCAACCTAGCAGGGGTATAGTACACTCTATGTAGGAACTTAAACTGAATAAGCCGGTCCCTAGCAGCCACTAAATATTGAAATGGACGGTCCCACATATCATCCCACTCCTCCCCTTGTATACCCTCAACCTCCGCCTCCCAACGTTCTCTGCACTTGAGTAATGCCTTGCGGCTCGTTTTAAACAGCTCTTTATATGTCACCAACAGGGTCTTGGGCAGGTCTTCCGTCATAAGTAAATCCTCCAATCTAGAAGGAAAAAATTCAACACTTTCCGTTCTAAACTGGGTCTGGAATGCATGTCTCAATTGGAGATACCGAAAAAATTGTGAGTTTGGAAGGTCATGTTTGGCCTTAAGTTGATCAAATGTCAAAAGTACCCCATCTCAAGTAATGTCATTAAGCAATTTAACCCCCTTAGATGCCCACCCCATAGGATCATCAAACTCATAGAACTGCCGTAACTTCGGGTTCATCCACAGGGGGGTTGAAGGGGAAAACCCCTTGTAACTTTGACCGGCCAACTTCACCACCTCCTCCCAAGCCTTAATAGTAGCCTTCATAGAATCCGTAAGAGGGAGATCTCGTCCAGTGCCCCTATGAATAGCCAGACGAAGGGACTCGAAGAAACCCAAATGGGCCGCTTCCAGGACAGTAGCCGAGTCCCCCGCATCCGTGACCAACCATCTATGCACAAAAACCAACTGACCGGCCAAATAATACTTACGCCAGTCCCATTTTAGTGGTAAATTCAAATTCGCCTTCACCCTGGCCCCTTCATCCAAAGGCAATATGGACGATTTACTCCAGTTAACTTTCAACCTGGAATAAGTGGTAAATGTGTTCATTATATCCAAGGGGGCCTCCAACGACTCTCACCACAACTACTTTGTGCATCCAGGTGGATTATACCTTGTTTTTTTTCCAGGACAAATTGGGCTTTCTTTTGGTAGTAAATAGCTATGGATATCTGATGATTTTTTTAATATCAAAGGAAAATTAACCCAAAATAGTAAAAAAAAATATATATATATATATTTTTAATATAGCTTTATATATTTCTTGCTACTACCACATACCCTACCACCAAAGGACACCCCAAAATATATTCTCCTGCTCCTGATGATTGCAACTATACCACATATGTGTGTGCTATTTGGTGTTTGTACTTGTAGTACAGTCCAAAAGCAATAGTTTTGTCCTACCTAAAACACACTGACACTAACTGACGCTGATGCTAATTAAAAAACAATATATACTGACCTTTGACCCTTACTTGGCCCAAACACTAACCCTGGCACTGACCTAGATCATGTGTTTTTAGGTGTCACCGGCGCAAAGAAATTATATTTAAATATACAAGTGATCTGATGCAATACTGTGTAAACCCTCAATAGAGGGTTAAAAGTGCATGTAGGAAAAATGTTACTGCGCTGATCTAATTATCCAAAAAGTGCAATTTCATAAAGTGCTATTAAGCTGTGAACTGAATTAGTGCACAAACAACCATAAATAAGGTGCTATATCAAGTACAACATAATTGATAGACTCACGTATGTTTATCCATATAGTATATCACGCTATACCAAAAAAATATATAGATGAATAAATAAATGGATGTTCTAAAACTACATAGAATGTGCAATAAACAAAATATTAAAAATGTGAACAGCGGTTAATTATCAACACAGAACATCAAAGGAAAAAATCAATGCACATTGTGCTCCTGTGATGAAAATATTACCGCTATGGGTGCTCCTTATGTGAAATAAATACCGAAAAAAATATATAAAATTTCAAAGTCCCATAAATAGCTGGTAAATGTGCAAATAGCACTTCAAAAGTTCAATAATGGAACAGCAAACAATTTTACAATTGAACAATGGATTCCAATGAGATAAGGGAAAGGGGTTCAATGCTGGTAGTAATTATTACACGAAGTGAATGATTAAAGTACAGCTGTCTCTTCCACCCGACAAACATGTGCTACCATCACCAACGGCTAGACTGAACACTCACCAGACCCCAAATAGTAAAAGGCCACAAAATGGTTTCTTTTCTGACCGCCACTGGGTATATCCTCCTTCTCCCTCTTTCAAGATTTCCTTATTGCCTCAAAAACAAGGGGCTCATTATAGTGTAGTATGTAAAAATACTTATTTATTAAAATGATAAAAACAGTGCACTTACAAGAAAGGTGCCTCTGACCGGCACTGAGTATCTCTGGCAGTGTCGAGCATTATAGCCGCTGACCAGCGTTTGTGTTGGTCCTCGAGGGGTGTGCGTAGCTCGCTCCTGTTCCCCTGTTCCCAGGAAAGCTGATGACGCAAGTATTGCGAAACACGTAGAAGTTGTCTGGATACACACGAAGGGGGAGTGCACCAGCGCGTCGGAACCATCTGTTGAAATACAGGGGAACAGGAGCGAGGTACGCACACCCCTCAAACAACAACAGAAACGCTGGTCAGCGGCTATAACACTCGACACTGCCAGAGATACTCCTTGCCGGTCAGAGGCACCTTTCTTGTAAGTGCACTGTTTTTATCATTTTAATAAATAGGCACGCCTATGGGTTTGAAAAAAGTGGAATAGACTCCCTCAAGAGCCAGTTCTGGCCAGCTCAGTAGATTCTTTTCTAAATGCACATAATATACAGTAACTGGGTACTAACATTTTATAGGTAAAGAGGTCATAGGCATATAATGATTAGTCCTTGTAACGAGCCCCTGCTCGCTCAGTTCCACTCTCCAGATACTCCTCTGCTGCTATTGAATCAGATTCAAGATCACAACGTCTGATGGTTCGGTCATCCGATGCTCCGGGATTCGAACTACAGCCGCTCGATGTGCTGTTCGAATCCAGTTGTGATAGCTAAGAACAAACACCAGGCAGGCTGTATGCAAGTTCAAACAGGAATCTCCTTTATTGGATGACACTTTTATACATTGCCGTTTGAACACGCCACCCAAACAACCACTTTCCTATTGGTCAATTGTAATGTACACTCTAGTCCTCACTTAGGTCCTCTTGGCCATGCAAATGAGGACTTGAAACAGGGTCAGCAGAGATTGGTCTGATAGCTTGAATATGAGGACTGATATGTGTAATGACACAGAGAAGCCCCAGGGAGTAATTAAAGTACATAAACAAACGGCCAAACACAGAAAAATGCATGGGATTATAAACAGGATGCCTGGACATAACAATAACTGCAGACCACACACCTTTATATAATTAAATTCAAATAAATAATTTATTAAATAATTAAATACACACACCAATTTTTATTAAGTTAAAATAGTCAAACACTTATATATATATTATTATATAATTGTTTATTTTTTTGGGGGATAAATTAAGGCCGCGGCATAACTACTGGTTTCTTCTTTCAATACTCAATAAATATTACCATTAAAATATTATAACTTCGAAACAACTGTACCAACTAAAATTCACAGCTCAGCCACTACGACTCAAGCTGCATGAATTGGCTTAAATCATTCAACCACTATCCCCAAACGACAGGCAAGGGTGACTTAACCTTGCCTGTCCCCAGACCCCAAAACCGCGGCCCTTTCAATACAGGACTGAAGCGCAACATTGAATATGTCCAGGCCTATCTCCGAAAGGTGGACTCCGTCGTCCCTATACAGCCCAGGGAAACCACCCTCCAGATCAATGTGTCGATAGGAGAAACCCAAAACAAGTGGCATGAATTTCTCCACCGCCTTATTGATCCTCTTTCTGACCTTCTCAAATGGCCTGAGAACCGCCGAATCCAACCATCGCAACCTGGGCACAATTTCTGAAAAAACTATGACCATCTGCGGGTAGGATTGATGAAGAATTTGGATCGTATCTCTGATCCCAAAGACAAGATCCAATGTCCTCATTTTTCCTATATCATTTCCCCCGAGTGTAAAATTAGGATACTAGGTTTGGGCCAAACAGAAACTAAAGCATCAAATTCGAACAACAGTTCATCCCAAACCATTCCCCTCCTACCGCACCAAAAAACTTGAAATAATTTCGGATCCAGACCCAAAGTGGAAGCAAAACACCTGGCGTCCGCATGCTGATGTGCCCAGTACACGAATGAGTGTCCGATTATCCAGACCACCCCTGGCACACCTAAAACAGTTAAGAAGTAAAATTAGGACGCACATATAGCTGAAAAGCATTAGATCTCCATCTACCTAAAGATTTAATTTTACTTGAATCAAAACCCAGTTTAGCAGCTTCTGTAGCCGCATCAATACGAAAAGAATGCGATGTAATCTTTAAATCAGAGAGATTCAGAGCCTTGCAACACTTGGACAAAACTGCCCGAAATTGAAAAGTAGTGAGTGGAGAGGAATCTTCATGTAGGAAAAGCACCCCGTCCCTATGGGGGCGGACCTGTAAATAAGCAGATAAACATGCTACTGGGCATACCGATGCACCTGGACATGCCGCCAGGTGAATCCAATGACCTTTACCCATGCGATCCGTTTTACTGTGAGGAATAAAAATATGTAAACCAGCCCCATCAATAATAATGTGATGAAAAAACAAACCTGCCGGATCCTTTTTGGTGCTGGACACAATTTCAGCAATACGCAAGGCTGCAAAGAAGGCCATTGTAAACACTGCTTTGAAAAGGACAGCTTCGAAAATGGAAAAACAAACAGAACTTGTAATTGTACATAAAGAGGCCAGCATCTGAGGAGTGACCGGGTATCTATTATCTCTATGAAAATGACCCTTCTTATAGCCTTTTAAAGCCTGTTGTACTGAAAAATAAGACAAACAGGGCGGTATATTATTTAATTTCTGAAAAAATGCTATACCAGATAATACCTTATACACATGAGACCATGAATAATCCCTTGCCATTAAGGTTTCCAAAAAGGATAACACCAACTCCTCAGATGCTAAACCAACAGGGGTTCTGCAATAATTAAAAAATTGTAACCAAAGTAACCAAGAGGACCTGTAACTAGTCAAAGAAGAGGAAGCCAGAGAATTCTCAATATGCTTGGATATTAAACGATTCCCCATATATTGGCTGGGAAAGATGTCCCGACTCTGTCTGCCGTGGGTAGCAGGGAGAAAAAACGCTCCATCTGTGAACGAGATAGGGCGTCCGCCACCTCATTAGTCTTACCTGGTATGTGTTGAGCTTTGATCCAAATGTTAAAAAACAAGCATTTGTATACCAAATAACGCAATAGCGTAATAACCGGTGTGGATTTGGAGGATAGACAGTTAATGGCAAACATGACGCCCTTATTATCTGTGCTAATCAATAATCTCTTATTAGCAAAATGACTTCCCCAAACCTCCAGAGCTACCACGACAGGAACAAGTTCCAGTAGGACGATGTTCTTACATAACCCTCGACTTACCCAATCCAATGGCCACGAAGAAAAACACCAGTGATTACCCCAGATAGCTGCACAACCCACAGCACCAGCTGAGTCTGTAGACAGGCAGAAATCCTTATCTGAAACAAAATCATCCTGCCAGAAAGCTCTCCCGTTGAAATGAGACAAGAAATTCTGCCATACTAGAAGATCTTCCTTCAAATCAAGGGTCAATCTTACGTGCGCATAGGGGTTCTTGATCCCAGCTATAGCCAAATAGAGTCTCCGGGAGAAAACCCTTCCTACCGGCATAACCCTAGTTGCAAATGCTAATAGGCCTAAAAGTGACTGCAATTCTTTAAGCAATACCTTCTTCCTCTTAATGAAAGACCGAATGAGGTATTGCAATTTCAGGACTTTTTCTGATGGTAACCTAAATTCCCTTCTAACCGTATCAATGGTGATACCGAGAAATTCGATACAGGTAGAAGGGTAGACCGTTTTTTCATGGGCTAATGGGATGCCAAAAGCATTGCATATTTCCATAAAATGATGTAAAAGGTCCAGACATTGCGAGGAATCAGCTGCTCCCATAAAAAGGTAGTCATCAAGATAGTGGATTAGGAAAGGGGATCCTGAAGTACAGAAAACCACCGGCTCCAAAAAAGTAGCAAATTCCTCGAAATAGAAGCAGGACAATGAACATCCCATCGGAAGACAACGATCAAAATAAAATTGTCCCTGAAATTGAAACCCCAGAGAACTAAAACATCTAGGGTGAATGGGTAAAAGCCTAAAAGCGGCTTTGATATCCGCTTTGGCCAGCAACGCCGAGACTCCCAATGTTCTGATTTTATGGACCGCCTGATCAAATGATGCATAAGATACTGAAGAGAAATCCGCATGAATTTGATCATTCAGTGATGTACCCGACGGAAACGATAAATGGTGTATTAATCGGTAAGTGTTAGGCTCCTTTTTAGGCACAAGCCCCAAAGGAGATAACCTAAAATTTGAAAAAGGAGGTGTTAAAAACGGGCCCGCAATCCTGCCCAGCTTGATTTCCGCCGTCAACTTTTCTTCGACTACCAAAGGAAAAGCCGATACAGACTTTAAATTGTCCACCATAGTTACGCCCGTACCAGAAAAAAGCGGAATCAAAAACCCCTCATCAAAACCATTAATGAGGAGCTCCGCCGTCCGCTGCTTTGGGTACCGACACAACCAGGGGAGCATTTTTTCCAGCCTCACCGGCGTGGTTGCTTTTGAGAAAATATTCCCTTTGGGGTTGGTTGCCAACGGACATTTTCCGAAAGCACTTAACCACTGGGTGCGAACCTCCGCAGAGAGCACACTCATGCTTATACATACACGATGCGGGCCATCGACATTGGCTATCATTGAAAGAAAAACACAGACCTTTCTTGTAAGCTATATTATTAACCGACGGGCCATTACCTGGGACTGTCCTGGGCGTTAATTGTTTCTGCGGAAGGAAAAGATTAAGCCAAAGACCTTCGTCCTTGGACCCCCATTGTAAAGAAGGATAAACAGATAGCTTGTGGCGGAATGCTTCATCATATACAAACCATGCATATCCTGGAAAACCCTTGTAAGCCTCCTGTATGATGTCTATATGCTGGAACAATCCCGGACTCTTGACCGGAAACCGTTCACACATTATGCTGGCATAAATACAAAACCCTTGTAACCAATTTGAAAAGGATTTGTATGGACCAGACTTACGTTTGTCCTCCTCTAACGGATCAGGTTTTTCAGCTTTCAACACCTCCTTACTATTAGGCAGCAAAGAGAATTTCAATAAATTCTCCCTTCTAAATTTTTTCCTTAATAGCAGCAGAGAGATGAAATCCTAACGGGGACAACAAACATGGCATTGCCTCCCTCACTTGGCTATCCGGAGCTGAGACTAGGTTGCCAGCTGCCTGTGCAGAAACAGCCAAAGGCACTGGGTCAGGTACCACTGCTGATCCGGCTGTCAGATCATGCCTGTCATTCGACCATATCACTGCCGCCGCCTCCACAGGATTAGCCCTGTGAGGACCTGAAGAGAGTACCGGAATACCTGGGGAAAATGCATTCTGCTTCTTAAAGTCAGATAAAAAATTGTGTCAGAGCAGAAGAAAATCTATCAAACATCCCTGTCTCACCTTGCGATAGCTCCGCCTCCGGGCGTGCTGGCATCTGTGGTGCAAAGAGCACTGGTATGTGCCCAGCTGCCCCTGCAATGGTCTCCCTCCTCTTCTCCGCTGCGCGAGTCGCCGGAGAGCCACCTCGCCGACCCCTCTCTGTATCAGCAGCCGACGCTGCCCGTTGCCGTGGTGACGCCACCGGAATCCGTGACACTGCTGTCGGGTCTTCGCCGCTCCCGCCTCTCGCTGACGCTGACTGGGCGGGCTGCCTCTTCGACCGCAGCACCGACTCCTCCCTCTTCCTTGATCGACAGGGACTGGAGGATGGGCTGAACCGCTTCTTCAGCGTGCGCCGCCTCTTCACCGGAAGGTCCTCCTCTTCCTCCCGGGCCGACGCTGAGATCGAGGCCCGACCTGGAAGCGGAAATTCGATGCTTGGACCCGCCTCCTCTTCTTCCTCCACGATGGCGTCCACCGACTCCTCCGGCAGCTCCCCGTCGTCGATGCCGAACTCCGCGTCTTGACCCGACGGTAAGCGAAGGCACTGTCGAATCCAGTCCTCTCCTTCCGCGTCCCCCCGCTCCAGCAGCTGCCTGATCAATGTCTTCATGCCGTTAGGAGAACCACAGGGAAAGTGTTAAGAGCTCTGAAAAGAGCAATAGCTCAGAGATCCGCTGTTGGTTACTCCTGGAAACGGCTGGCCCTGACTCACAGCAGACAGCTCCTTAAATAGGGCTTCTCCCAGAGCTGGAATGTTCTGGAAGGTCAGATGACCTTAACTGACCTATCCAGAACCCTTAAATTTTCAAATCTACCCCAGCAACTGGATTTCTTACACCAATCACTAACATTCCCGCTCAAACTTACCCTAAACCTATCACAACCTCATCCTTAACCCCTAGCAACAGCCTGCACTAACCAATCCCCAGGATTCCCACCTAAAACCCAAGGGAGTGCTTGAAACTGCCCCCTGTCATGAATCCCATGATGAAAAGGGGGGCCCTGAAACAGCCTAATCCCCCTTTTCCCCTTATTCCTTCCAGACCACAGAGCCATCTGGAGGGGGTTAGCCTTAAGACAGGGCGGAGGACCCACCACTGTGTAACAGTAGGAGAAATATTTCCAAGGTTTATGACAGTCCTCATGTGGATCGCTGTAATCCTCGTCTGTCTGGGGGAGAGAGAGAGCAAAAAAAAGTTTTAAAAACGGTCGTTTTTTCTGGCGCAGTGATTTTAATAATGCTTAAAGTGAAAAAATATTCCTTTAAATATCGTACCTGGGGGGTGTCTATAGTATGCCTGTAAAGTGGCGCATGTTTCCGGTGTTTAAAACTGTCCCTGCACAAAATGACATTTCTAAAGGAATAAAGGTCATTCAAAACTGCTTGCGGTTGTAACGTAATGTCAGGTCCCGGCAATATGGATGAAAATTATTGAGAAAAACGGCATGGGTACCCCCCCCCCCCCCATTACCAGGCCCTTTGGGTCTTGTATGGATATTAAGGGGAACCCTACACCCAAATAAAAAAAAGAAAAGGTGTGGGGCCCCCAGGTGGTTCAAACAAGACAGGGGGCCAGATTCTCGTATTTTTTCCGCGGCCATAGTGTAAGCCATTTACACTACGCCGCCCCAACTTACTGGAGCAAGTGCCATATTCCTCAAGCACTTGCTCCGTAGTTTGCGGAGGCGTAGTGTAAAAGGCCCGGCGTATCCCCGCGTATTTCAAAGGGGGCGGCTTATATTTAAATTAAGCGCGCCCCCGTTCCGATCGAACTGCGCATGCGTCGGGCTATAATTAGCCCAGTGCGCATGCTCCAGTTCTCGACGGAAAACGTCGACGTGTGCGTCATTGACGTAAAGTCGTATTCAAGAACGACTTACGAAAACGACGTACCCGACGGGAAAAGATGACGCGGACCCGACGCCATACTTAACATGGCATACGTGGGACTGGCGTAAGGTTACCCCTCATATAGCAGGGGTAACCTTACGCAAACGACGTAAGCGACGGTTTCGCGGCGCAAATTCGTTCGGGAATCGTCGTATCAGGCTCATTTGTATAAATAAATGACACCTGAACGTAAACGCCACCTAGCGGCCGGTGGCAAATTACATTTAAGATCCGACAGTGTAAGTGACTTACACCTGTCGGATCTACAGCGTATCTATGCGAAAATGATTCTAGGAATCACTCGCATAGATACGCAGGTCAAAAAAGAGAGATACGACGGAGTTTCCTGAGATACTCCGTCGTAACTCTCCTGAGAATATGGCCCAGGGACTGTAGGTTTGTTCGTAAGTGGAATCTGTTTGTAATTTGGAACAGGTACATTTTGTAAGTGTAGCTCCAGCCAAAAAATCTATTTGTAAGCTTTTTGGATAACATAGGGAAGGGTTATCACCCCTGTAACATTTGTTTTGGTGTCTGTGCCCCTGTTCAGAAGATTTCAGCTCACTTTATGTCCCAATGACAATTGGATTTTGAAAATTTGGGGTTATAATGGAAACAAGGATTGGTGATAAAGCATCAGTGGAGACACCTTTTTCCCATATTAACTCTTAGGCCAGGTTCACACCTATGCAAATTGAGTGCGGCTTAAACCGCATCCAATTCGCAGGACATTTCAAAATACATTGTTTTCAATGAGGCTGGTTCACATATGTGCGATGCATTCGCACTGCGCATTGCCTCCAAATCGGGTGCGGTTTTTATGTCTTGCGGTGCAGCTCAGGTGCGAATTCAGTCCCATTATCTTCTATGGGTACGCATCTAATTCGCAGATGTGTTCAGTTCTCTTCAGGAATTTCTCTCATTCAGCTCAATACACTTCTCCCCCACTCTCCTCTCACCTGGAACTTCTCCCAGGTCTCCAAATTCGCATCTAAAACATTGCTAATTCAGAGATAAGAGAGCTGAAATTCGCACTGCGCTAGTGTTATTCCGGCCTTAGAGGAGAGAATTTACCTTCCTAGGGGTAGTTTTCCTCTCACCGCCTGTATATACTATACGGCTTGCCCTATATACTCTGCAGAAAATTGGGCCTTAGGTGTTGGTGGTACCAGAACACTGTAAGCCCTCACAGGTACTCTTGTTGGGCGCTGGAACGGGCCTGCTGTGAAATATTATATCAAGAATTGTAATTACATGTCCCTGTTGAACAGGGGCAGAAAAATTGGGCCTTTGGTGGTGGTGCCACAACACTGTAAGCCCTCACACATACTCTAGTTGAGTGCAGGAATGAGCCCTGCTTGAAATATTAGATCAAAATTGTAATTACGTGCCCCTGTTAAATAGGGGCAGAAGATTTGGGCATTAGGCACTGGTGGTGGTGCCACAACACTGCAACCCCTCACAGATACTCTAGTTGAGCGCAGAAACAAGCCCTGCTGTGAAATATTACCGCAAAACTTGTAATTGCACACCCCTGTTAAACAGGGGTAGAAAAATTGGACCTTAGGCACTGGTGGTAGTGGTGCCCTGAAACAAAAATGTTCTTTGAAGCTAACAATATGAACATTGAGGAGGAATAGGATAGTCACTCAGCATCAGCATAGGCAGTCTTCAAGGGATCTTCCATTCATAGAAAAATTAATCGGTTACATCAGCATCAGGTGCTTGGTGAGCCGATCAACTGAGTCTGTGGACAGGCGCACTCTGTGATCGGTTACAAAGCCTCCAGCAGCACTGAATGTGCGTTCAGAAAGAACGTTGGATGCAGGACAGGCTAGTAGCTCAATTGCATAGTATGCAAGCTCTGACCAGTGATTCATCCTCAAGAACCAGTAACCCAGTGGATTTTAGGTTGGAAAGGTCTCAAAGTCTGATCTTGCCCCTATGTATTCCTGCACCATGTAAATCAGATGCTGGCGATGGTTGCTGGAACCGATCAGACCTTGGGGTTGCGGACTAAAAAATTGTCTGAATGCATCGGTCAGAAGGCCGCCTTCTCCACCGCTCCTTCTGTGATTGACTGAAGCCTCAGCAACACGTTGTCCAGGAGGGCCAGGAAATTGTAACCTCCCAGGCTCTGGAAACGCATTGCACAAACCTTTCTGCAAGGCCTCCCGAAGATGTTTCATCCTCTGCTCCCTCTGCGAAGGCTGGATAAGTTCCGCAACCTTACCCTTGTTAACGTGGATCAAGAAGGGTTGACAGCCAGTAATTGTAGTGATCATGTATAGTGTCCAACACAGAACCATAAGATCCAATGTACTGAAGTCAGAGAGTAAATTAGGTTGTTCCGCAACAACTCACACCAGGTTCTCCAGAGAACGCATTTAATGGATCTTCCAATAACATACAAAGTCCACAGATGATACAAGAATCCAACAGAGTAATGTAGTGTCAAAGTCTCATCTTAGAGAATACATGTTCTGATCCCTTCTAGATCTGTGCCTTCACATGTTCATGCAGAGAATACATGGGGGTTTCTTCTCTAACTGTTAGCCAGAAATTCCCAACATTATATATTGTTTCTTTTGAATAGCTGAGCAATTTGATTGGTTGTCTCTTAATTGAAAGACAGCAGGACATATTTACCTGCCACTCTTAAAAGACAGGATGTGACTTCAGCCGAAGTCACTAATTAGTATGCATCCTTGCATACTAATAAGCCCCCCTCTAATAAGTAATTAGATTGCATGTGATCTGAATAATGGTTCGATATGTAAAAACGGCTCCATCCTGTCTGTCTTTTTTGACAATAGACAAACCTCTTTTGACTTGCAACATGTAATCACAGGCCTGATGTGTAAACTAGACTTATCATTTAATCGAATTCAACTGATTGAGTAGTGGTTTGAGACTCTTCCTGTCTCTTTGAATCACAGGTTTGAAATCCGGCCTGTATATAATATGACACCAACCCATACAACATATACTACTACTACCCGATTCAAATCCGGGTCACGGCACCAATGTAGTGATCATGTATAGTGTCCAACACAGAACCATAAGATCCAATGTACTGAAGTCAGAGAGTAAATTAGGTTGTTCCGCAACAACTCACACCAGGTTCTCCAGAGAACGCATTTAATGGATCTTCCAATAACATACAAAGTCCACAGACGATACAATAATCCAACAGAGTATAATTCAGAATCCCATCTTCTCCTAGACCTGTGCAATGTTCATCATAGAGTGACAAGACAAGACTAGATTAGAATGCCAGCTTGAGTCCTTCAAATATTGGACTCACACTGGAAGGGGGGGTCAACCAAATGTTCCCATTAAATGAATATCCCACCGAGTCTAATTAACATCAATAAACACTTCCTTATGTAAGAAAGTACCAGGCCACACACCTAGGTCGTCTTAGATAAGATTAACACATCAAAGAGTCCTTTTGATACGTGTCGTTTGACCACTAACCCCTTTGATGTGTAACCTTGAATGCCTGTATGTAAACCTATATATACTGTGCCTTTCATATACCACAATATTTTACAATACCTACATATCTATATTAATATTACTACAGTAATGATCCCTCTCCTTGATACCACAAATCCGTGGGTCCTTTCGCAGGATCAGGGAGGCCATGCAGCATAGATTTGCTGAGGCATTCGATCCGGAGTTCTCTGGGTCACTAAGGATGACATGATCCACAGCCACCTCCTCCCAGCCACGTACAAGTCTGTGGGTTTCTGGGGACTGAAAATTATCCCTTAAAGACTGCTGCTGATGCTGAGTGCTATGCTCCACCCCCATGCTGACACAATCCTCCTCCTCTTCCTGTGTGATCGGGGGGCCAGCAGGAATACTGTCTAGATAAAGGGGGCCTTGAGAGGTAAACAAGTCCTCCTCTTCCTCCCTCTGTTCTGCCACAAGTGCCCTGTCCATTATTCAATGCAGCGTGTGCTCCAACAGGAAGACAAAAGGGACAGTATCACTGATACAGGACCGGCGCTAGCGCAAGGTAAGGTGGGCACTTGCCTTACTTGCCAGGGGAACAGGGCGGAAAACTGAGCGGGTCACCGCCGGGACAGTCGCCCGCCCGATCGTAGTGTGTGTGTCTGTGGTGGGCTGGGCTCAGGGCTGCCGCTGCTTGCAGCATCTGAAGGAAGGAGGAGTCAGGACGAGACGACACTGGCGTAGCGTGGGGGGTGCAGGGGAGGCCGTGGCACCGGGCGCAAAATTTGGGGGGGCGCAGCAGCCGCTGCCAGTGACAATCTGTCCAAATGCTAACTGCTGTGTAAGGACGGTGTCACTGGCTGTGCTACGGGCTCCGGCCACCAGGTTCCATTCAGTGCGCCCGGTGATTGGACGAACGGAGGTCACATGTGGTGGCAGGGTTGGATTTGCTCCGGGAGTCCCGCCTCCGCCTTGCTGTGTGAACCGCCGCCGTCTTCTCTTCCTCCTCTCTGGACTGGATAATTTTCCCTTTCTACATTGTGGCAGCCACTCTGGCACTGGCGCTGCGGTGCCAGCTCTACCCCGGTCCACACATTCAAAGAAATTACATCTCTAGGGAATCGGATATGCGGCTGCCTGACCAAGTGAACTGTGGTATGTGAAACGGATGTACATACACATACACAGAGCATCATTGTCTCCCCCACTAAATATCCTCAATGTTCCTCCTGTCACCCCAATGTCCCTCCAATGTCCCCCCACTTATCCCTAATGCCTCTCCTCTCCTTCCACTTATCCCTAATGCCTCTCCTCCCACTTATCCCAAATGCCCCTCCTCTCCTCCCACTTATCCCAAATGCCTCTCCTCTCACTTATCCCAAATGCATCTCCTCTCCTCCCACTTATCCCAAATGCCTCTCCTCTCCTCCCACTTATCCCTAATGCCTCTCCTCTCCTCTCCTCCCACTTATCCCTAATGCTTCTCCTCTCCTTCCACTTATCCCTTATGCCTCTCCTCCCACTTATCCCAAATGCCCCTCCTCTTCTCCCACTTATCCCAAATGCCTCTCCTCCCACCTATCCCAAATGCCTCTCCTCCCACTTATCCCTAATGCCTCTCCTCCCACTTATCCCTAATGCCCCTCCTCTATTCCCACTAATCCCTAATGCCCCTCCTCTCCTTCCACTTATCCCTAATTCCCCTCCTCTCCTCCCACTTATCCCTAATGCCTCTCCTCTTCTCCCACTTATCCCTAATGCCTCTCCTCTCCTCCCACTTATCCCTAATGCCCCTCCTCTCCTCCCACTTATACCTAATGCCCACTGAATGGAACCTGGTGGCCAGAGCCCGTAGCACAGCCAGTGACACCGTCTGTACACAGCAGTTAGCATTTGGACAGATTGTCACTGGCAGCGGCTGTTGCGCCCCCCAAATTTTGCGCCTGGTGCCACAGCCCCCCCCCCGCACCCCCCACGCTACGCAAGTGTCATCTTGTCCTGACTCCTCCTTCCTTCAGATGCTGCAAGCAGTGGCAGTCCTAAGCCCAGCTCACCACAGACACACACACTACGATCGGGCGGGCGACTGTTCGCCGCCCTGTTCCCCTGGCGGCGCTGGCGCGTAAGGCAAGTGCCCAACTTGCCTTGCGCTAGCGCCGGCCCTGTGGATATCTATACTGATATGGACTGGGTAATGTGTTAGGAATGAAAGGATGGCACATAATTTGATGGAAATACAAATTATCCACCTACAGAGGGTTGAATTCAAAGACACCCCGAAAATCAAAGTGAAAAAAATATGCAGCAAGCTAGTCCATTTTGCTGAAATTTCATTGCAACAACTCAAAATGGTCCTCAGTAGTTTGTATGGCCCCCAAGTGCTTGTATGCTTGCCTGACAACATCAGGGAATGCTCATAATGAGACGAAGGATGGTGTCCTGGGGTATTTCCTCCCAGATCTGGACCAGAGCATCACTGAGCTCCTGAACAGACTAAGGTGCAAGCTGGTGGCACCGGATGGACCGAAACATAATGTCCCAAAGGTGTTCTTTTGGATTTAGGTCAGGTGAGCGTGGGGGCCATTCAATGGTATAAATTTCTTCATCCTCCAGGAACTGGCTGCATGCTCTCGCCTCATAAGGCCGGGCATTGTCGTGCACCAGGAGGAACCCAGAACCCACTTTACCAGCGTAGGGTCTGACAATGGGTCCAAGGATTTCATCCCAATACCTAATGGCAGGGTGCCATTGTGTAGCCTTTAGAGGTCTGTGCGTCCCTCCATGGATATGCCTCCCCAGACCATCACTGACCCACCACCAAACCGGTCATGCTGAACATTGTAACAGGCAGCATAAAGTTCTCCACGGCTTCTCCAGACCCTTTCACATCTGTCATATATGCTCAGTGTGAACCTGCTCTCATGTGCGAAAAGCATGGGGCACCAGTGGCGGACCTGCCAATTCTGGTGTTCAATGGAAAATGCCAATCGAGCTCCACAGTGTCTGGCAGTGAGCACAGAGCACACTAGAGGACGTCGGGCCCTCAGGCCACCCCCATGAAGTCTGTTTCTGATTGTTTGGTCAGAGACATTCACACCAGTGGCCTGCTGAAAGGTCATTTTGTAGGGCTCTGGCAGTGCTCATCCTGTTCCTCCTTGCACAAAGGAGCAGATACCGGTCCTGCTGATGGGTTAAGGACCTTCTACGGCTCTGTCCAGCTCTCCTAGAGTAACTGCCTGTCTCCTGGAATCTGCTCTTGAGACTGTGCCGACAGACACGGCAAACCTTCTGGCAATAACACGTATTGATGTGCCATCCTGGAGGAGTTGGACTGCCTATGCAACCTTTATACGGTCCAAGTATCATCCTCGTGGTACCAGTAGTGACACTGACCCTAGCCAAATGCAAAACTAGTGAAAAACAGTCAGAAAAGATGAGTAGGGGAAAAAAATGTCAGACAACTGCACCTGAAAAACATTCCTGCTTTGGAGGTCGTCTCATTGTTGTCCATCTAGTGCACCTGTTGTTAATTTCAATTAACAGAAAAGCAGCTGAAACTGATTAACAACACCCTTTGTATACACCCCTCCCCCTCTGCTACTTAACTGACCAGATCAATATCCCAGGAGTTCTGATTCAAAAGTGTTCCTTTAATTTTTTTGAGCAGTGTGTATATATATGTAGCGCTCACCCCCGAAGGGCCCGCTGGTTGATTTGGGATCAGCGTATTAAGTTACCAAATTCTTCTGTCTAGGGGTAATACTTGTGAAGTGTGGCTAAAAGAGCGTGGGCCGGACTAAAAAATTGTCTGAATGCATCGGTCAGAAGGCCGCCTTCTCCACCGCTCCTTCTGTGATTGACCGAAACCTCAGCAACACGTTGTCCAGGAGGGCCAGGAAATTGTAACCTCCCAGGCTCTGGAAATGCATTGCACAAACCTTTCTGCAAGGCCTCCCGAAGATGTTTCATCCTCTGCTCCCTCTGCGAAGGCTGGATAAGTTCCGCAACCTTACCCTTGTTAACGTGGATCAAGAAGGGTTGACAGCCAGTAATGATCCCTCTCCTTGATACCACAAATCCGTGGGTCCTTTCGCAGGATCAGGGAGGCCATGCAGCATAGATTTGCTGAGGCATTCGATCCGGAGTTCTCTGGGTCACTAAGGATGACATGATCCACAGCCACCTCCTCCCAGCCACGTACAAGTCTGTGGGTTTCTGGGGACTGAAAATGATCCCTTAAAGACTGCTGCTGATGCTGAGTGCTATGCTCCACCCCCATGCTGACACAATCCTCCTCCTCTTCCTGTGTGATCGGGGGGCCCGCAGGAATACTGTCTAGATAAAGGGGGCCTTGAGAGGTAAACAAGTCCTCCTCTTCCTCCCTCTGTTCTGCCACAAGTGCCCTGTCCATTATTCAATGCAGCGTGTGCTCCAACAGGAAGACAAAAAGGGACAGTATCACTGATACAGGACCGGCGCTAGCGCAAGGTAAGGTGGGCACTTGCCTTACTTGCCAGGGGAACAGGGCGGAAAACTGAGCGGGTCACCGCCGGGACATTTGCCCGCCCGATCGTAGTGTGTGTGTCTGTGGTGGGCTGGGCTCAGGGCTGCCGCTGCTTGCAGCATCTGAAGGAAGGAGGAGTCAGGACGAGACGACACTGGCGTAGCATGGGGGGTGCAGGGGAGGCCGTGGCACCGGGCGCAAAATTTGGGGGGGCGCAGCAGCCGCTGCCAGTGACAATCTGTCCAAATGCTAACTGCTGTGTAAGGACGGTGTCACTGGCTGTGCTACGGGCTCCGGCCACCAGGTTCCATTCAGTGCGCCCGGTGATTGGACGAACGGAGGTCACATGTGGTGGCAGGGTTGGATTTGCTCCGGGAGTCCCGCCTCCGCCTTGCTGTGTGAACCGCCGCCGTCTTCTCTTCCTCCTCTCTGGACTGGATAATTTCCCCTTTTTACATTGTGGCAGCCACTCTGGCACTGGCGCTGCGGTGCCAGCTCTACCCCGGTCCACACATTCAAAGAAATTACATCTCTAGGGAATCGGATATGCGGCTGCCTGACCAAGTGAACTGTGGTATGTGAAACGGATGTACATACACATACACAGAGCATCATTGTCTCCCCCACTAAATATCCTCAATGTTCCTCCTGTCACCCCAATGTCCCTCCAATGTCCCCCCACTTATCCCTAATGCCTCTCCTCTCCTTCCACTTATCCCTAATGCCTCTCCTCCCACTTATCCCAAATGCCCCTCCTCTCCTCCCACTTATCCCAAATGCCTCTCCTCTCCTCTCAGTTATCCCAAATGCATCTCCTCTCCTCCCACTTATCCCAAATGCCTCTCCTCTCCTCCCACTTATCCCTAATGCCTCTCCTCTCCTCTCCTCCCACTTATCCCTAATGCTTCTCCTCTCCTTCCACTTATCCCTTATGCCTCTCCTCCCACTTATCCCAAATGCCCCTCCTCTTCTCCCACTTATCCCAAATGCCTCTCCTCCCACCTATCCCAAATGCCTCTCCTCCCACTTATCCCTAATGCCTCTCCTCCCACTTATCCCTAATGCCCCTCCTCTATTCCCACTAATCCCTAATGCCCCTCCTTTCCTTCCACTTATCCCTAATTCCCCTCCTCTCCTCCCACTTATCCCTAATGCCTCTCCTCTCCTCCCACTTATCCCTAATGCCTCTCCTCTCCTCCCACTTATCCCTAATGCCCCTCCTCTCCTCCCACTTATACCTAATGCCCACTGAATGGAACCTGGTGGCCAGAGCCCGTAGCACAGCCAGTGACACCGTCTGTACACAGCAGTTAGCATTTGGACAGATTGTCACTGGCAGCGGCTGTTGCGCCCCCCAAATTTTGCGCCTGGTGCCACAGCCACCCCCCACGCTACGCAAGTGTCGTCTTGTCCTGACTCCTCCTTCCTTCAGATGCTGCAAGCAGTGGCAGTCCTAAGCCCAGCTCACCACAGACACACACACTACGATCGGGCGGGCGACTGTTCGCCGCCCTGTTCCCCTGGCGGCGCTGGCGCGTAAGGCAAGTGCCCAACTTGCCTTGCGCTAGCGCCGGCCCTGTGGATATCTATACTAATATGGACTGGGTAATGTGTTAGGAATGAAAGGATGGCACATAATTTGATGGAAATACAAATTATCCACCTACAGAGGGTTGAATTCAAAGACACCCCGGAAATCAAAGTGAAAAAAATATGCAGCAAGCTAGTCCATTTTGCTGAAATTTCATTGCAACAACTCAAAATGGTCCTCAGTAGTTTGTATGGCCCCCAAGTGCTTGTATGCTTGCCTGACAAAATAAGGGAATGCTCATAATGAGACGAAGGATGGTGTCCTGGGGTATTTCCTCCCAGATCTGGACCAGAGCATCACTGAGCTCCTGAACAGACTAAGGTGCAAGCTGGTGGCACCGGATGGACCAAAACATAATGTCCCAAAGGTGTTCTTTTGGATTTAGGTCAGGTGAGCGTGGGGGCCATTCAATGGTATAAATTCCTTCATCCTCCAGGAACTGGCTGCATGCTCTCGCCTCATAAGGCCGGGCATTGTCGTGCACCAGGAGGAACCCAGGACCCACTTTACCAGCGTAGGGTCTGACAATGGGTCCAAGGATTTCATCCCAATACCTAATGGCAGGGTGCCATTGTGTAGCCTTTAGAGGTCTGTGCGTCCCTCCATGGATATGCCTCCCCAGACCATCACTGACCCACCACCAAACCGGTCATGCTGAACATTGTAACAGGCAGCATAAAGTTCTCCACGGCTTCTCCAGACCCTTTCACATCTGTCATATATGCTCAGTGTGAACCTGCTCTCATGTGCGAAAAGCATGGGGCACCAGTGGCGGACCTGCCAATTCTGGTGTTCAATGGAAAATGCCAATCGAGCTCCACAGTGTCCGGCAGTGAGCACAGAGCACACTAGAGGACGTCGGGCCCTCAGGCCACCCCCATGAAGTCTGTTTCTGATTGTTTGGTCAGAGACATTCACACCAGTGGCCTGCTGGAGGTCATTTTGTAGGGCTCTGGCAGTGCTCATCCTGTTCCTCCTTGCACAAAGGAGCAGATACCGGTCCTGCTGATGGGTTAAGGACCTTCTACGGCTCTGTCCAGCTCTCCTAGAGTAACTGCCTGTCTCCTGGAATCTGCTCTTGAGACTGTGCCGACAGACACGGCAAACCTTCTGGCAATAACACGTATTGATGTGCCATCCTGGAGGAGTTGGACTGCCTATGCAACCTTTATACGGTCCAAGTATCATCCTCGTGGTACCAGTAGTGACACTGACCCTAGCCAAATGCAAAACTAGTGAAAAACAGTCAGAAAAGATGAGTAGGGGAAAAAAATGTCAGACAACTGCACCTGAAAAAACATTCCTGCTTTGGAGGTCGTCTCATTGTTGTCCATCTAGTGCACCTGTTGTTAATTTCAATTAACAGAAAAGCAGCTGAAACTGATTAACAACACCCTTTGTATACACCCCTCCCCCTCTGCTACTTAACTGACCAGATCAATATCCCAGGAGTTCTGATTCAAAAGTGTTCCTTTAATTTTTTTGAGCAGTGTGTATATATATGTAGCGCTCACCCCCGAAGGGCCCGCTGGTTGATTTAGGATCAGCGTATTAAGTTACCAAATTCTTCTGTCTAGGGTTAATACTTGTGAAGTATGACTAAAAGAGCGTGGGCCAGATTCACATACAATGGCGCATCTTTCGTCCGCCGTGACGCATCTTTTTTCCGCTACGCCGGACCAACGTGGAGAGGCAGGTAGCGTATTCACAAATGTTTTTCTTCCCCAAATGGCCCAGCAGGGCGGATGTTAGACGGCGTAAATCAAAGTGGGTATCACCCTATGCAAATGAAGTGCCGACCGTGGCGCAGGGAGATACGTCGGGCGCGACTTTTACCGCGCATTCGCAGTGACCTCGAAGGGGTAAATGCCCCAATCTGCACATGCTCAGAACTGCGCCCCGGCATGACCCCTAAGAGACGCCGGCCCACTGCCTCCGCCCAGACCATAAATATGCCCAGACATCCGCCCTACAAGTGCAAAAGTACCCAAGCATTTTTGGTTTGTGCTAGGTCTTTTGCTCTTGTTTGTTGGGGGAAGTATGGCTGCTGGTGAATCATCAGGTGAGCGGAGGATGACCAATTTTGCCCAGAGGAGAGGGCTGTAATCATAGAGGGCCTCTCCCAACATGGGTCCCGCCTCACACTGGCAAAACTGATAAAGCCCGCATATATGCGGAAATAACCAACCAGGTGAATGCTTTGGGTGTGGCGGAGAGGGAGCCAAAGCACATCCGCAAGAAGATAAACGACTTGCGGAGACTGGTCAAAGAGAAGTTGGTTGCCAGGAAAAAACATGCCAGTGGCACAGGTGGAGGACCAGCCACCAGGATCACCCTCACGCCTGAGGATATGGTCGTTGCCAGGTTCCTTCATAGGGAGATTGTTGAGGGCCTGGAGGGATTTGATTCTGGTGAACAGCCCTTGAGGACAGGTATGTGTGTTTTATCTTCTTTCGGGTGTGTTGCATGTGTGTGTTGGGGGGGGGGGGAGGTTACATGTGTCAAGTGTGTGGGTCCACCAACATCTGAATGTTTTGTGTCATCCACAGATGTGCAGGATGGAGCTGGGCCATCATCATCTGCAGGGCGACCCACCCCATCCATGGTGGAGACTGCCCCTACCTCTGTGCTGGAGGAAGTGGAGGAGGAGCACGTCGGGGTAGAGGAGGATACAGTGTACTTGTTGGTAGAGACCCCCATTCCTGGCCCCTCCCAAACCTCCACCCTCATGACAGTTATCCCCTCAGGGCTCTCAATCCCTATCAGGGACAGCCCCTCCAGGGCCATCCCCTCCAGGGCCAGCTCCTCCAGGGACACCAGCCCCTCCAGGGCCAGCCCCTCCAGCCGGCCTCAAGCCTCTCCTGCCCCTAGGAAGGCTTTAAAAAAAACACGGGGAGTCCCTGAGGAGTTGGAGGACAATCTGGCAAGGGACCAGACAAGACAGACCCGCCATATTGGGTCTCTGGCGGGGGATCTGCATCGGGTCGCAGATAGCCTGGCCTCCTCGGCCGAGAGCCAGGCTGCCTGCACTGTGGCAGTGCAGGAGGCCATCACGCAGCAGGCTGGGCAGAGTCGGCTCATTAATGAAAGTCTGCAGGACGTTGTGGGGAATGGGGCAGCCCTTTTGTCCTGTCTGGCGGACCTGCAGGACACAACATCTGGCCTGGTGTCAGAGGTCCGGAGCCTGGCAGCTGCTGTCAGAGAGGAGGGGAGGCTGACACGGCGCCAGCAGCGCAGTAATACCACCCGCCGGCTGCGGATGCAGGCTGCCACCAATTCGTACCTCCACCCGCTAGCCGTGGCAATGGAGGGCAGCCAGGGAGAGACTGGGGGAGGTTCCACCACCAGCCCCCCATCCCCACCAGCCCCACCTGCCCTGGCTCGCCCCAGGCAACTGCACCCCAGGAGCCTAGGGACTAGACGAAGTTCACGACAGGGCCGTTGATTGTTTTTCATATTTAGTTGATACTCAGGTTATGAGTTTTTTTTTATTTATTACTCAGGTTATGAGTTGTATTTTTTTTTAGATCCCTGCACATGGTCAGTAGTGCAGGCTTCAGTGTGAATGGTGTGTGAATGTGGGGGGGTGACACTCCTGCCATTAAGGTTTGTCACCCTCAGTCGTTGGGGAGAAGTGATCCCCACGACCCGTGTGAAAGGTGTATGAATGTACATCGACATAATTGGAGCCTTGGCGTGGCGTTGCTGCTCCCTAGAACTTGGGTCTAATCCAATTTGATGTGGATGTGGGGTGTGTGCGCTAGGGACCACAGTGGTGTGCATGCGTGCATTCTCCTTGTGCCATGATGAATGTGTGTGTTTAACGTGAAAAGAAGCCTACCACGAGGCATCTGACTGCTCTTCCCTCAGCAGACGGGGGACCCTCGGGCAGGGGGGGGTTATGTGGTTCGGGGGTCAGGTCATCACATAGCTCAATCTGCAGGCCCCTTCTCATGGCGAAGTTGTGCAGAATGCAACATGCCCCGATGATCTGGCACACGAAGTTTGGGGAATACAACAGGGTACCCCCAGACTTATCCAAGCATCGGAAACGGGACTTCAGGAGGCCAAAGGTGCATTCCACCACTCCACGGGTGCGTGCGTGTGCTTCATTGCATCTTCTTTCTCCTGGGGTTTGGGGGTTCCAGAATGGAGTCATGAGATGGGGTCCAAGTGCATATGCCGCGTCACCAGGAAGGGAAAAGACAGGAGGATGTTAGTCGTGCATGTGCCCCTCGTGATGTCTGCATCATGGGGGGGGGGACAGTCATACCTGACACCCATGTCACTCACCAACCAGCCAGCTGTCCCCATACACTTTCTGTTCAAATTCTCTTGGGATGGGGCTCTGACGGCATATGAAGCCGTCATGGCTGGATCAGGGCTGTAGTGCCACATGTGTGCAATCAATGCCCCCCACGGTGCGTGGGAATCTTGCAATTGTGTAGAAATCTGTCATTGTCTTCTGCCGCTGGACCTCCTGGGTGGGTTTGATGAAGTGGTGGGACATGCGTCTGAGGATTGCGGGGATAACCTGGTGCACAAATCTGCTCACGGTGGATTGTGACATCCCAGCCACAGCTCCACTTGAAAAGATCCAGTAGCAAGAAAATGCAGTGTTGCTATGACCTTGACCAGTGGCTGCACTGCATGTGAGCGGTGTGTCTTGCTGGTGATGTTATCCTGCAGGGTTCTGGTTATTTCCAGGATGGCTTCACGGCTGAATCTGTAGGTTTCCCCCATGGCAAAGACGTCAATGCGCGCTCGGAATATCCTCTCCTGTGCCCTCCTACGTGCCCATCGACGCAGTAGTGCTATGACCACGGCTGCCCCTGGCATGTTGGCACACAGATGTGTTGTCCAGCAAGTGTGGTTGCTCAGGTCGTCTGTAACAGTACTGCTGTAGCTGCTCTCCAGCTGACCTGTGCAAGTCTGGGGCAAAGTTACCCCTGCTTTATGAGGGGTAACTTGGCACCGAAATTTTCAGTTAGGCGCACCAGGAGTAGCCTGCGCCTGTCAAACGTACTGTTGTGAATCGGCGTATCTCCCTCATTTGCATATTTAAAACCCAAAAAGCATTGCCGCGCCAGATCCGTCCAGCGTAAATATGCGCTCAGCCGCTCTGGCGTAGAAAAGTTACGCCGGTAGGCAGAAGTCTATTTTGAGGCGTATCTGGTTCTGTGGGTAGGGCGCAGAGATACGACGGCGTAAATTTACACTTACGCTGCGCATCTCGAGATACGCCGGCGTAAAGGCTACATGAATCTGGCCCCAAGTGTTCAGCCAGAAGCGTGAGTTTTCAATGCTTTATTCCAAGGCCAACATGGCCAACATCAACTTGTAGCATCAGGCCTTGGATATCAGAAGCATAGAGAGCAAGCCTGCTCTCAGCACAGACGATTCAAAACGTCGCCACCCTCGCCAGGGTGGGTAAGTGCCCCCTGGACAGGCGATTAACTTGAACTTGGCAGCCAAAGGGTCACTTGCAATAATCAAATCACTGGGAGGAAACAATGCCTCTGCCACAGGCTTAGTAAATTTTCTCAGTATAGTCAAAGCGTAAGGATAACGAATCCTCCCAATAAGTCCTATTCTGTAGGGTCACCTACTGACAGCAAAAAAAGTGGTACCTGTCATGTGGCGTGGTGACTGGATCCCGGTGGTTCCTCCAGGCCTCGTGAACAACCTCTGTACTTAGGTTCTCCCGAGCCAATCCCCCACCGTTCAGCTCCCAGCTTAGGATCTGGAACCTAGCAAGCCGCTGGGGTCCCTCTCTTCATCAAAAGAAGGCTCCGTGAGGTGCATAGCTTCAGCCAGGCAGGCCATGAGGACGTGGCCCGTGGATGCGCGCACCCTGAAGGTGGATGCCGCACCTGGATCTCGGGCCCCGCAAAGAACAACCGAAAAATGGCGGGTGCCACAGATATACCCCCCGCCAGCACGCCCAAAGAGGGAAAAAAAAACATCTGATTGGCTGCTGGGGAGAACGGTTCTGTCAGAACCCCTATAGCGCCAACTGTCGCCCAGGGGTGGCAATGCACCCCTGGACACACAGTCTGACCCACGAGGCAGTTCCGAACTGGCAACAGCACAGATTACCAATTAGTGAATGGGAGCAACTGAAATCTCCCATTCCCCACTAACTTTAGCGTAACGCCCCACTAACTTTAAAGGGGGGGCGCTATATATATATATATATATATATATATATATATATATATATATATATATATATATATATATATATATATATATAGTTGTACCTTATCTGGTTTCGCTCAGAACCTGGAATTTAGATTGTTTTGTTCAGTTGTGTCTGAGACTGCAAAATTGGCTCTTAGGAATATTGAGCCAGCGAGGATGGTGGCAGTTGTTATAATGTTAAAAATTATCAAATAAACGTGAACGGTTGTTCAAAGTGATAAAAAACAGCGCTATGAACAGGCAAGCCCTGCTCAAAAAATACATTTCCTGAATGAGTGATGGTGAGGTAGGTGATCGCTAAATGGTATATATGCACCTAATACCAAACAAAAAATTATAAATGCACCATGAAATGTGGATAAGTCACCCAAATAGGAGGGTATAAGCTTACCACTGCAAATATATAAGTGATTTGCTTACAAACCATCAAATGATCCAGGTACTGCACGGGTTAAACCAACTCAGGAGGGGGTACATGAAAAGCAAAGAAACACAAAATTCATAGTGCAGTATGCCCAGGGCTGGACTGGGACAAAAATTTGGCCCTGGACTTCATCCAGACCGGCCCACTTTAATTCAATAAAATGCTGCCCCCACCCGCGCCCCCCCCCCCCGAAAAATCACGCCCACCAAAAGGCCCCTACATCCATTATTGTATATCATGAGAGGGTGAGAGAGAGGGGAATGAGAGAGGGAGGGAGGGTTGAGGGAAAGGGGGTGAGAGGGGGTGGGTGAGAGAGGGGGGTGAGTGTAAGAAAAAGAGAGTGAGTGTAAAAGAGAGAGGGTGAGTGTAGGACCCCTTTTTACACTGAGGTGTTTTTTAGGCACTTTTGGGCTACAAATAGTGCCTGTAAAGTGACTAAAAAACGCTTCCGCTGCAGTCCCAGTGTGAAAGCCTGAGTGCTTGCACACTGGGGTGCTGCCAAGGCGTTAGAAAAAGTCCTCCAAGCAGCATCTCTGTTTTAAAAAACGGCCCACTGAGCCATCGGCCCACCGGGAAACTCCCTGTAGTCCCTATGGCCAGTCCATCCCTGAGTATGCCTAAACAGTATCCCCAGCAAGGTGTGCAACAATCCCACTAGTTAATGCCCGTACAGTGTTAGAAGAGTAGATGCACATAAATAAAGTGGTTTCACCGGTATCCTCCTGCCCACAGGGGCCGCGCGTGCGGCGGATGAGCTGGTCTCGTTCCCTCGCTGTGGTTGGTGGATGGTGGAGCGCGGTGGAATGCACTGTAGACTTCCGTGTAGCGTCTGTCTGTAGCCACGCTCTGACGCGTTTCGTCAATTCCGACTTCGACTGAGGGCGTCTAGTTGTTATAATGTAATGAGGAATGTCCTGTGGTTGGTTTATTTGCTGTAATTCTTGGCATAGATGTGGCCATTTTTGTGTTATTGGTCTATTCTAGACAGACTTACTTTTGATGTGCCACATTACCAAGCCAGACACATCCTCCCCAACCCTGAAAGACTCTAAACTCTATCCAAACACATGAAAATATCATCATCAAAACAGCTGATAAGAGGTGGTAGCATTGTGCTTCAAGATAAGAGTACATCCAGGAGGCCATGAGACTTCTGGGAGACTCACACACATATAGGAAAATGGTGAACAAATCATTACCTGATTTCACTTTGGAAGCCACAGTCCAAGTGAACCAAGCACTCACAGACCATGTCATTACCAAAAGTGAAGCATCATTCCTAGTCAAAAAATACCATCACACACCTTAGTTTTATCATTTACCCAAAATACATAAACATACTACCAACCCCCCCAGGTAGACTCATAGTAGCCCACATAGGTGAGGCTCCTGCCACCTATGGTTCCAGAGAGGTGGGGCTCCCTGCGCAGCCTGTCAGAAGCTACATACAGAGCTTAACCACTTCCATACCAGGCACTTACGCACTGTCGCAATTTGAATGACAATTGCGTGGTCATGCTACACTGTACCCAAATTACATTTTTATAATTTTGTTCCCACAAATAGAGCTTCCTTTTGGTGGTATTTGATCACCTCTGCGATTTTTATTTTTTGCGCAACAACTAAAAAAAGACAGAAATTTTGGAAATTTTTTTTTGTAAATAAGTATGTTTTCTTCTTCAATTATGGGCACTGATATGGTGGCACTGATGGGCACCGATGAGGTGGCACTGATGGGCACTGATGAGGTGGTACTGATGGGCACCGATGAGTTGGCACTGATAGGCGGCGCTGGTATGCTGCACTGATGGGCACTCATGGGTGGCACTGATGGGCACTAATAGGTGGGCACTGGGCATAGATGGGTACTAAGAGGTGGCACTGATGGACACTGAGGGGTGGCACTGAGGGGTGGCCCATTTCTGTCAGACGCAAGTGAGGAAGACCCGATCAACGGCTCTTCCTGTTTACATCGTGATCAGCCGTGGTTGGACACGGCTGATCACGTGGTAAAGAGCCTCCGCAGGAGGCTCTTTACCGAGATCGGAGATGCAGGGTGTCAGACTGACACCCCGTATCACCGATCGATGCGAGCCCCCATGGGCGCGCGCCGGCATGTAATCCTGCAGGATGTCAATAGACGTCCAGTCAGGATTTCACAACCACTTCCCGGAAGTCAATTGACTATTGACCGGGCGGGAAGTGGTTAAATACAAGCCGTTTGCCTCTCCTCACTTCTTGTCATAGGCATAGCTTGGTGTCAGAAACCATGAAATAAGACCGAGACCGAAGTTCAGTTAAATCACACTTGTTTAATAATAAATAAAAAGATAAACGGAGTAAGCGTAGTCAAAACATAGCCAGAGTTCAGAAACCGGATCGGATAGTCAGCCAAGCCACATGTCAGAGAGAGCCAGAGATAAATGTAGAACAGCAAGCAGGATCAGGAGCCAGAAGGGATGTCAGCCAAGCAAGTCTTTAACAGGAACGCAGTCTCTGTGATGTTGACCAAGGTGTAGGTATAGAGCAACTGAGCTGGAAGGCTTAAATAGGCAGGACTGACAAGCAGGATCATCAACAGGTGAGAAACTGTGGAGAGATAGGAGCTGGTAATTAGCCAACATCTGAGCGGCCAGCTCAGAGAAGGAAGGGCTGAGCCCAGCCCTGACATTTGAAGCCTTGGACCAATGGTAAAGCACTATTAGTCCAAGCTGTCCAATAAAATTGCTGCAGTGGAGGCTGTCCTCTCACTGCAGTGTCATAAAAGGGGGCACATGCTCCCTTCCAGCCCAGCCCTCTTAACTAAAATGAAAAAACATGGGTTTTATGGGTATAAGATTTACCCACAATCCCATGTTTTTCTCACATAGTTAAGAGGGAGAATGATGCCGCGTACACACGGTCGTTTTTTGTGATGAAAAAAAAACGACATTTTTAAAAACGTCATTTAAAATGACCATGTGTGGGGAAAACGTTGTTTTGTCTTCTGAAAAACGACCAAAAAAAATTCGAGCATGCTTCAATTTTTTATGTCGTTTTTCAAAACGTCGTTTTTTGCGCATGCTCAGAAGCAAGTTATGACGCAAGCTTGAATGGAACAGAGTGCCGCCGTACGTGCTGAACGTAACCGCGCTTTGCTAGAGCTCTTTGAAAAAACTATGGTGTGTATGCTACGTCGTTTTTTAAAATGAAGTTTGAAAAACGTCGGTTTTTTTTTCGTGCTAAAAAATTACGTTTTTTTCAATCACAAAAAACGACCGTGTGTACGCGGCATCAGAATCTGCTGCTGCTAAAAAGGTACTGTCTTAATCAAGCTAAATCATATATTATTATGCTATAACATAATTTTTTGTTTTATCCATTTACTGTGAAATTACTGGTTTGAAGTTCTAACTTCAAACTTCAGTAATTTGTCTGTTAACCACTTAACCCCCGGACCATATTGCTGATCAAAGACCAGAGCACTTTTTGCAATTCGGCACTGCGTCGCTTTAACTGACAATTGCGCGGTCGTGCGATGTGGCTCCCAAACAAAATTGGCATCCTTTTTTTCCCACAAATAGAGCTTTCTTTTGGTGGTATTTGATCACCTCTGCGGTTTTTAGTTTTTGCGCTATAAACAAAAATAGAGCGACAACTTTGAAAAAAAATAATATTTTTTACTTTTTGCTCAAATAAATAACCCCCAAAAATATATAAAAAAAGCTATTTTTTTCCTCAGTTTAGGCTGATACGTATTCTTCTACATATTTTTCGTAAAAAAAAAAAAATCACAATAAACGTTTGATTGGTTTGCGCAAAAGTTATAGGGCTAGATTCAGAAAGATGAGCGCATCTTTCTGCGGGCGTAACGTATCTCCGATCAGCGTTTTTTTTTTCCGGTACTGCGACATTATGGAGGACACTTCGGACACCTTTGACAAATTTTTGGGACCATTGGCATTTTTATAGCGATCAGTGCTATAAAAATGCATTGGATTACTATAAAAATGCCACTGGCAGGGAAGGGGTTAACACTAGGGGGGTTAAGGGGTACCTGAAATTCTTGACAGGCTGCGGGCGTCCATTGTTTAAAAGTCGCGGTCTCCTCCTGGTCCCTTTCGTGATAGGCGTTTCTCAGCAGACACAGTTTCGCCTATCACAGACGTTCTCTCATCCTCGGACTCAGTTTCCCAGCAGACACTGGCCCAGATTCAGGTAGATTTGCCCATTACTTACACCTGAGCCGCTCAGCTGAATTTCTCTGCGCTGGAGCAATTTTGCCAAATTGCCACCTGATTCAGGAATCGTTTGTTCATTTAATTTGCTCCTGTTTAAGGCAAAGCTGAGGGCGCAAGGCCGTGCAAGTCAAAGTGGGTGTGCCCCTATGTAAATGAGGAATTTTCGGCTCAGCAGAGGTTTGCTAGCATAATTTCAGGGCAAATCCTGCTCAGCTGCTTGCACTGAGCAAATAAATAGGAGCAAACTTGCGCAGGTTCTTTGCTGAATTTCATCCTGCTTTTTCCTACCCCCCCTGAGCAAGGAAATTCAGCCCATTTGCAAGACATGGCACCTCCCAAAGGGACCAAAAAAAGGAAGGCCAACTTTGTGGCTGCAGAGATGGACATCCTGATTGCTGCACTCCAGCAGCATAAGGAAGTCCTATATGGTGCCCAGCGGGCAAACACCACCATTGCCCAAAGGAGGGCTATATATGAAGCCATTGCCCTGGACATCAATGCCCTGGGTAATGAAGTGCGTACCTGGGATGACATCCAGAAGAAATGAAATGATATGAGGCGCAGGGTCCATGAAAAACTGGCTCTTATCAGGAAGCATACCGGTGGCACGGGAGGTGGTCCGCGATGTATGATCCGGCTCAATCAGGAGGAGCAGCTTATTGCACAAACGTTCGTGCAGGAGCAGGTGGAGGGACTTGAAGGGTACGACTCCACTGTTGGGAACTTGGGGACTGGTAAGTTATTTTTCTTTCATATCTGCTGTGCATCATGGGAGGGGGTACAAGTGAACATATTTGTGGGTAGAAGTGAAGATGTAAGTATTATTTTTCTTTCATATCTGCTGTGCATCATGGGAGGGGGTACAAGTGAACATATGAGAAGTGTGTAGCACCAGCAAAATATGTCGTTTTGGTGTCATCCACAGGTGGTGATGAGGAAGAAGAAGCTGGGCCGTCTTCGGCTGCGGCTCGACCCAGCCCATCCAGACCAGAGCCAGGGGTCCAGTCAGGCCCCATGGACATTCTGGCTATGCTGGTCCAGGAGGAGATCCTACCGGGGCCAAGTATGGTGGAGGAAGTTGTGTTGGAGGAGGATACCTTTCTCCTCATCCAGGACTCTGGCTCCCTCCAGGAGGATACCACCATCCCTGTGCAACCCACCACCTGGCTAATAAATAAAAATCACTGATTGCCTTCTGCCGCACGTCAGCCGTGGTTGGTTTGATAAATTGTGTGCCCATTCGTCTGAGTATTGCAGGGATCACTTGGTGCACACACCTGCTCATGCTGGATTGGGACATCCCCGCCACCACTCCACCTGTGCGCTGAAATGAGCCAGTTGCCAAAAAATGAAGGGTTGCCACTACCTTCACCAGTGGCTGCACTGCCTGTCCCCGATGGGTCGGGCTGCTGATGTCATCCTGCAGGATTGTTACCAACTCAAGGATGACTTCAGGGCTGAAGCGAAACATGCGATACACCTCAGTATCACTCATCTGAAAAAGGTTGTAGCGCCCTCTGTAAATCCTCTCCCGTGCCCTCCTACGAGTCGGCTCAGTCAATATAATATCAAGAACCATAGCTGCCCCTGGCATGTTGGTGCACAGATGTGAGGTCCCGAAAATGTGGGTGCTCTGCTTGTTCAGCTCGTCTGTCTAGGTGCTGCTGAAGTTGCGCGCTCCTTCAGATGACATTTGGCCATCTTTTGCTAACTTGCCCCTGCTTTTAACAGGAGCAAGTTTGCCCGGGGAAAAAAGCTTGCACGCTTCCAGTGCAAGATGCGCATCACACGCGCATGTTTCTGAATCATCGGCAGTACCTAATTTGCATATTCGCTGAGGGAATTCCATGAAGGCGCAACTTACACCCCGCGCAAAATTGCGCGAAAATTGAGCTGGAACAGCTAGGCTGCGTGCGCGGGAAAATGGCCGCATTTCAGGCTTAACTGGTTTACAGAATCAGCCGCAAATTTGCATAGGAGCAAATCAGTACTTGCGCTGCGCAAATCACACTTGTTCCCACGCAAGTGCTTCTTGAATCTGGGCCACTGTGTTCAGTGTTTCGCCAATCACGGACATCCTCTTGTCCGAGGATGAAAGGATGTCCATGATTGTCGGAACACTGAACACAGTGTCTGCTGGGAAACTGAATCCAAGGATGAGAGAACGTCCGTGATAGGCGGAACTGTGTCTGCTGGGAAAACGCCTATCACGAAAGGGACCAGGAGGAGACCGTGACTTTTAAGCAATGAATGGACGCCCACAGCCTGTCAAGAATTTCAGGTACACTGCAATGGGCTCAGTTAGGCTGCAATGGGCACAGTGAGGTTGCGTTGGGCACAGTGAGGTTGCAATGGGCACAGTAAGGCTGTAAAAGGGCATTGTAGACCATCTTTTTTATTTACAGTAGCTGCTGCATTCTCACCCTAGGCTTATACTTGAGTCAATAAGTTTTCCCATTTTTTTGTGGTAAAATTAGGTGTGACGGTATCGGTATGATATCCCCGTCAACGTTCCCTTCTTCCCATAACGACAATCACCCCAATATTCCACGAGGAGGGATATCCCTGGAATCGCCCAGAAAGCCACACATGAGACCAGCTTACTGCTTGAACAACACAGAGTTTTAATGGTAAGAAACCAGAGCTTATATGTGGTTACAACTGTTACAATGACAAATCTCCGCCCCCCCTCACACAGTGGGGGGTCTTCAATACAGCTCCTTTGAAATAAAGATATTTCTTTGAACTACTCAGTAGCTAGCCGGTTCGGCTCCGCATATAGAGAGATAATTATCACAAGGAAGCAATCAGCATAATTAACATGAGCCACTTATCTAATCACAGTAACCAGTAAACACAGGGCTAGAACAATTAACATTTGAAACAGGGCTAGCTGCAGAAGAGTAATTACAATTAACAGCCTTAAACAAGCAGGGAGGATTAAACTGAAGCATATAGGTAAAAAGTCCATCACATTAGGTACCTCGGCTCATACTCGGGTCGGCTTATACTCGAGTATATACGGTAAGGTAGACAAAATGCAGGGTAGTTGCTGGGGGTGAGGTAATCCCATGACAAGTTCTAGGTTAGGTATGAAGTAAATAAAGGTAAATACAAAGAAAATAATAATAAAGTAAACATATAGAACAATTACCCAAGACTTGCCACATTAAGGCCCCGTACACACGACCAAACATGTATGCTGAAACTGGTCCGCGGGCCAGTTTCAGCATACATGTTCGGTCGTGTGTGGGCGCGAGCGGGCCGAATTCCAGAAAACATTTGCCCGCCGGGCCTTTTCCCAGCAGACAAATATTCCTGGACGTGTTTTAAAACCGTCCGCTGGAATCCTGCCCGCTCGGACATGTACGGTCGTCAGTACAGACCTACCGTACATGTCCAGGCGCCCGCCGTCCCTCGCATGCGTCGAATGACTTCGACGCATGCGTGGAAGCATTTTAAAGGCGGGCCGCCCACGTCGCTGCGTCATTGTCGCGGCGACACCGCGTCATCGACGCGGCGACACCGCGGACACGCCCCGCGTATTGTTTACGCGCGGACTTCTGTACGATGGTGTGTACAACCATCGTACAGAAGCCCTCTGGCAGACATGTATGGTGAAAACGGTCCGACGGACCGCTTTCACCATACATGTTTGTTCGTGTGTACCCGGCCTAAGAGACAGAAGTTTCCAGAACTTCTATATAGCAAAACTCACCAGTTCAGTAAATAAATGGGCAAGATAAACGGGCAAGGAAGACATTTTTCTTGTAGAAATATTTATGTCAAAATATCACAGGCATACCGAAGCATATTCCAGGTAGGGACCACCACCAGCCAGGGGCGGATCCAGAGTCTAGTCTCAGGAGGGGCACTGCCAGAAAATATGTTTTTTTTTTGCGGACAATTTATCGGGGAAACGGCTGTTGTTGGAGCTTCAATCATCCTGGCACCATGGTTGTTATAAAAAAACAGAAAGTACAGCGCTCAGTAAACAATAACAGCCAATATACAGTTAAGCAATATTGGTATAAATAACCGTGACATATGTGAAAGATAATATAAATAAACAAGAAAAGTCCATAAACATAATCCTCATCCGGCTGAATGAATGAAAAAAGTTCATAAAGTGCTGATAAGTGAATAAGGGTGAAACAAAGATCCTCCACCGGAAAGGACACCCAATTGGTGAAAAGTAGTCTCCTTACCAGATGGATTGACCGTTATTGCAGCGGTCTAATAGGGCTCAGGGATGTTTAGAGTCTTCCCAATAGGACTATCTCTGGATATGGAAGATGCAAGGGATAATTCCAAACCATGTACACTCCAGTGAATCAGTGCCCATTCAGGCTCCTCAGGGAGTTGGTAATTAAAAAAACAAGCGGAGAACAATTGCAGGGACACTGGACTAACAGTGGTTAGTATGTGTAGTATGTGTAGGCTGCTGGCAGGGACACTGATACCTGGATCCGTATCTTGTGCGGAATACTTCCCCATTTCTATATATTGGGCTGTTCTGGTGCTATTGCTACCCACTGCATAACTACAACTTTGACCCTGCCCTGTAACCAGGTCATCTGGACTTGACTTACACATACTAACCACTGTTAGTCCAGTGTCCCTGCAATTGTTCTCCGCTTGTTTTTTTAATTACTAACTCCCTGAGGAGCCTGAATGGGCACTGATTCACTGGAGTGTACATGGTTTGGAATTATCCCCTGCATCTTGCATATCCAGAGATAGTCCTATTGGGAAGACTCTAAACATCGTGAGGGCTCTATTAGACCGCTGCAATAGCGGTCGATCCATCTGGTAAGGAGACTACTTTTCACCAATTGGGTGTCCTTTCCATGGGAGGATCTTTGTTTTACCCTTATTCACTTATCAGCACTTTATGAACTTTTTTCATTCATTCAGCCGGATGAGGATTATGTTTATGGTGTTTTCTTGTTTATTTATATTATCCTCTATTTGGTAGATGCAATAACTTTTGCGCAAACGAATCAATATGATCAAATACCACCAAAAGAAAGCTCTATTTGTTTAGGTACAACATCACACGACTGCGCAATATTCAGTTAAATCGATGCATTCCCAAATCACAAAAAAAAAAAAAGATTGAAGTGCATTATTTCTATTATTACATTGTTATATAAAATAGTTCAACTCACCATAATGCCGAATCATTGGGAGCCCGGAGTGCGTCACTTGCTGCGTCACCTGCCACCAGATGCAGATTGTCACTTGTTGCGGAATGTCACTTGCCACACATTGCGGATTGTCACTTTTCACAACGTCACCTGCCACACGTAGCGGAATGTCATTTGCCATGACGTCACCTGCCACACGTTGCAGATTGTCACTTCACCTGCCACACGCAGCGGATTGCCACTTGCTGTGTCCCAGAGTCAAGGCAGGCAGCAGAGAGATGATGTAATCTCTCTGCTGCTGGCGGCTGCACAGTGAGGGCCGAACTGCAGTGATGCAGGGCGGGCGGTGAGAGATGTCATCTCTCTGCTCCCCCGCCCGCCGGCCCACTAATTGACCAGCAAGCCCGCTCACGCCATCTGTCTCACCCGTTCATTCTGCCGCCGACCCAGGGTCTGACAGAGAGGAAGAGGGGGAGCGGATGACAGAGGAAGAGGGGGAGCGGATGACAGAGGAAGAGGGGGAGCAGATGACAGAGGAAGAGGGGGAGCGGATGACAGAGAGGAAGAGGGGGGAGCGGATGACAGAGAGGAAGAGGAGGGAGCAGATGACGGAGAGGAAGGGGAGGGAGCAGATGACGGAGAGGAAGGGGGCAGGGCCGGACTGGCCTACCGGGAAATTTCCCGGCAGGTTGCCTGCCTGGGCTAAGCTGTGGCTGCAGCGCAGAGATACGCTCCCTCCTCCTCTTTTTCACTCCACTACATGATGTCACACACAATCAGCGGGCAGCGAGTGTTAAACTTTTCCCGCGCTGCTGTGAGAAAAGTCCCGCCCTCCTCGACCAGCTCGATTTAAATCCAGGGCGCACCTACAGCAGTGTGTACCAGAGGTGGAGAGGGAAGGAAATGTCTGCTGTGGATTGTGCGGGGCGCGGGGAGGGAACCATCTCATGCAGCTCACTGACAGTTCCCTCCCCCGGCTCCTCCAGCTCCATTCGGCGGCTCAGGGCTCTGATGCTTAGGAGCTGGCCCGCCTCCCTCACTTACAATGGTCGGGACTCGTGAGGGGTTGTGGCCCCGCCTGTTATGGGGGGCGGAGCGGCTGGCCGGGCTCAGGGATGATCGCACGGGCCCAAGTTCTGGGCAGAACAACATGGAGGTACAAAAAAATGTTGTTTTACTTTTTATGTAGTCCCCTGTGTCATCCAGCCCTGTGTCACCCAGTCCCCTGTGTCATCCAGCCCTGTGTCACCCAGTCCCCTGTGTCACCCAGTCCCCTGCGTCACCCAGTCCCCTGCGTCACCCAGCCCTGTGTCACCCAGCCCCCTATCTGACCCAGTCCCCAGTGTCACACAGTCCCCTGCTGTCACCCAGTCCCCTGCTGTCACCCAGTCCCCTGCTGTCACCCAGTCTCCTGCGTCACCCAGCCCCCTGTGTCACCCAGCCCTCTATCTGACCCAGTCCCCAGTGTCACCCAGCCCCCTGCCGTCACCCAGCCCCCTCTGTCACCCAATCCCCTGCTGTCGCCAAGTCCTCTGTCACCCAGTCGCCAAGTCCTCTGTCACCCAGTCCCCTGCTGTCGCCAATTCCTCTGTCACCAAGTCCCCTGCTGTCGCCAAGTCCTCTGTCACCCAGTCCCCTGCTGTCGCCCAGTCCTCTGTCAACCAGTCCTCTGTCACCCAGTCCCCTGCTGTCGTGACATGCTGAATCTGGTGACAAGTGGCAAGTGACATTTCTGAGTGTCTCTGATGCTCTCCGGTGCCCCCCACCTCTGGCCACATGCGGTACTGCATGCAATTGAAGTCAATGCAGAACAAATTAACTTCAATGGGGAAACTCACTTTGATATGTGAGTACTTTGGATTACGAGTATTCTCCTGGAACGCATTATGCTCGTAATCCAGGGTTCCACTGTAATATATATATATATATCTCCCTAGCCCTATGCGCTTTCATATCTGTCTTATCTTTATATAATACGCTCTTTAAATGTTTCTTTAAAATGTATGGTTTTCTCTTTTATAAACAAGAAAATAATGACGTTATGATGTTGGGCTGGTATAATAATGCTATGGGGCTGGTATGAAATGTTTTCCAGGGCTGGTTTTTACTCCCAGTCCGGCCCTGGAAGGGGGGAGCGGATGACAGAGAGGAAGAGGGGGGAGCGGATGACAGAGAGGAAGAGGGGGGAGCGGATGACAGAGAGGAAGAGGGGGCAGCTGATAGAGAGGAGGAGGGGGGGCCGCGGGTGGCTGATAGAGAGGAGGGGGGTCGGCTGACAGAGAGGAGTGGGGTTGGCTGATAGAGGAGGGGGGGAGCGCGGGTGGCTGATAGAGAGGAGGCGGGGGCCGTGGGTGGCTGATAGAGGAGGGGCCGTGGGTGGCTGATAGAGAGGAGGGGGCCGTGGGTGGCTGATAGAGAGGAGGGGGGCCGTGGGTGGCTGATAAAGAGGAGGGGGGCCGTGGGTGGCTGATAGAGAGGAGGGGGCCGTAGGTGGCTGATAGTAAGGAGGAGGGGGGCCGCGGGTGACCGATAGAGAGGAGGGGGGGCCCGCGGGTGGCCGATAGAGAGGAGGGGGGGCCCGCGGGTGGCCGATAGAGAGGAGGGGGGCCGCGGGTGGCCGATAGAGAGGGGGGCTGCGGGTGGCTGACAGAGCAGATGAGAGAGACGGTCACGGACCTCAGGAGACAGTGTCGGTGACACACAGACAGCGGAAGTATGCAGGGCTGGCGCGATTACCCACAGACAGTCCAGCTCCAGGCGAATCACAAGCCTCATGTATGCCCCGCACATGACCTGCTTGGCCAATCACATGACACCCGCCGCTGCCCATTGCTGAGCTCGGCTCAAACACAGAGTTAGGCAGCAGTTTGAACTTTGATTTGCCGTGCCCCTGAAAGTGCCGCCTGACACCGCGGTACCATCGGGTCCCATGATAGGGCCGGCTCTGCTGCTAGGCCCAGAGGCTTCCCAGGCATACGGCCTAGCTCCCAGGGGGAGACCTCCAGCCCCAGGCCTTAGGTCTATAAGAAAAATAACAAACAATTTTGCTGTGGGGAAACGCAATCAAAAACTGAGGAGCACAGGGAGGGGGTGGGGGTTTTAACTACTTTGATTGATTGTGTTTCAGGTTGAGCCAGTCATCTCTCATTGTGCCATCCTGGAAGATGACTTGAGAAAGAGACAATACAGATTGCCAATTTTGGGGGCTTGAGAATGGACCAGGGACATGCTATTTGTCCACATGGATATGCTATTTGTCCACATGGTGGTTAGAATGAAGGAACCTTAATACCTACAATTATAGAAAATAATGGGGTATGAAAATTTCATAAAAAAGGTTTGGATGTTTGGGCCTCATTAAACCCAGGGGCATGGATAGCATTAAGGTGCTTAATCCAGATCGTTTCCCTACGAAGAATATGTTTGTCGCATTCACCGCCTCAAGGATCTTTGGGGATCACAGCCAGTGCAATAAACGAAACCAGAGAAACGTTGTATTTGTAATATAAATCCAAGTGTCTACTCACAGCGGTCACCATTTTGCCATTAGCTGAGTAGTATACATGGTCCTTAATTCTGTAATGGAAGTGCCTGGCCGTTTTTCCCACATAAAAGGCACCACATTTACATGACAAGAGATAAACAATACCTTGTGTGTCACAGTCCGCATGAAAATTTGGGACTAACATTTCTCAGTTTGGGAGTATTAATCCTGCTTACAGCAGGAGAGTGGTACAGGCAGCTTCCCCCACAATGCTGAGCCGCCTGCTGACTTGATTGACTGGACAAAGCTGCAAGGGGACAGGGATAGCGTCGGGGCCACCCATGCTCCCCAGTGCCCAGGGGAGTCTGCTCATTAAGACGGCCCTGGCACAGCCTGTTAAACTCATGCATTGAGATAAATGGGGCTGCTGCAACCTTGAGCTGAACGATTGTCTCATAGTTGCAATGCGGTTCCACAGTGGATTGCTATTTAAATGGCTTTATCACCTGTCTGAAAGACCTCTTAGGCCCCGTACACACGACCGGTTTTCTCGGTTTTCTCAGCAAGAAACTCGATGGGAGACGTATTCTGCCGAGAAAAATGGCCGTGTGTACCCTTTTCGCCGGGAAACTCGTCGAGCCAAAAAGAGAACATGTTCTCTATTTCCTCGTTGGACAATGGGAACATTTGGCTCGACAAGTTTTTTGACAGCCGAACAAGGAACTCGACGAGCAAAACGTGTTTTGCCCGTCGAGTTTCTCGGCCTTGTGTACGCGGCCTTACTGTCTGGATGAACAGGTGAAAATAATGGGGAAAAAGTCGAAAAAAATGAAATCTAATGCATTGCAGCCACCACATCTAATAATTAGCAAGCTGAAATACAATACATTTTTGTTTTTGGGGTAAATGCTGTGTCTATGTACAGTAATCCATTGTAACCAGAGAGTTTATATTCCTCAAGTCAGACCAGTCCAAGGTCTTGTGTAAATGGATAAATGCAGTATCCCTTCAGTTTGAGAAGCTTTTCGGAACCTTCTGACTTACTTCACTGGTTCCGCTGGTCTTCTAATTTGTCGTAATTATACCGGGATGATGCCTGCACCTACAGGCATCATCCCGGTATTGAATTTTTCAGCCGGTGATTCAGTTTCTAGCAGAAGTAATTCTAATAGCTAAATAGCCATTCGATCACTTATGTGGGTGGCGGTTGCCTTTCCCAGGCTCTACTGTTCGATCGCGTAGCCCAGGAGCGATGCAAGCGGCGGCGATGAATTTTGTTTGGGAGCCACGTCGCACGACCGTGCAATTGTCAGTTAAAGCGTCGCAGTGCCGAATCGCAAAAAGTGCTCTAGTCTTTGGCCAGCGAAATGGTCCGGGGCTTAAGTGGTTAAGGGGGTGTGTCCTAAGCCTATATACATTTGCTAATAGGTGTCCTTCATTCCCATCTCAAATGTTGGGAGGTATGCAATGAATGTCATCATTTCCGGTTCTGCTTTTTTGTTTACCTAGCCATCAGCGGCCAGGAAATCGGCCGATCAGACTGATCTGTGTCTGATCGGCTGCATTGGAGGCCAGAGGAGAGATCTGGGGATCGCTCCATAAAGAGGACCTGTCACAGCCCATGCTGTCACAAGGGAGGTTGTTCATCCCTTGTGATAGTTAGTTTAAAAAAAATAGTTTTGAATAAAATAAAAATAATAATAATAATAATAAATGGGTGTATGCAGCACTAGTAGCATAAAATTAAAGATAAGAGTCCATAGTGTTTAAAGTAAAGTCCTTGTTCAGGAAATGAAGCTAGAATGACCCACAGTGTAAACAAAGACACAATCAGGTGAGCATGAAATTATCCTCCACCGAACAACACACCGGGCCTCTTACCAAAGAAAACGGACCACTGGATTACAGGTGGTCAAACAAGCATATGTCCACAGCACCACAAAACCAATTTAATTGGATCATAGATGGCTGGGTCTTGTAGTCTCACCAAATGGAAGATTATAGGTGCATACATAAAATACAAGAAAGGCAACTCCTCATGGTGTAGTATTAAATAAAACCAGGCAAATTTGTTTTCTAAAAAAACAGCCAGGGTACTCACATTTTGTCAGATAAAAACAGGCATATCAAAGGCTGCAGTCTGTCATGAATAGCATTTGTTTCCAACCACAAAGATGGCTGCAGTCGACACATGACAGTGTCGTGATGTCAGAGCTCCACCCTTCGCTACGTTTTGTCCAATGGAACGTCGTTGGGGGCACCCTAGTTTGCCGCCATTGCACGGGCAGACACAATTTTAAAGCGTGACACGTTCAATATCTATTTACTTGGCGTAACATCATCTTTCACATTATACAAAAAAAATTGGGGTAAATATATATATTTTTTTAATAATAATAAAAAAAAAATCAAATAATTCTTTTTGAAAAACTGCTGCGCAAATACTGTGTGATATAAAAAATTGCAAGACCCATCATTTTATTTTTCTGGTTGAATTGAATGGAAAGAAAATTCTTATGTAAACTAAATGTCATGTACCCTGGCTCTAAAATGGGTTTTGATCAGCTAATATGGGTTACTGCCCCCACTAGCATATTTTCTACATGTACATGCTTTTGTGCCAGGATAAAGTAACTTCTGTACATATGCGCAAGTTACAACATCCCAGCCAATTAAGAAAACTCCAAAGCTAACCTTCTTTCTTCCATGTGCAGCTATACAATTTGGACATTTTGGGACAGAAAAAATAATTAGCCAGATTCAGTAAGACTTACGACGGCGTATCAGTAGATACGCCGTCGTAAGTCCGAATCTGCACCGTCGTATCTTTAAGCGTATTCTCAAACTGAGATATGCTTAAATGTTGCTAAGATACGACCGGCGTAAGTCTCCTACGCCGTCGTATCTTAGCTGCATATTTACGCTGGCCGCTAGGGGCGTGTACGTGGATTTACGCCTAGAATATGCAAATGAGCAAGATACGCCTATTCACAAACGTACTTGCGCCCGATACGCTGTTTACGTTAGGCGTTTTTCCGGTGTAAAGATAAACCACCAAAAAGATGGCGCAGCCCATGCAAGGTATAGACGACGGAACAGCCGTCGTATTTTACGTTGTTTGCATAAGCGTACGTGAATGGGGCTGGGCGTAGGTTACGTTCACGTCGAAAGCAAGGAGTATTTGCGACGTGATTCCGAGCATGCGCCGTACCAACGGCCCTCATTTACATGGGGTCACGGGTAATTTACATGGAGCACGCCCCCCACCTGCCTAATTTGAATTAGGTGGGGTTACACCAGGCTATTTGCGCTACGCCGACGTAACTTAGGAGGCAAGTGCTTTGTGAATACAGTACCTGCCTCACTATGTTACGTCGGCGTAGTGCAAATGGGATGCGCTACGCCAAACTAAAGATGCGCCCGTCTTACTGAATCTGGCTAAATTTGTCTATCCAAGCCTTCCCTACACCATTCCATATTTCCTCTTTTTGCTTCCTACTAATTTGATTTTCACATGATTATGTTTTCTCTGTGTGTGTATAATATATATATCATACATGCATACATACATACATACATACACACATACACACACACACACACACACACACACACACACACAGAGTATCTCACAAAAGTGAGTACACCCCTCACATTTTTGTAAATATTTTATTATATCTTTTCATGTGACAACACTGAAGAAATTACACTTTGCTACAATGTAAAGTAGCAAGTGTAAAGCTTGTATAACAGTATACATTTGCTGTCCCCTCAAAATAAATTACACAGTCTAAAGTGCTGGCAACAAAAGTGAGTACACCTCTAAGTAAAAATGTCCAAATTGGGCCCAATTAGCCATTTTCCCTCTCCAGTGTCATGTGACTAGTTAGTGTTACAAGGTCTAATGTGTGAATGGGGAGCATGTGCGGTAAATTTGGTATTATCGCTCTCACTCTCTCATACTGATCACTGGAAGTTCAACATGGCACCTCATGGCAAAGAACTCTCTGAGGATCTGAAAAAAAGGCCTAGGCTATGAGAAGGTTGCCAAGACATTGAAACTGAGCTGCAGCATGGTGGCCAAGACCATACAGCGGTTTAACAGGACAGGTTCCACTCAGAACAGGCCTCACCATGGTCGACCAGAGAAGTTGAGCTCATCGTCATATGCAGAAGTTGTCTTTGGGAAATAGATGTATGAGTGCTGCCAGCATTGCTGCAGAGGTTGAAGAATTCAGCCTGTCAGTGCTCAGACCATATGCCGCACACTGCATCAAATTGGTCTGCATGGCTGTTGTCCAAGAAGGAAGCCTCTTTTAAAGATGATGCACAAGTAAGCCCACAAACAGTTTGCTGAAAACAAGCAGACTAAGGACATGCATTACTGGAACCATGTCCTGTGGTCCGATGAGACCAAGATAAACATATGTGGTTTAGATGGTGTCAAGCGTGTGTGGTGGTCACTTATGTTGCCAGCGGTTTAGACATTAATGTGTGTTCAGTTTTTTGAGGGGACAGCAAATTTACACGGTTATACAAGCTGTACACTCCCTACCTTACATTGTAGCAAAGTGTAATTCCTTCAGTGTTGTCAAACGAAAAGATATAATCAAATATATACAAAAATGTGAGGGGTGTACTCACTTTTGTGAGATACTATATATATATATATATATATATATATATATATAATAAAAATAAAGAGTATGCAGGAATACAAATATCTGTGGAACTTTCAATCGGTTGCTCTTCATGTGGATTTACATTTCTAGACAGCACAAAAAAGATCCATTCATGTTCCTTGCCCCAAACTCCATGCTACAGTGTTTGGAGTTGTGCGATTGCCTGCAGATAATCACACAGAAGAGACAACTAGTAGGGCCCCCGTTTACACACCTGAGCATAGTGATTTTTAGGCGATTTTATTTGAGAGTTTTGCAAGCCTATGAACATTTTAGAAACTTGTTAGAAGCATTTTACATGTGTATTGAAGCTTCAGGTGTTTTTATTTTAGCCAATAAAAAGCACTAGGGGGAGAAGATTAAGGGTGGAGAGCTGCTGTTTTGCTATAAAAAAATATGCAACAAAATGCTTGTAAAATGAGCATGTTGAAGTCTATGGGGCCAGTCAGATGTGATAGGGCTATTGAAATGATTGGGGTTTTGTTTGTTGAGTGTATTAGACAGTGGCGGCTGGTGCTCAAATTTTTTTTTGGGGGGGGGGGCGCAAACAAACGAAAAAAAAAAACAACATTGCAGCCTCACTGTGCCCATCAAATGCAGCCTCACTGTGCCCATCAAATGCAGCCTCATTGTGCCCATCAAATGCAGCCTCACTGTGCCCATCAAATGCAGCCACTGTGCCATGCCATCAAACGCAGCCACTGTGCCATGCCATCAAACGCAGCCACTGTGCCATCAATTGTCACCACTGTGCCATGCCATAAAACGTAGCCACTGTGCCATGCCATCAAACGCAGCCACTGTGCCATCAATTGTCACCACTGTGCCATGCCATCAAACGCAGCCACTGGGCCATGCCAAATGCAGCCACTTTGCGCATCAATTGTCGCCACTATGCCCTTTAATTGTCGCCACTGTGCCCTTTAATTGTCACCACTGTGCCAATTGTCACCACTGTGCCCCAGTAATTATCGCCAATGTGCCTATCAGAGCCGCTGGCTCTGATAGACACTTCCACAGCCAACCAGCTGCCATTATTCAGATGGCCGGCACTCACCAGGTGGCCGGCCATCTGAATAGTCGGCGGCAGCGGCAATACATAGATTCATGCAATGCATGAATCTATGTATTGTATCAGTGGCGGTGCGGAAGCCAGAGGGGGTGGCGCTCTGGCGCCCCCTCTATGGACGCACTGCCACTGGTATTAGAGCCATAAGCTTCAAGTAGAAAATTGCTCAGGTGTGAACAGGGCCAAATGGCAATGCTGTAGTTTTTTATTACATTACTGTCCATTAAAAGGTGCTTATAACATTTTCACATTGTGTGTTTCAGGACCGCCTCATCGTTCTTGATATGGGAACAGAGTTTGTGTCCATTGCCAGGAGGTTTTATCCAGCAGAGGTCTTGACAAGCAGTGAGAAAGAAATTGTGGAACCTGGTACGGCAGTCTTAGTGAGCCCTGGCTGGCAGGAGATCGAAGATGGTGGAGAGAAGGATGAAGAGTGTGCTGAAGTGGATGAAGATAGCTTCCTAGTCAAACTGCTTGAGTGATATGAAAGAGACACTATACCTATTGCATAAACCTTTCAAAATTATGCATTTTAAATAAGTAGCATATTCTATTTTGCATGCAACATGTTTTGGTTCATCAACAATTTTCTTTTTGTATCAGTGGCCCAGAACAGAAATGTTCCCCTACTTAGCCAAGGACAGTAATTAGTCACAGGCAACACCATCAAAATGAAAGTGGAGACTCTTACATTCTCTACTGTCACCTCTGCCCAGCCTTCACTTACCATTTACCTTAGAGACGATGAACAGTTTGTATTTTATTGAGGGATTTTGAACTTGGATAGGTTAAGACAAATTATAGGATGCCCAGAATCAATAATAGAATCAATCAGATCAGGGGTCAAGTCCTGGGGAAAAAAGTGTGGGAACTCCCACCAAAGATCCACTCCCCCACCAAAAAGAAAAAAAATGATACGCTCATATGCATAATTACTAAACCGCATGTTTTTTTTTTTTTTTCAATCCACTGTACCTTAGTAATCCTTTATGTTACTAAACGCTTACTGTATATGGATTCATCGGGTAGCAAGTTCTTTCTAAAACCTGCGATAACTCGCGGCAGACCTCCGCAATGTCTCCTGGGAACAATGACAAACGCTCCCAGGAGACATTGCGGCATCGAAGAAGTGACGGAATACCCGCACACTACAGTACCTGATGAATCCATGTACAGGAAGTGTCCAGTAACATAAAGGATTACTAAGGTTCGCCTGCCCCTGACAGTGACTCGAGCTGGGCATCGCCGCTTAGTGAAGGATTGGCTCGGCTGCTCTAGTCCTGCAAAGGGAACTGCGTTCTTGCTGTGAAAAAAGTGCAGGAACTCCGTTCCCACGCGTTCCCGCAGGACTTGAGCCCTGAATCATATGATCAGTTGGAACCTCTTTTTACGCATCTACATCTCCAGCCTCCTCCAGCACAAGGCTTATTTGTAGATTGTTTCTCTCTCTCTCCTGTACAATACTTGGTTCCAAGCACAGCTAGCACATGGTAGCCCCAACTCTGACTCTGTCAGGCCTTAGCAACTGCTATTAGTGTAGAAACAAATAGTGAGAAGAAAGTCTTTTAATGCTAGCTGTCCTTAGGTACACTACTGCTCCCAGTCAGTCGTCTTCAGGCCCTACCAGCCCTCCTGACCGCAGCTACCTGACTCCACTGCCCATGACATCACAGCCTCTGCTGCTGGCTCTACATTCATCTCAAACTGCACACTCCCAGTCCGCTCCGGCATGCCTAACCAGCTTCCCAACTGTGCCTGTCACTCACGTGCTCTCGTGGCTGCACTCCGGTGGATCCCTCCTGGAGACTTGCCCGGCAACACTAGCTCACGTTGTCCTTCTCGGTTCCTCTCTGTGCCTCCTGTCCACATCCTGCTTTGTTTCTCAGAAAGGCTCTGACTTGCACCCGAACCCCACAGACCCAAGGTCACCCCCCCCCCCTCCAGACAGGGGGTGCCTTAAGGGCCCCAGCAATCTAGCGCTCCATCTCGAGCTTCTTCCACCTGACAACTCCTTCCCAACAGGGCTGACTCTAGTAGCCAGATTCAGAGAGAATTACGCCGGCGTATCAGTAGATACGCCGACGTAACTCTGAATCTGCGCCGTCGTAAGTTTAAGTGTATTCTCAAACTGAGCTACACTTAAACCTAGCTAAGATACGACAGTCTGCACCGTCGTATCTTAGGGTGCAATATTTAGGCTGGCCGCTAGGTGGCGCTTCCGTTGACTTTGGCGTAGAATATGTAAATAGATACGCCGATTCACGAACGTACGTGCGCCCGTCGCAGTAAAGATACGCCGTTTACGTAAGGCGTTTTCCTGCGTAAAGTTATTCCATCAAATAGCTGGCCTAGTCAATGTTAAGTATGGCCGTCGTTCCCGCGTTGAAATTTGAAAAATTTACCTTGTTTGCGCAAGTCGTCCGTGAATGGGGCTGGACATAATTTACGTTCACGTCGAAACCAATACGTCCTTGTGACGTACTTTGGAGCAATGCACACTGGAATATGTACACGGACGGCGCATGCGCCGTTCGTAAAAAAACGTCAATCACGTCGGGTCACCACACATTAACATAAAACACGCCCCCATCCTCATTTGAATTAGGCGCGCTTACGCCGGCCCCATTTACGTTACGCCGCCGTAAGTTAGGAGGCAAGTACTTTGTGAATACAGTACTTGCCTCTCTGACTTAAGGCGGCGTAGCGTAAATACGATACGCTACGCCGCCTTAAAGATGCGGCGACCTACTTGAATCCAAGATTTGGGTATTGGTCAGGGCTCCTTAGAACACCCTAGGCAGCTCCACCTCTCTTCCTCTCCTCTTGAATCTCCTAGAAGTCAGAGGGAGGTAACCGAGAAGTGATGCTGCATGCGAGTCACCTGCTACTCTAGGCCACTCCCAGCTTACAGCTAGGCCTGGTTAAATTTACCTGCACTCACAAAAATCCTACTTCTATTCTAGCACCTACCTAAAGTAGAGGGTGCTACATGGAGTACTATTGAATGTCTCTTGTGTGACAGCTCTGAGTCTCATGGGGCTGCTTATGTCACATCAAAGATGGTAGTACCCAGGCCCAGGTTTTTTGGTGTCAACACATGGGAGACATTCACAGGAAAATAACATGCATAATATATGCTAAATGCAGGGTGAAACTTATCCCCACATTTTCCCACCCTTTTATCACCAACCCTGCTTTGATCCATGTCAACAATCTTGGAGGCCTGTAAAATCCTCTCCCTGTCCTGGGTTGGCCACATCAATGCTGTGAAAAAGACCCTCCTGCCCAAAATCGTATTTCCTGTGTGTATTCCAACCCATTATGTATGCTTGCTCCATAGAGAAGTTTTCCCTTTATTTAGGCATAGAAACCACCCAGAACACCTTACTTTACACTATACATGCATAAATTGCAAGGAGACCTAAGTGTCCACCCAGTTCGGTTCGCACCAGGACATGTGAACAGGCAAATAATTTGTGCGAACATGCAAACCCTTACATTAAAGTCTATGGGACACGAACATGAAAAATCAAAAGTGCTCATTTAAAGGCTTTTATGCAAGTTATTTCCAAAAAAGGTGTATGTGGACCTGGGTCCTGCCTCAGGGGACATGTATCAAGGCAAAAAAAGTTTTTAAAACAACCATTTATTCAGGAGCAGTGATTTTAATAATGCTTAAAATGAAACAATAAAAATGAAATATTCCTTTAAATATTGTTCCTGGGGAAGTCTGCCTGTAAAGTGGTGCATCTGCGTGATGTATTTTACAGTGCCGCAGCAAAATGATATTTCTAAAGAAAAAAAATTTCATTTAAAATTGCTTGTGGCTGTAATGTATTGCCGGCTCCCAGCAATATGGATAAAAAAATCAAGGAAAAAATGTGGGTCTGATATGGATTTTAAGAGTTACTCCCCGCCCACAGACCCCCACATCCACCAGGGGTTGTGGGGACGAGGGGGAGAGAGGGAGAAAGAAGGGGGAGAGAAGAAGGGGGACAAAGGAGGGGGTAAGAAGGTGGGGAGAAGGAGGGGGTGAGAGGGGCAGGGCGAGGGAGAGAGCGAGGGGGAATATAAGAAGGGGGGATAGAAGGAAGGGGGAAGGGGAGAGAGGGGGCAGGGAGAAGGAGGGGAGAGGGAGATAAGGGGGAGAGAAGGAGAGGAGATGGAAAGAAGAAGGGGGGATGTAGAGGAGGAGGGGGCAGGTAGAGAGCAAAGGGGGAGAAGGAGGGGAAGAGAGCAAAGATAAGAAGGAGGGGGTGAGATAAGGAGGGGGAGAGAGAGGGAGAGAGCGGAGAGGAGGGCAGATATAAGGAGGGGGAGATGAGAAGGAGGGGGCGAGATAAGCAGGGGAGAAAGGGGGCAGGGAGAGAGTGAGGGAAGAAGGATGGGCAGGAGAGGGAGAGAAGGAGGGGGGATATAAGGAGAGGGAGAGAAGGAAGGGGGGAGAGAAGGAGGGAGAGGGAAGAAAGGGGGAGAGAAGGAAGAAAGGGGGAGAGAAGGAAGGAAGCGGGATAGAAGGAAGGAAGGGGAAGAGAAAGAAGGGGGAGAGAAGGAAGGGGAGAGAGACAGAAGGGGAAGAGAAGGACGGTCTGGTCACAGTGCTCACTTACTTTGGTGGTCCCTGTGGGCTCTCAGTCAGTGACTTCTCTCAATGTGGCCTTTGGCTCCTTAATCTTCCCACCCCCACATCCCCTTCACAGACGTAACAGCAGCACACATGCAGGGAGAAAGGGGCTGGAGAAAGGAGTGTGTGTCATGCTGAAGAGGACAGAGCAGCGTGGGGATTCTCTTCTTCCAGGACAGCCACACCTCCCGAGCCGCTTGTCACTGCACACTGAGCCCAGGGATCGTCAGGAGGATGGAACGGCTGAGCGGCCATCAAAGGAGGGGGAGGAGAGGAGCAGATGGATTGAATCACGGGTTTTCTGGGGGGGGTTTCCTCATATCTGCAGCCCTCGAGTGCACCAACTGACACTCCCCCTAAGTCACTAGCTGGGAGTTAGAAGCCAGTGTAGCGGGCAGTACAACTCGGGGGATCCATAGTGGAGAAGGATCTGGGGGTTTTGGTAGATCATAAGCTCAATAATAACATGCAATGCCAAGCTGCGGTTTCCAAAGCGAGCAAAGTCCTTTCTTGTATTAAGAGAGGTATGGACTATAATTTTGCCCCTGTACAAATCATTAGTAAGACCTCATCTGGAATATGCAGTTCAGTTTTGGGCTCCAGTTCTTAAAAAAGGTTTAGGGGAACTGGAGAAAGTGCAGAGAAGGGCAACCAAACTGATAAGAGGAATGGAGGAGCTCAGCTATGAGGAAAGATTAGAGGAAATTAATTTATTCTCTCTTGAGAAGAGGAGATTAAGAGGGGATATAATCAACGGCCCAGATTCACGTAACACTTACGCCAACGTATCTCAAGATACGCCGTGTAAATGTGCATCGTCGTATCTGTGCGCCGTGCCCACAGAACTAGATACACCTGAAAATAGGCTTCTTTCAACCGACGTAACTTTTCTACGCCGGCGTATCGTGGGCGCATATTTACGCTGGACGCATCTGGTGCTCCCATTGATTTTCTATGCAAATGAGGGACATACGGCGATTCACGAACGTACATGCGCCCGGCGCAGGCTACGCGATGTGCGCGTAAGTTGTCCGGCCTAAAGTTATCCCTCATAAAGCAGGTGTAACTCAGCAACAGACGTGCACAGGTCAGCTGGAGAGCAGCTGCAGCAGCACCGTTACGGACGAGCTGAGCAACCACACTTGCAGGACAACACATCCGTATGCCAACATACCAGGGGCAGCCATGGTCATAGCACTACTATTGTGTCCACAGGCACATAGGAGGGCTCACATGCAGTGCAGCCACTGGTCAAGGTACTGGCAACACTCCATTTCCTCGCCAGTGGATCTTACCAACGTACAAGTGGAGTCATGTCTGGGATGTCACAATCCACCATGAGCAGATGCGTGCACCAGGTTGTCCCCGCAATCCTCACACGCATGTCCCACCACATCATCAAACCCACCCATGAGCACCTGCGGCAGAAGGCAATGCAGGATTTATACAGAATTGCGGGATTCCCACGCACCGTGGGGGCCATTGATTGCACACATCAGGAGGAGGCTCATCCCCAGGTCTGCCACTCCTGGCAGGTGCTGCCTGCCCTCCAACGCCAGGGCAATGCGGGTGAGGACCGCATTAGTCTGCGCCTGCATCCGCAGCTGGCGGGTGGTGTTGTGGCGCTGGTGGCGCCTCGTCTGCCTCCCCTCCGCCTCTATGGCAGCAGTATTGGCCTTCACAGCCACAGCCAGGCTCTTTACCTCTGCCACGAGGCCTGCAGCTCACCAACGCAGGTGACCAGAGCAGTGCAGTTACCACTGACATCCTGCAGGCTGTCATTTATCTGGGCCGAGGAGGCCAGGCTATCTGCGACACGGCGCAGGTCGCCGGCTATAGCACCCATATGGCGAGTCTGGCGGGCCTGGTCCCTCGCAAGATTTTCCTGGAGGGATTCAGGAACACCCCTTGTCTTCCTCGTAGCCTTCCTGGGGGCATGAGAGGCTTGGGGCCATCTGTACGGGGAGGCCCTTTGAGAGGGTTTCCCTGATGAGGGTGGACCCTGAGGGGGTTTCCCTGATGGAGGAGGAGGGTGAGGGGATTCCCCTGATGGAGGAGGAGAGTGAGGGGATTCCCCTGATAGAGGAGGAGAGTGAGGGGATTCCCCTGATGGAGGAGGAGAGTGAGGGGCTTCCCCTGATGGAGGAGGAGAGTGAGGGGCTTCCCCTGATGGAGGAGGAGGTTTGGGAGGGTCTAGGGATGAGGATCTGCTCCTCAAGGTATACACCTTCCTGAAGGTCCACTTGCTCCTCCTCAACTTCCTCTAGAGGAGAGGTGTGGGCACACTCCGAGGATGGCATGGGTCGTCCAGCAGCTGACGACGGGCCCGCTCCCTCCAGCACATCTGTGGATGACACAAAGCATTCACATGTTGGTGGACCCACACACTTGTCACATGTTCCCTTGCACCCCCTCATATGCTACACACCGAAAAGGGGAAAAAACACACTTACCTGTCCTCAAGGCCTGATCAATGGAGTCCTAGCCCTCCAGGCCCTCCACCTGCTCACTCTCCAGGAAGGGGTATTATTGTTGTTTTTCAGGGGTTGGGTTTGGCCCCCTAGTTCCAGTGAAGGGGACTCTTAAGACGTCAGCATACCAAGACATTTTGGACAATTTCATCCTCCCAACTTTGTGGGAACAGTTTGGGGATGGCCCCTTCCTGTTCCAACTTGACTGTGCACAAGTGCACAAATAAAAACATGGCAATATAGTGTGAATGAGCAAGTTTGGGATGGAGGATCTTGACTGGCCTGCAAAGACCTGATAGAACATCTTTTAGATGAATTAGAGTGGAGACTGTGAGCCAGGCCTTCTCGTCCACATCAGTGCTGACCTCACAAATGCGTTTCTGGAAGAATGGTCAAATATTCCCATAGAATCCAGTAAACCTTGTGGACAGCCTTCCCAGAAGAGTTTAAGCTTTTGTAGCTGCAACTCAATATTGAGCCCTACGGACTAAGTCTGGGATGCCATTATATTTCATGTGCGTGTAAAGGCAGGTGTCCCAATACTTTCCCACAGACTAAATATACACTGATTTGGGTTATTTTTACAAGAATTGTAGCAGAATACATTTTGCCCTAAAATTATGAAGAAAGAGTATGTTTGCAAAATGGTATAACAGAAACTAAGACATTTTTTTTGTTGTTTTTTCAATGTTTTCTGTATTTTTTTGTTTATATTGCAATCAATAAAAAACTCAGTGGTGAACAAATATCACCAGAAGAAAACTGTTTGTGTGAAAAAAAAAAAAAGCATAAAAAATAGGATTTTATGCTCACCGTAAAATCTCTTTCTCTGAGTTCATGGACGGACACAGCCTTAATCTTGACTTAGTGGGTATTAGCCTTCATTTAGGAGTTGACTAGGCAGAAACTTATATAAAAGGTTAAAGGGTCACTAAAGGAATATTTTTTTTAGCTAAATAGCTTCCTTTACCTTACTGCAGTCCTGGTTTCATGTCCTCATTGTTCGTTTTTGCTTTGATGTTGCTGCAATTCCTCTCTGTTCTGGACACTTCCTGGTTGTCTGTTTCCTGATCACCACAGTACTGGGAGATTTCTCACTGTGGTGACTAATCAAGGAGGTGTGATTACTGTGTGTCAGCACCAATCCAGTTTTGTTTTACAAAGCATCACTGCCCTCTATTGGCTCTTTGTCTCTGTACATCAGAGAACCAGGAAACAACAGCAAAAACAAAACTAAACTGTAGGTACATTATATGATAAAGGGAATCAGTTAACTATTATGTCTCTATACCCTGTAAACAGTCATTTCAGATGAAACATTTTTTTCCTTTTAACTTATCATACACACCCTATAGCCCCGCCCAGGGGGGGGCGGGCCCTCTGGGTATAACCCCTCTCTCTGCATCTCGCAGATCAGTTTGTCAAAAAGTAGTACAAACATAAAAAGGAGGGGAGGGTGCTGTGTCCGTCCATGAACTCAGAGAAAGAGATTTTACGGTGAGCATAAAATCCTATTTTCTCTTTCATTCATGGACGGACACAGCCTTAATCTTGACTTAGTGGGACGTCCCAAAGCAGTGTCAAAAAAATGAGGGGTGGGAACAGCAAAAAATTTAAACTTCACCCCAAAACAGAGCTCCTCAACTGAGGAGTTGTAACTCTAAAACAGCTGCCTACAAAACTTTGCGGCCGAAGAAGTATCCGAAGATGCACTCACATCAACTTGTAAAGTTTAATGAAAGTGTAACCGGGCGACCAGGTCGCCGCCTTACACACCTGGGAAACAGACACTATATGTCAGAAAATCCCAAGAGGCACCATTGCCCTAGTCGAATGCATCGTGATAGGGAGGCGCCCGACCCTTTATGGCGTAAGCCTGATCAGGATCTGTCAGGTCCACCTTGAAATGGTGGCCGATGAGGCCGCTGAGCCCTTCTTGGGACCAGCCACCAAAACAAACAGTCTGAACCCAGGAACGGAGCAGTAAGGCCCCGTACACACGACCAAACATGTATGCTGAAACTGGTCCGCGGGCCAGTTTCAGCATACATGTTCGGTCGTGTGTAGGCGCGAGCGGGCCGAATTCCAGCAAACATTTGCCCGCCGGGCCTTTTCCCAGCGGGCAAATATTCCTGGACGTGTTTTAAAACCGTCCGCTGGAATCCTGCCCGCTCGGACATGTACGGTCGTCAGTACAGACCTACCGTACATGTCCGAGCGCCCGCCGTCCCTCGCATGCGTCGAATGACTTTGATGCATGCGTGGAAGCCTTTAAATGGCAGGCCCGCCCACGTCGCCGCGTCATCGTCGCGGCGACGACGCGGACATGCCCCGCGTAGTGTTTACGCGCGGACTTCTGTACGATGGTTAGTACAACCATCGTACAGAAGCCCTCTGGCAGGCATGTACGGTGAAAACGGTCCGACGGACCGGTTTCACCGTACATGTTTGCTCGTGAGTACCCGGCCTAACAGACAAGTCACGTCGTCTCCTTAGGATTCGATGGATGAGGACACAAGTATGGCAGTACAATGTCTTTCTTGAGATGGAAGGTCGAAATGACCTTAGGAAGAATCTAAGGCTGCGAACGCAGCACCATCTTATCCTTGTGGAAGATCAGATAGGCAGCCTTTCATGACAAGGCTGCCTGCTGAGAACCCGTCTTAGCTGACATAACAGCCACCAAAAGGACCACTTTCTGAGAAAGTGTCAACAAGGGAACTTCCCTAATGTTTTCAAACAGTGGTTCTGAGGCACCTAGAGGTCATGGCGTTAAGCCATTGACTGTAAGCAGGATGACCTATGGGACCTTGCAACAGCAGATCCTCTCATAGCGGTAGACGCCAAGGTGCGTCTGCTATTCAAATCCCCACAGAGGTAGTGGAGGACGGACCGGAGGGGCCACCTGCCGAACCCCCTGTAGAGATGTTCTCACTAGAGAGTGAGTCGCCAGGGGTCGCTGAAAGAAAACAGCCAGGGCAGATATCTGTCCCTTAACCAATAAGTCTGTGGATTCCACTTCATTTCCTCGCAAAGAGGCTAAGTAAGCTCTCCAAGTGCGATAATAAATCCTCCTAGAGGATAACTACCTAGCCTTCCTTATGGTAGGAATGACAGAATCCGACAAGCCCCGGTCTCTTAGTACCTGGCTTTCAATAGCCATGCCATTAAGCCAGTGACTATAAAGCAGGATGCAGTATGGGACCTTGTAACAGCAGGTCCTCTCTCAGCGGTAGACGCCAAGGGGCGTCTGTTACTTGCCGCACTAGATCGGCGTACCAAGGACACCGAGGCCAATCCGGAGCAATTAGGGTCATAGGAATCCCGTCTGCCTCCACTCTGCGAAGCAGAAGAGGCAGAAATTTTAGAGGAGGAAGGCATAGATTAGACGGTACTGACTCCACAGCGCCACTAACGCATCTGTCGCGTCCGGCCATGGGTCTCATGACCTGGCCACAAACCTCAATACCTTCCGATTAAGTCGAGAAGCCAGGAGATCTACGTCTGGCGTGTCCCATCTTGGGCAAAGGAGCTGAAACACCTCTGGGTGCAGAGACCATTCTCCTTGGTCCAGCATCTGGCAACACAGGTAGTCCACCTGCCAGTTTTCCACACCTGGAAAGTATATGGCCGACAGTGCCGGTATGCTCCTTTCTGCCCACCTTAGGATGTGAGTGACTTCTGACACTGCAGCCGAGCTACTTGTTCCTCCTTGATGGTTGACATATGCCATCACCGTGGCGTTGTCCGACTGGATCCTGACTGGACGCCCTCGTAGCCTCTGAGACCATGTGGAGAGGTACAGCCTGATCGCCCGAAGTTCCAGGACCTTGATCGGCAAATGGGAATCCTCTGGAGACCAGCGACCCTGGGTTGACTGAACCCCCCAGACGCCCCCCACCGGTAAGGCTGGCGTCCGTCGTGATGACTATCCAGTGATAAGGAAGGAACGACTTCCCAGACAGAAGTGCCGGTGAGGTCAGCCACCACACCAGGGAGGGCCTGACCAGGTGGCTCACCCGGATCTGATAATCCAGGGATGATGGGCACTTGTCCCATCTGGACAGAATCTTCCTTCTGTAGCACTCGCGTGTGAGATAGCACCTATGGTACCGTCTCGAAGGAGGCCAGCATTAGGCCCGGGACTCACATGCAAAGCAGAGTGACGACCCTTCTGGGATGTCAACTACCGCACCGCAGCCCGAAGGTCTGCAACTTTTCCACAGGGAAGCAAACCTTTGCCTCTAAGGAGTTCGGAATCAATCCCAGATACACTAGGCATTGAGTGGTTACCATTACGGACTTCTGAATGTTCAGTAGCCACCCAAGTGTCTGAGGGCCTGATGTTATAGACACGCTCACCTCTAATTCTGAGGCTGAAGCGGCCCTCAGAAGCAGGTCATCCAAGTAGCCCATGACAGCGATGCCACATTGTCTTATGTAGCGCCCCCTTACTTTCAGTATGGGCACTACACTAAAGTTAGTGGGGAATGGGAGAGTTACTTTGCTCCCATTCTGAATTTAATTAAAATTGTGACTTCTGTCACTCCAGAAACGTCCACTGGGTCAGTCTGTGCTCCAGGGATGCAATACCATCCCTGGCCGGCAGTTGGCGGCAGAGGGGTTCTGGCAGAGCAACTTTTCCCAGCAGCCAATCAGAGAAGTTTCTCCCTCGCAAGGCATGTTGGGGAGGGGTATATCTGTGACAGGTGTCATGTGCTAACCAAGTTTCGCGGGGTCCCGGTTCCAGGTGCGGCATCCACCTTCAGGGTGCACGCATCCATGGACCCCGCCAGCGAGGCCCACCAGGCCAAAATTGTAGTCTACCTAAACCCTCATCCTGAGGTAAAAAAGGGACTCCAGTGACTCACTGGATTCCCGGTTCTATTGAAAGGATCCCAGGCTGGGTGCCGTTCGATTGGGGAGTCGGCTTGAGGGGAGCCCGGAGGCAGGTTGTCCAACAGGGCTGGAGCGAACCAATCAGGGATCTGGTGACAGGTACATGCTGCTGTCATCCGGTGACCTATGCTACAAAACTTACTGGGAGGATTCTCTCCATTTATCCATCTAGCTCACCTAAAAGTAATTGGCCTGTGGCAGAGGCCCTAGAGCCAGGTCTGTGAGATTGAACTGTTCCTTCCAGAAAATCCTAAGTGACACTTCGGCTGCCAGGCTTGTGAGAGGGGCACTTTACCCACTCCAACTAGAGATGAAATATAAAACCTCCGAAATTGCAGAGGCTTTTCAGACCTTTTACAGTACATTATACTCTATCCGAACCAAGGAGACTCAAGAGCAGGAAGAAATTAGAAAACTAAAAATCAAAGAATATTTAGAAGAAGTCAACTTACCAAAATTATCGCAAGAGGATATTGAATCCCAAGATCCAATTACTCAGGAAGAAATCTATAAAGCTTTTCAGGAAATGCCAGGGGTTAAGATCCCAGGCCCGGATGGCTTGCCGATTAAGTACTATAAAACATTTAAAGAATTGTTGGTCCCAGAGCTCTGCAACTACTTTAATAAAATAGGTGAAGAAGAAGAAGAAATAAGAAAAGAATCTCTTCTTGCCAACATATTATACCTAAAAATGGAAAAGATGGAACCTTGTGTTCCAATTATCGCCCAATAGCTCTTTTGAATGCCGACATAAAAGGTATATGCAAAAATATTGGCAACAAAGATAAAAATATTAATGCCTGACCTGATAAACACAGATCAAGCTGGTTTTGTAAAAGGCAGAGAAGGGAGAGATAATAGCATAAGAACCATATTGTTACTACAGCAAGACAAAAAGAAGAAACCCCCAGTCGTACTCATGTCAATAGATGCCGAAAACGCTTTTGACAGAGTCAACTGGGGGTTTATGATGGACACCTTGCGGAGCATAGGCCTAGGAACCAGATTTATGAAATGGGTTAAAAATTTGTATAACCATCCGACAGCTAGGGTGAAGGCTCAGTGGGAGTGTGTCGTCTGTGTTTGAAATGAAAAACGGAACCAGGCAGGGTTGCCCACTCTCGCCCCTCCTGTATGTAATATCACTGGAACCACTATTAACTAAAATCCGAAACAATCCGGATATAGGGGGGGTGAGAGTGGGGGAGGAGGAACACCAGGTGGCGGCGTACCCAGATGACATACTCCTATATTTGACCAAACCCAGACTGTCATTGCCCAACGTCATAAAAGAAATAAAAAAATATGGGGAACTTTCTAATTTTAAAATAAATCCCATAAAAATGGCTATCTTGAATTTGGGTATAAATAAAAAAGAAGAAGAAGAAGAAGAAGAAGAAGAAGAAGAACTACAGAAAGAATTTCCATTTACTTAGGAAAAAGAAACTTTAACATATTTAGGAATAAAGATCACACCCACAGTGGAAAAACTATATCTGGCAAATTTTGTTCCCTGAAGTAATGAAACAAAACAAGATCTGAAAAGATTGGCAAGGAAACCTATCTCTTGGATCGGCAGGATCAACACTTTTAAAATGATAATGGGGAAGGTAGTGCTGCGCTAATAGGTGATGCATGGACAGGTGTATGGGCAAGTGAGGGAAGAAAATGGAAGATGGTATAACTGAGATTGGGAGCAGTATAACCAAAATGGCATAAACAGAAAAGCAAAAATGATCAGTGAACAATACTGGTGCAAATCATATAACTCCACAAATTTCTCTTAATGTGGTAGAATATACTATAAATAAAGTGATAGATGGTGCAAAAAATTATGTGTAACACAACGCCCAAATAACTGTGATGGGTAATAGTATTAAACTGGTGATAAACAGTCCATAAACAAAGCTTGAGCTATGTCAGCAAAAAATATATAAATATTTTAAAAGTCCAAAAAATAGAAGTGCTAGTGTAGGTCCGCAATGTGAAGTGGAAGGGGGATGGGTATCCAGTGATCAAAAGTGGTTGTCTGCACTACTGCGTGCCGGGTGAAGGCGGCTCTCTGTCACCAGAGAGTGTTGCTTGGTCGCTGGAACCTTAAAGCGTCACAGAAACAATATGGGGCGAGATACTGATCAATCTGGGACGAGACTTCCAAGGAGGACCTGTCGTTTCTGGATCAGAGCCCATCTGGATAACCATCTAATGTGGTTGGATCTATATGCTGTTACCTTACAGCAGTAAGGTAAGGGGACATCCTTATTCATCTCAAAAGGATCACTGGATACCCATCCCCCTTCCACTTCACTTTGCGGACCTACACTAGCACTTCTATTTTTTGGACTTTTAAAATATTTATATATTTTTTGCTGACATAGCTCAAGCTTTGTTTATGGACTGTTTATCACCAGTTTAATACTATTACCCATCACAGTTATTTGGGCGTTGTGTTACACATAATTTTTTGCACCATCTATCACTTTATTTATAGTATATTCAACCACATTAAGAGAAATTTGTGGAGTTATATGATTTGCACCAGTATTGTTCACTGATCATTTTTGCTTTTCTGTTTATGCCATTTTGGTTATACTGCTCCCAATCTCAGTTATACCATCTTCCATTTTCTTCCCTCACTTGCCCATACACCTGTCCATCCATCACCTATTAGCGCAGCACTACCTTCCCCATTATCAATTACGTATGGTTTGATACACCTTTCAGTGCCGCAGCTGTACCCCCACCCCTCCTCACCCCCCTTCCCCCCCCCCTTCTTTCTCCCCTGATAAGCGCGGTAATATTCACTTTTTCATTACTTTTAAAATGATGATACTACCAAAAATAATCTATAAATTTCAAATGCTTCCCATAGGAATATAGGTAAAAAAGTGTTACCGCGCTAAAAAATTAACACATCTAAATAAAAATAAAGAATAATAAAGTGAGCTGCAACAAATTTGTGATATACACACAGGAATACAGAAAGAGGGATTAGTTGTGCTGATGAAGTGTCGAGAGATCATCACAGTGCACCCTCCATCTCTTTCCCCCTGTCCAGCAGACAGCACAGCTCTCCCTGGGGGTGACTGAAAATTTCAGCCTTTACCTGTGGTTAACTGTTGCCGTGGAAACTGGGGGAGCCCTGAACCTGTGAGGTTGGAGATAGTTCCGGTAAAGGCCCTGGCCGCAAGCCAACTAAGCTTATCTGTCTGGTAAGCGCGCAATCTTTACGGTGTTCCCTATAGGTGGTGGTTCTCTCTTTCCAGTGTGCTATTATATGGTTAACTCTCAGTATAATACGGTACATCACTATGCAAGTCTTTTTTCTTTGGGATTTCTATACCACTTCGTCAATTGGGAGGATCCTCACCCCTGATGTCGATAGCAGTTCCATTGTAAAGACCCTGGCTGGGGTTCAGCCGCAAGCTCAATTTGCTTTCCCCTCTGGTAAGCACACATCCTAATTAACTTTTCATAGGTGGTGGTTACGTTTAGCTTCACTGCATCGTTTATTTTCACAATATATATTCCATACAATTTGAGGACTTTTCTATGGACTTTTATTGTCTGGTCTTGTTAATATTGAATATCAATTTCAATTCTCACTTCATCAGCGCAACTAATCCCTCTTCCCATAAGAATACCACAAAGTTTTTTTTAAGATAATCAAAACAGTAATCTCGAAATATATCTGGCAGGGAAAAAAGGCCAGAGTAAACTACACACTCCTTAGGAGGAAAAAAAAAAGCGGGGGGTTGGCACTCCCAGATATAAAAAGATATTATTATGCAGTAATATTGGCAAGGTTAGCAGAATGAACAAACATACACACTAAAAAGAAGTGGGTTCAGATGGAAGACATATTAAGCACGACACAATTAAGTAAGAATGTTTGGATACCACCTGAAGTTAGAAAATTGGGCACGGACACTCACAACATAACAAAGAATGTATTTAAAATATGGGACACAGTATATAGGTGGGAAAAATGGGAGTACAACTCCCCTTTAATTTCACTAGCAGGTACACATTTTTTTCCACCAGGCAATAAGACACAGATGGGAAAGCAACTTGGAACTAAAAAATTATCTCTTATATATATATTGTCACACAAGGTAAAATAAGTTTGAGACAAGAAATAAAAACAGCCGAAGGGGATCAACACTTGAGTGAATGGGAGTATTTTCAGTTAAAGCTCTTTGTGAGCACCTTACCAAAGCCGATTAGGGATGACAAAACATTAACCCCAATAGAATAGGGGCGATGGGGGGTGGGGAGGGACTAGGGATGGGGGGGTAATAAATTGAAGAATCACGGGTATACTTCAGCTGTACCATGCCCTGAGGGAAGAAGGTTCACCATCATTTTTGAATGTACAACAACAAAAAATCTCTCGAATTATAAAGGAGGGAGAAAGAAGAGGGGAAAAAAAAAGAAGAAGAAGAAAAAAAAAAAAGGAAACCCGCAAAAAGGGGAAAAGGAAAAAAAACAACCACACATGATGCAAAACCTTATAAGAGACGTTATGGGCGGAAAGACCGTGAGCAGGTCTCGTTGTCCTTTTCTTTTGGGTTGAGTCTGAAGTGGTTAAAAAAAAAAAAAAACACTAATGCTCTGGGATGGTAACCTGCGATCTGTGCTTGCCAACCCACCATCCCAGAACAGGAGGTCGCAGGCCACATCAGAGGGCTCCGCGGGCCACATGTAGCCCCTGGGCCACTGGTTGAGCACCCCTGTTTTAAAGGAAAAAGAGACTGTAAAGTTTTATTGTTTTAAACTTTCTTGCATAAAAAAATAGTATTTCTCTCACAGCACTTACACCTTAGGACTCCTTGGGAGGGAAGGAGGTTTTGTGCTTCGGCTCGAGTGCACAGCCTCACTCCTGACCCTGGAGATTGTACATATATAAGAGATTATTTGATAATGCATATTGTACATTTTTTTTTATGCTTTTCTTATTTTCCTATACAGGATTTCTTCTGGACCCACCTACTATCAAGCATTGCGGAGACTGGGCAGCTAGATAGATAGGGTTGTGTATGTTGTATGTCTTATGCCATTTAGAATGTTGTAATACAATGTGTGATTTCTGTCCTCCCTTCTTTTCCCCCTTTTTTTCTATTTTGTTTGGCAGGTATCAGGTCAGCATTCGGGCTTGAATGCTTTGGGACACTGGAGACAGTGTCAATTCAAGTGGGGGGAATATGTAGCGCCCCCTTACTTTCAGTATGGGTACTACACTAAAGTTAGTGGGGAAGGGGAGAGTTAATTTGCTCCCATTCTGAATTAGTTAAAATTGGGACTTCTGTCACTCCAGAAACGTCCACTGGGTCAGTCTGTGCTCCAGGGATGCAATACCATCCCTGGCCGGCAGTTGGTGCCAGAGGGGTTCTGGCAGAGCAACTTTCCCCAGCAGCCAATCAGAGAAGTTTCTCCCTCGCAAGGCATGCTGGGGAGGGGTATATCTGTGACAGGTGTCATGTGCTAACCAAGTTTCGCTGGGTCCCGGTTCCAGGTGCGGCATCCACCGTCAGGGTGCGCGCATACATGGACCCCGCCAGCGAGGCCCACCAGGCCAAGATTGTAGTCTACCTAAACCCTCATCCTGAGGTAAAAAAGGGACTCCAGTGACTCACTGGATTCCCGGTTCTATTGAAAGGATCCCAGGCTGGGTGCCATTCGATTGGGGAGTCGGCTTGAGGGGAGCCCGGAGGCAGGTTGTCCAACAGGGCTTGAGCGAGCCAATCGGGGATCTGGTGACCGGAATGGTGACAGGTACGTGCTGCTGTCATCCGGTGACATATGCTACAAAACTTACTGGGAGGATTCGCTCCATTTATCCATCTAGCTCACCTAAAAGTAATTGGCCTGTGGCAGAGGCCCTAGAGCCAGGTCTGTGAGAGAGATCTGTTCCTCCCAGAACATCCTAAGTGACACTTCGGCTGCCAGGCTTGTGAGAGGGGTCTGTCAGGGGGCACTTTACCCACTCCAACTAGAGTGGCGACGAATAACAGTTTGGTACTATATTGAGCAAGTACTGCTCAATTAATATCCGGGCCTGACACTGCAAGGTTCTTCTTTCTTCTTGATCAACCTGCTCTTCCCACTAAATGTTGATGTTGGCCGTGTTTGGCCTGGAATAAAGCATTGGAAAACTCTTTATTCACCGTCTGGACTTTCGCTCACTGCTTTGTTATCCACCTGCACCCATACGCCACATTAGGGTAAATCAATATGCCGATCCCAAAAACAAATCAACGGCTCCTTCGGGGGTAGCGCTACACTTAGTAGGGCGAGAATTAAGGCAATCACCTTGGTGAACACCCTTGGTGCCGATGCCAGGCCAAAGGGGGGAACCACAAATTAATAGTGGTCTTCCCCGACCGCAAAGCGCAGAAGTTTCTGATGCTTTGTGCATATGGGGACATGTAGCTAGGCATCCCTGATGTCCAAGGATGCCAGAAAGTCTGGAGGGTAGTAACGACAGAGCGGAGTGATACCATCCTGAATCCTTGTACCTTCACAAAGCAATTGAGGGCCCTGAGGTCCAGGATAGGACGAACGCCCTCCTTCTTTAGTACAATGAACAGATTGGAGTAAAACCCCTTAAACCGATCCTGTACTAGGATAGGGATAACCACCCCGCGTTTCAGCAGGCCCGATGAGCCGGTAGTAGCTGGAGGTTGGAGGAAAAAAATCTGTTTGGGGGGCAAGATAGGAGCTCTATCTTGTACCCTGATGAGACTACCTCGCGAACCCACCGGTCCAGGACCCGAGATGTCCACCGGGTCGCGAATTTGCGAAGACGTCCCCCCACCCAAAGGATGGGTGGGGGCGCACCTTCATGCGGACGTGGTCTTGTTAAGGGGTTTGTTGGGTGTGCGAAACCAGGGATGTCTCTGTCCCTCAGCAGGCGCTTTATTGGCTTGTGGTTTTCTACCCGCAGCGCTGGCGGGCAAAAAAAAACGCTTGGGTGCGGTAAAGAAGGGCCCCTGTCGCCGACGTAGCTCCTTCCCCTTATAGGTCTGAGGGAGCAAGGTGCTCTTACCTCCTGTGGCATCCTTAATAATGTCATCCAAGCAAGCTCCAAAGAGTCTGTCGCCTTTAAAGGGCAGGTCCATTAGGGCCTTCTTGAAAGCTTGGTCCGCCGACCAATTCTTCAACCACAGTAGACGGCGTAACAACACAGCCTGAGCAGAGGCTCTGGCCAGCAGAGGAATAGTATCCAAGGCTGATTCACACATGAATTTTAGGCCCTGTACTAGTTGTTCCGCTAGGGCTACCTCGTGGGTGGAAGCGTAATGTGTTTGTAACCCATTGAGCAGTAACTTTGCCCACTCCGTGAGTGTCTGGGACACCAGCGCCTCAACTATGGTTGGGCGTACCGCTAAACCTACTAAGTGTATAGGTTATGGGATATCGACTCTGCCTTCTTGTCCTCCGGGTCCTTGAAGGCAGGAGCCCCCTCCACCGGAAGGGTGGTAAGCTTGTTTAGTCTGGACACAGGAGGGTCCACTATGGGGGACGAGGTCCATTTCTTTAAGAAACTCTCCTCCAGTGGGGTTTTTAGGTACAAAAAAGTTTTTTTGTGGTCTGTCCCATTCCTTGTATAAATGTTTGTCTGAATAGACACACAAGGTAACACTTTAGCAGTGCGGGTCGCCTTACGGAACCCAAAGGGGACCGGCGCTTCTGTTGATTCTACAGACCCCTCTATTTTTAGGGTATCCCGCACTGCGGTGATAAGGTCACTCACCAGAGCCTTCTCGCGAGCTGACCTGGGTCCAGAGTCATCCTCACTGTCTGGCCGCTCTAGGTCTGCACCGTCAGATACCTCAGAGTCAGGGTCCTGAGTGGTAGCTAGACCTGGCTCCGTATCTGAGTTGTCCCCAGAAGATGGCGGGGGTGAGGGGGCGCTTTGTAGCCCCCGTTCTTCCACGCGCTGATTCCACCTTGGCAATGAAGGCATCTAGGATTGCCGACATAGCGTCCACCGATACATCGGGTAAAGGGGCATCAATTGCCAGCTCAGATGTTTCAGGGAAAGAAGCGTCTGTTTCTGAAGCAATGCTGCCCACACACTTGATTTCAAGCAAGGTGGACAACCCACCCTCCTAACTGCAGCAGAGATGAGGGGTACCCCCCCCCCCCAGAGGACTCACCACCCTGGAACCAGCAGTGCAGTGCCATTTAGCTGAGCTGCTTCTTGTCCGCTGAATATAACTGTCAGTCTGCTGAATGGCTGCTATCTACAAGGCTGCTGTCTTTATCAGCTTGTTTGCTAGTCAGCAGCATGTGTCTGTTTGGCTGCTGAGCCAAGCATACTAAGGCCCCAAAAGCATAGCCACCAGTGCTGTAATTAGGGTAACCACGTGTCCCGGATTGCCCGGGACTGTCCCTTAATTAATACTTGTGTCCCGTCATTACGGGACAATACAGAGTCCCGGAATTGGCCTGGGCCGATCTAATGCCCCCTAAAATAGCCTTTGCATACATTATCTCTGTCTCACAGAGTGAGACCCCTTTTTACTTTATTCACCACCGCTGGCTCAGTGCCCAAACTGGTTGCTACCTGCCGCCCGCTTGGCGTGTAGCAACCAGTGACGTCAGAGCAGGAGAGAGGCAGAGACCTATCACAGCGGATGAGATTTAACTTCCTCCTCCGCGCCTTCTGTTCAGCTCCACCCACCTCCTCGTGTATGATCTGGAGTCCAGCCAGGCAGCGGCATGCAGAAGAAACATCAGACTCTGAGACAGACTGCAGTGTACAACTAAGGCAAGTAACATTGCAAAGCACTGACCAGCATTAAAGATCCATCAGTGTTAAAATCCTGTCAGCTCTCCCCTCAGCAGTCAGAGTTCAACACTTGTAAGAAACTGGAGTGTGTGTCTGCACAGGACACGCAGAGGCTTGCTCCAGATAAGGGTTCGGCAGGAGGGGACACTGACACATGACACCCTGGATGGAAGGAGGAAACATCCTTAGATATCAGGACAGGGTTCATGCTGGGACTTGTAATCCTTCACCCCCCCCCCCCCAAAGTGAAGAACTACAGGTCCCAGCATGAACCCCTCAGAGCTGAAGATGTTTCCTGCATCCCTGCACACATGATAACTCCTCTCACCCAGTCCTGTCCAGCTGTTCAATGTCTCTTCTCTCCCACTACTTGTTTGCCTCTCACTGCAGCAGCCCCCTCCCCCCCCCCCTCCCCTTTCGCTCTCAGCCTTTCATGTTCTGCCACCTTTTCACCTACTAGTCTTGTTACCCCCTCTGTATATCAAGCAATCCTCTCAGTAGTGGCTCATCAGCGACAGTCACAACCTCAGAATCCTGCCAGCATTCCATTCATTGCTCCTTCAAACTGCCAGAAATGTTTTAGTTACTCCACTGCAGCGGTGTAACTACAGGGGGTGCCATTGCAACCCAGCCTCATACTCCAGGGGGTCCATGCAGCTTCCCTCTAAACCTGGATAAGAGGGGCGGCATATAGAGGAACTGATGCCCTCCATGTTCTTCTTGCAGCCACTGAATGCCTGCAGGAGGTAAAGGAGGAAAAGCGGGCATTCAGTGGCTGCAAGAAGAATATGGAGGGCATCAGTTCCTCTATATGCCACCCCTCTTATCCAGTTTCCTTCTGCTGCCCACAGGTCCCTCAACACTCTCCCGGCCCCTCTGTGATCTTCCCCAGTAACTTCTCTGCTCTCTTCCACCTCACCTCCATTCTCCAACCCCCTGCTGTCCCCTGGTCCCACCTGTGCTGTTCATCAGTCCCCCACCTGTGCTGTTCATCAGCCCCCCACCTGTGCTGTTCATCAGCCCCTCACCTGTGCTTTTCATCAGTCCCCCACCTGTGCTGTTCTTCAGTCCCCCACCTGTGCTGTTCTTCAGTCCCCCACCTGTGCTGTTCATCAGTCCCCCACCTGTGCTGTTCATCAGTCCCCCACCTGTGCTGTTCATCAGTCCCCCACCTGTGCTGTTCATCAGCCCCCCCCCTCATGTGCTGTCCTCTGGTCCCACCTGTGCTGTTCTCCAGTCCCCCACCTGTGCTGTTCATCAGTCCCCCACCTGTGCTGTTCATCAGTCCCCCACCTGTGCTGTTCATCAGTCCCCCACCTGTGCTGTTCATCAGTCCCCCACCTGTGCTGTTCATCAGTCCCCCACCTGTGCTGTTCATCAGCCCCCCCCCCCCCTCATGTGCTGTCCTCTGGTCCCACCTGTGCTGTTCTCCAGTCCCTCACCTGTGCTGTTCTTCAGTCCCCCACCTGTGCTGTTCTTCAGTCCCCCACCTGTGCTGTTCTTCAGTCCCCCACCTGTGCTGTTCTTCAGTCCCCCACCTGTGCTGTTCTTCGTCCCCCCCTCCTGTGCTGTTCTTCAGTCCCCCCCACCTGTGCTGTTCATCAGTCCCCCCCCCACCTGTGCTGTTCATCAGTCCCCCACCTCCTGTGCTGTTCTTCAGTCCCCCCCACCTGTGCTGTTCATCAGTCCCTCACCTGTGCTGTTCATCAGTCCCCCACCTGTGCTGTTCTTCAGTCCCCCACATGTGCTGTTCATCAGCCCCCCCACCTGTGCTGTTCATCAGCCCCCCCACCTGTGCTGTTCTTCAGTCCCCCACCGGTGCTGTTCTTCAGTCCCCCACCTGTGCTGTTCATCAGCCCCCCCCTCCTGTGCTGTTCTTCAGTCCCCCACCTGTGCTGTTCATCAGCCCCCCCCCCTCATGTGCTGTCCTCTGGTCCCTCCTGTGCTGTTCTTCAGTCCCCCACCATGTGCTGTTCTTCAGTCCCCCACCATGTGCTGTTCATCAGCCCCCCCCCCCTCCTGTGCTGTCCTCTGGTCCCACCTGTGCTGTTCTTCAGTCCCCCCCCCCTCCTGTGCTGTCCTCTGGTCCCACCTGTGCTGTTCATCAGCCCCCCCCCCCCTCATGTGCTGTCCTCTGGTCCCACCTGTGCTGTTCTCCAGTCCCCCACCTGTGCTGTTCTTCAGTCCCCCACCTGTGCTGTTCATCAGTCCCCCACCTGTGCTGTTCATCAGTCCCCCACCTGTGCTGTTCATCAGTCCCCCACCTGTGCTGTTCATCAGCCCCCCCCCTCCTGTGCTGTTCTTCAGTCCCCCACCTGTGCTGTTCATCAGCCCCCCCCCCCCTCATGTGCTGTCCTCTGGTCCCTCCTGTGCTGTTCTTCAGTCCCCCACCATGTGCTGTTCTTCAGTCCCCCACCATGTGCTGTTCATCAGCCCCCCCCCCCTCCTGTGCTGTCCTCTGGTCCCACCTGTGCTGTTCTTCAGTCCCCCCCCCTCCTGTGCTGTCCTCTGGTCCCACCTGTGCTGTTCATCAGCCCCCCCCCTCATGTGCTGTCCTCTGGTCCCACCTGCGCTGTTCTCCAGTCCCCCACCTGTGCTGTTCTTCAGTCCCCCACCTGTGCTGTTCATCAGTCCCCCACCTGTGCTGTTCATCAGTCCCCCACCTGTGCTGTTCATCAGTCCCCCACCTGTGCTGTTCTTCAGTCCCCCACCTGTGCTGTTCTTCAGTCCCCCACCTGTGCTGTTCTTCAGTCCCCCACCTGTGCTGTTCTTCAGTCCCCCACCTGTGCTGTTCATCAGCCCCCCACCATGTGCTGTTCAGCAGCCCCCCCCCTCCTGTGCTGTCCTCTGGTCCCACCTGTGCTGTTCTTCAGCCCCCCCTCCTGTGCTGTCCTCTGGTCCCACCTGTGGTTAGGGTTGCCACCTCATCCCTTTAAAACAGAACACATATGAATTACACAGGTTCTGAGGCGAATTAAGGTGGTAATTAGACTCATTTGGTGCCATATCTGCATTAAATTAGCCTCAGAACCTGTGTAATGCATATGTGTTCTGTTTTAAAGGGATGAGGTGGCAACCCTACCTGTGGTGTTCTTCAGTCCCCCCCTCCTGTACTGTTCCTGATTTGAAGGAACTGTCCCTCATTTAGGGCATTGTCCCTCTTTCCTCCTTGTTTGTCCCTCAAGGAGCCAATATAAAAGAATAGTAGTGGTAAAAAAGCACCTGTGGGTTTAACCAGTTTTTTTTTTTTTTTGTTTATAATTCTCCTACATATTTTTGCTAATAGGTGTCCCTCATTCCCATCTCAGAAAGTTGGGAGGTATGCCTCTATCCATCCCATGGTCCCCCTGTCCATCCCACGGTCCCCCTGTCCATCCCACTGCCCCTCTGACTACTCTGTGCCCCACCCCCGACCACTCAGTTGTTCTTCTTGATGCCTAGGGCCCACTTTTGATCTTGCGCATGGGCCGCTGATTTCATACGCCCCTGCCCCAAAAATCTGCAAAAAAAATGGGGGGGGGGGGTGTCCCTGAATGGCAGTTTGGAAATGTGGTCACCCTAGCTGTAATACTTGCATGGGCTACAAAAAAATGGCCGCTGAGCGGGATGCTAGAGGCCCCAGTTTCATGGGGAGATGCTTCTGGAGGATAGCCGTTCTAAGCGCCCTTCTTGGGGCGCACCACGCAGGGTGCTGAGCGGCCGGGAGATGCGGTACAGCCCCCCCTTGGGCGCCATGTGAGCAACACCTCCAGCGCTGGGCGGCTTCAAGAAAATGGCCGCCATAGTGCATATAGACCCCAGAAGTATGGCCGCGGAGCTCTAAGTAGAGGCCAAGTGGCTACAAGAAAATGGCCACCGTAGTACATATAGACCCCAGAAGTATGGCCACCGAGCTCTGAGTAGAGGCTACAAGAAAATGTCCGAGAGGTATACAAACAATCCAGCATGGTCCAAACACACAGCAGCAGAATCTCTTATGCAGCTCTCTACATTGAAAGAGGGAAGCAGCAGCTGACAACATGGACATAAGTAAGCAATATCTATGCACTTATACTTTATATTGGTTCTCAAGTGGAGCTCCCCGGGGCAACCCCCACCCCAGCAGTCTAGGGAGGAGGGAAGGGGAAGGAGGGGAGAAGGGAAATATAGGGCCCTTTACTCACCTCTCCAGGGATGCCCAGCTCTGTTTTTTTGCCGAAGCAAGGTAGTAGTACTTACCCTCCTGTGGTTTTTCTGCTGGAGCATCCTGGACAGCAGGGCCGGTCCGAGGCGGGGTGCACGGGGTGCACTGCACCCAGGCGCCACAGGGGAGGGGGCGCCAAAGGAGCACCGTTGGTCCCGAGTGTGTTGCCAACGAGTGTGCTGCTGCAGCGCCGCTGGTGGTATATAGCGCTGCTGTGCGGCGCGCCAATCGTTGTGTCGTGCTAGGTAAGTCACGAGCGCATGTCAGTGAGGGCGCCGTGACCCGCCCGCAGCAGTGGATACATCTCCCCGGCGGTATTCCACGAAGGGAAGAGGAGGTGAGTTAAGTCCGCCCCACCTCCTCCCCATGTACCCCCTTGTGCCCGCCCACAACCCCTTGTGCAGCCAATCTGTGCCTGGGAAGGGGTGTGGGCGGGAGATTTCAAAGCAGCCAGCGACACTGATGTGATGTCGCTGGACATGTCTCCTGCAGGCTCCAGCATCAGCAGGAGGACGAGTGGGAGGCGCGCCGCGCAAGCTGCCAGGGAGCTGCTGCAAGAAGCAGCAGAGCACCTCCCGGGGCCGGAACAAGAAGGTACTTGGCATCAGACACGAAGTTCACGAACACAGACCTATCTTCCTATCCCTCTCTCTCCCAGCCATCCTCTCTCTCTCTTAGCCTCACCTCTCTCTCTCAGCCCCACATCTCTCTCAAATCCACCTTCTGACCACTACCCTTTCTTAGCCCCCCTCTCTCTCAGCCCCCCTCTTTGTCCACTACCCTCTCTCTTTCTCAGCCTCATCTCTCTCAGCCTCATCTCTCTCTCTCTGCCTCATCTCGCGCTCTCTCTCTGCCTCATCTCGCGCTCTCTCTCTGCCTCATCTCGCGCTCTCTCTCTGCCTCATCTCGCTCTCTCTCTCTCTCTGCCTCATCTCGCGATCTCTCTCTCTCTGCCTCATCTCGCGCTCTCTCTCTGCCTCATCTCGCTCTCTCTCTCTCTGCCTCATCTCGCGATCTCTCTCTCTCTGCCTCATCTCGCGCTCTCTCTCTGCCTCATCTCGCTCTCTCTCTCTCTGCCTCATCTCGCGATCTCTCTCTCTCTGCCTCATCTCGCGATCTCTCTCTCTTTGCCTCATCTCGCTCTCTCTGCCTCATCTCGCTCTCTCTCTCTCTGCCTCATCTCGCGATCTCTCTCTCTCTGCCTCATCTCGCGATCTCTCTCTCTTTGCCTCATCTCGCGATCTCTCTCTCTCTGCCTCATCTCGCGATCTCTCTCTCTTTGCCTCATCTCGCGATCTCTCTCTCTTTGCCTCATCTCGCGATCTCTCTCTCTCTGCCTCATCTCATGCTCTCTCTCTCTCTCTGCCTCATCTCGCGCTCTCTCTCTCTCTCTCTGCCTCATCTCGTGCTCTCTCTCTGCCTCATCTCGTGCTCTCTCTCTGCCTCATCTCGCGCTCTCTCTCTGCCTCATCTTGCGCTCCCTCTCTGCCTCATCTCGCGCTCTCTCTCTGCCTCATCTCGCGCTCTCTCTCTCTGCCTCATCTCTCTCTGCCTCATCTTGCGCTCTCTCTCTCTCTGCCTCATCTCGCGCGCGCTCTCTCTCTCTCTCTGCCTCATCTCGCGCTCTCTCTCTCTCCCTCCCTCCCTCACCTCTGCCTCACCTCTCTCTCTCTGCCTCACCTCTCTCTCTGCCTCACCTCTCTCTCTGCCTCACCTCTCTCTCTCTCTGCCTCACACCTCTCTCCCTCACACCTCTCTCCCTCTCTCCCTGCCTCACCTCTCTCCCTCACCTCTCTCTCTCTCTCTTTCTGCCTCACCTCTCTCTCTCTCTGCCTCACCTCTCTCTCTCTCTGCCTCACCTCTCTCTCTCTCTCTGCCTCACCTCTCTCTCTCTCTCTCTCTCTGCCGCACCTCTCTCTCTCTCTCTCTGCCTCACCTCTCTCTCTCTCTCTGCCTCACCTCTCTCTCTCTCTCTGCCTCACCTCTCTCTCTCTCTCTCTGCCTCACCTCTCTCTCTGCCTCACCTCTCTCTCTCTCTCTCTCTCTCTCTCTCTGCCTCACCTCTCTCTCTCTCTCTCTCTCTGCCTCACCTCTCTCTCTCTCTCTCTGCCTCACCTCTCTCTCTCTCTCTCTCTCTCTGCCTCACCTCTCTCTCTCTCTCTGCCTCACCTCTCTCTCTCTCTCTGCCTCACCTCTCTCTCTCTCTCTCTGCCTCACCTCTCTCTCTCTCTCTCTCTGCCTCACCTCTCTCTCTCTCTCTCTGCCTCACCTCTCTCTCTCTCTGCCTCACCTCTCTCTCTCTCTCTCTCTCTGCCTCACCTCTCTCTCTGCCTCACCTCTCTCTCTCTGCCTCACCTCTCTCTCTCTGCCTCACCTCTCTCTCTCTCTCTCTCTCTGCCTCACCTCTCTCTCTCTGCCTCACCTCTCTCTCTCTGCCTCACTTCTCTCTCTCTCTCTGCCTCACCTCTCTCTCTCTCTCTCTCTCTCTGCCTCACCTCTCTCTGCCTCACCTCTCTCTGCCTCACCTCTCTCTCTGCCTCACCTCTCTCTCTCTCTCTGCCTCACCTCTCTCTCTCTCTCTCTCTCTCTGCCTCACCTCTCTCTCTCTCTCTCTCTGCCTCACCTCTCTCTCTCTCTCTCTCTCTGCCTCACCTCTCTCTCTCTCTCTCTCTGCCTCACCTCTCTCTCTCTCTCTCTCTGCCTCACCTCTCTCTCTCTCTCTCTCTCTCTCTCTCTCTCTCTCTCTCTCTGCCTCACCTCTCTCTCTCTGCCTCACCTCTCTCTGCCTCACCTCTCTCTCTCTCTCTCTCTCTCTCTCTCTGCCTCACCTCTCTCTCAGCTCCACCTCTCTGCAGTGTGTAGAGGGGTATCCAGGGGTGTAATCAGGGTAGTGGTATGTGTGATCAGAGTGGGGGGCACTGGTAGGCTTCATTTGATGGGCACTGGCAGGTTACAATCGGTGAACAATGGGGTGCTCACCAATTTTGTCGGCACTAATAAGACTGCATTTTTTGGGCACTAATAAGGCTGCATTTTTTGGGCACTAATAAGGCTGCATTTTGTGGGCACTGGTAAGGCTACAATTGGTGACCACTGGTAAGGCTGCATTTGGTGGGCACTGGTAAGACTACAATTGGCGGGCACTGGTAAGGCTGCATTTGATGGGCACTGGTGAGGCTGCATTGATCTCTTGTACCATGTCTGCAGTCTCTGACCATCTCCTTTGGGGGCTCTTTATAAACAGACTCTCTAATAGAGGCCCTTTCTGTGTCTATTAGAGAGACCTCCCTCCAGGTCCAATTAGAGTACTCTGCTTCTCTTCCTGTATTTTGTTTATTGTTAAGAGATCATGGGAGGATCCCAGGGTAACGATAACTCCTTAGGGGGAGCATCTCTGTGTTTGAATCATTGCCATAGAAACATTTGTAAAGGGGGAGGAGTTAGTAAGGTGACCACGCCCTTGTAGGGGCGCCAGAAATATTTCTGCACCCAGGCGCATGTGACCCTAGGATCGGCCCTGCTGGACAGTGCATCTTCCGCATGGTAACGGAGATGACTGTCAGCCAGGCTACTGCGACTCGGCCCTGTAGGAGGGTCTTTATGCAAGCCCTGGAGCGTATCGCTCACCGGCCACCCGTAGAGCGACGGGCATGTCGTGGATGACCCAGCGCACAGCTACGGTCGGCATGCGCTCGATGGCCGAAACTGGGAAGAATACAAGGATCTAGGATCCAGCATGTCACCCAGTCGGCAGTTGATCGAAGATCGCAGGAAAAAAAAAAATCCAGAATCTTGAACTAACAGCCTTCAAGAAAAGCAGAAAAAAACTGATCTGCGAGATGCAGAGAGAGGGGTTATACCCAGAGGGCCCGCCCCCTGGGTGGGGCTATAGGGTGTGTATGATAAGTTAATCTTTTATATACGTTTCTGCCTAGTCAACTCCTAAAGGAAGGCTAATTCCCACTAAGTCAAGATTAAGGCTGTCTCCGTCCATGAACGAAAGAGAAATGTAATTTGCGTACAGTATGGCATGACCGTGCAATTGGCAGTAAAAGTAGCTCAGTGCTGAATAGCAAAAAATGCCCTGGTCATGAAGAGGCTAAAACCTTTTGGAGGTCAAGGGGTATACCAGGCATTCACATCGCTGTCGCTGTTTAAATGACAAATTGCGCAGTCATGCTACACTGTACCTAAACAGAATTTTTTTAATTTTGTTCCCACAAATATAGCTTAGTTTTGGTGGTATTTGATCATCTCTGCGGTTTTTATTTTTTGCAAAAAAAAAAAAAAAAGACTGAAAATTAAAAAAAAAATGTTTCCTTTTGTTTCTGTTATAAAATGTTGTAAATAAGTATGGTTTTCTCCTTCACTAATTGGTGCCGCCTTATCAGTGCCGCCCTATGGAGGTGACACTGATGGGCGGCACTGATGGGCACTGGTAGGCGGCACTGATATGCAGCACTGATGGGCATTGATAGGCAGCACTGATGGGCACTTATGAGTGGCACTGATAGGCAGCACTGCTGGGCACTTATACGTGGCACTGATAGGCATCACTGATGGCACTGGCAGTCATTGGGGATGGGCACTGATTGGTGGCTGCCTGGGCACTGATTGGCATTTGCCTGGTGGTCTAGTGTGATGGCCATCCCTGGTGGTCCTGGCGGCACCCTGGGCAGGAATCCGAGGGGGGGCTGCGGCTGCGCTGAAAAACCATCAGCACATACCCCCGTCAGGAGAGCAGCCGATCGGCTCTCTTCTACTCACGTCTGTCAGACGCGAGTGAGGAAAAGACGATCAACGGCTCTTCCTGTTTACAATCGTGATCAGCCGTGATTGGACACGGCTGATCACGTGGTAAAGAGCTTTCGTCAGAGGCTCTTTACCCAGATCGGTGTAGCGATGTGTCAGACTGACACCCCACACCACCGATCACCACGATGTGCACCCCCATGGCCGCGGTGGCTGTTATCCTGCTGGACGTCATAAGACAGGCGGGAAGTGGTTAAATGACCACATTTTTACAGCCTCTGACCATCTCCATTGTCTGCAGTTTTTAATAGCTTTTAGTAGCATTACTTTTGGCCCATTGGCGATATCAAGGGCCACAACAAGATTTTTTATTTTTTTTGCTAATAGAAAAACTTACATGTTCATCCCCAACTACAGGTATGTGGGTATCCAGATATATGGAGGAGACCTATGGAGTACTGCCAGAGACGCTACTATGCTTGTGCTCCATTTTAGCACTACAACCTTAAGCCCCATACACACTATTAGATTTTCTGCAGATTTTTGTTCTCAGATTTACCATAAACATGTAGTGCAAGGGCCTGCCTGATTGCATACAAATTTAAACTCTTAAAGCAGAGTTCCACCCTATTTTACAACTTGTTTGCATTCGTTTTTACACTGCCCCCTTAAATGCATTTGGGATGTTTTTTTTTTGTCTTTTAAAAACTCACGTTTTTATCCCTGAGTGTCTTATTCCCCCGCCGCGGCGGAATGGCCTCCCCACCGCATCTAGCGCTGCTATGCCTCCTGGGAGATGTGTGTCATCAATCCCAGGAGGCTGGGCTGAACATCGCAGCCGTGGTTGAACATCTCGGGGGGCGGGAGGGAGGGAGGGCAGTGCCGCCCATAGAGGTGGTGTCCTTCCTCTTCTCCCTCTCTAACTCCTCCCCCATCCTAGCACCGCCCCCCTCCACCACCCGCCCACCATCTGTCTCCGGTGCACGGAGATACAGATCATCAGGCAGGCAGACAGAGCGGATCTCTGTCTGATTTGTCTGTATGTGTGAACACAGCTCCTAGTACAGCCCTGCCTCCCTGTACATAGAAACATCACTCTGCACTGTGTGTTACAATTCTAGTGCAGGGAGGCGGGCTGTACTTCAGTGTACTCACATACAGATCTATCAGAGACCGAGATGTGCTCTGTATGCCTGATCATCTGTACCTCCCCCCACTCCGCACTGGGCACTAATAATGTTGTCACCGCACTGATGTCACCGCACTGATGTCACCGCACTAATGTCACCGCACTGATGTCACCGCACTGATGTCACTGCACTGATGGGCACTAATAATGTTGTCACCGCACTGATATAAGGCACTGGTGCCACTGCACAGATAATGAACTGGTGTCACCGCACTAATGGGCACTGATAATCTGCACTGGTGTACCCTGACATTTGGGTCTGGTTGTGGTTCTGGGGCCGATGCGGGGGGCCGGGGCCGATGTGGGGAGCTGTGCCGGGGCCAATGTGGGGAGCTGTGCCGGGGCCGATGCGGTGGGCTGGGGCCGATGCGGGGTGCTGGGGCCGATGCGGGGTGCTGTGCCGGAGACGATGCGGTGGGCAATGTTATGGTGGCAATGTGCTGTGCTGGGGGAAGAAGGAAGCAGGAGGAACTCAGCACAGGGATGGTGGGAACCCCTCATAATGGGCACAGCGGGGTGTACAGACCCGGGAACTCAGCACAGGGATGGTGGGAACCCCTCATAATGGGCACAGCGGGGTGTACAGACCCGGGAAGTCAGTGCAGGGATGGTGGGAACCCCTCATAATGGGCACAGCGGGTGTACAGACCCGGGAACTCAGCACAGGGATGGTGGGAACCCCTCATAATGGGCACAGCAGGTGTACAGACCCGGGAACTCAGCACAGGGATGGTGGGAACCCCTCATAATGGGCACAGCGGGTGTACAGACCCGGGAACTTAGCACAGGGATGGTGGGAACCCCTCATAATGGGCACAGCGGGTGTACAGACCCGGGAAGTCAGCGCAGGGATGGTGGGAACCCCTCATAATGGGCACAGCGGGTGTACAGACCCGGGAACTCAGCACAGGGATGGTGGGAACCCCTCATAATGGGCACAGCGGGTGTACAGACCCGGCAAGTCAGTGCAGGGATGGTGGGAACCCCTCATAATGGGCACAGCGGGTGTACAGACCTGGGAACTCAGCACAGGGATGGTGGGAACCCCTCATAATGGGCACAGCGGGTGTACAGACCCGGGAACTCAGCACAGGGATGGTGGGAACCCCTCATAATGGGCACAGCGGGTGTACAGACCCGGGAAGTCAGTGCAGGGATGGTGGGAACTCCTCATAATGGGCACAGCGGGTGTACAGACCCAGGAAGTCAGTGCAGGGATGGTGGGAACCCCTCATAATGGGCACAGCGGGTGTACAGACCCGGGAACTCAGCACAGGGATGATGGGAATCCCTCATAATGGGCACAGCGGGTGTACAGACCCGGGAAGTCAGTGCAGGGATGGTGGGAACCCCTCATAATGGGCACAGCGGGTGTACAGACCCGGGAACTCGGCACAGGGATGGAGGGAATCCCTCATAATGGGCACAGCGGGTGTACAGACCCGGGAACTCAGTGCAGGGATGGTGGGAATCCCTCATGAAGGGTTCCCACCATCCCTGTTCTGTGCTGACTTCCTGTGGCTGTACTCCTGCTGTGCTCATTATGAGGGGTTCCCACCATCCCTGTGCTGTGCTGACTTCCTGTGGCTGTACTCCTGCTGTGCTCATTATGAGCGTACGAATCCGAATTGAGTTTCGGGCACAAAATACGAAATAACGGCTAATGGGAAACGGAACTAAACAAAATGAATTTATTGACAGTGCACATGTCTGGTATATGTATACACACCACATATATAACATGAGATATATATCATCTTGTTATGTAGATATATCTGCACAGGAACAAATTATTTCGTATATTTACTGGTTCCTGGAAGGAGGAGGGGAGGAGAGGTTTGCATAGATAAGGGGCGGTAACTTCCTCTGACACTCCCGTTGCTATTGTAACCTGATCTGAAACCATTACACTGCTTGTACAGCACTGAGCATGTGCGAGGCTGAAATCCAGGAAGTCATACAGTCTGGCTTCATGATGCCCACACTTAAGATGGCCCCAGTCAATTTCTGTTTTATAAAGTGTCTAAATGCTGTAACAACCTAACAAAACGGACCTTAGTTTACAGACTAACTGTAGTAGAATATATTAAGCTTGTGTATTACAGGGGTATTTATATTTAAAAAGTTTTTATTTTTAAAATTGTGGTCGGAACTCCGCTTTAAGGCCCGTACACACGATCAGACTTTTTGACAACAAACCTCCAATAGACCTGTTTTTGCAGACAATCCGACCGTGTGTACACTCCATCGGATAAACTTTTGCGCTTTTTCATCGGACAAATGTTCGCTGTGTGAACAGACAAACTTTCCGGCAACAAATGTCCTACGTCGGCTAATCCGATCTTGCGATTGTACTTTGGACTACAGTCCAAAGTACAAACACGTATGCTCAGAACCAATGCTAAAGATCAGACACCAATAGCAGAAGTTGCCCAAAGGGTCGCGGTAAAGAGCAGAAAAAACACGTAGTGCGTCTATTACATCAATACGTTCGTGTTTTTTGACTACCGTGTGTATGCATACCAAGTTCGCGGACAACGCCCTTTGGAGCAAAATCCATGGAAAAGTCAGTTGGAAGTCCGATCGTGTGTACGAGGCTCTAAAGTGGGTGTAAACCCAATTCATGAAATTTGAGCTGGGCACTTATATCTGCAGTATTTTGTTATCTCTCTTCAAAGAGCAAAGTCCCACAGCTCTCTCCTGAACTGTTCCTCTGTAATCTTCCTGATAACTCCTGACAAATCTCTGACACATCAGATAAAAACAGCCTGAAATTTCTGGCAGGGGAGGTTGCTAAAATAGATTAGCAGAGAGCTGGCCCTATTACAAAACACCTCTGAGAGTCTTTGCCTATGATGAGAGGGGGTGTGTGCCTTTCCTCTAATCAGCAATTTTAGCTATCCTGGCTGTATGCCCAGACATCACACACGCTCCTTCAGGACATCGGGCTCCAAGTTGGCACCTCCCCTTTGCGCTTTTCCTTCTCCTATACTAGTCCTGACTCCCGTTGGTGCTGCCTGCTGCACTGGAGTGGCAGTTGGTTTACTTGAGGGGCGCAGACATTTTTACCACCCCCCCAGAAACCCCTCTGAGCAGCTCCATCCTCCTGATGATCCCTGGGCTCAGTGTGCGGTGACAAGTGGCTCTGGAGGTGTGGCTGTCCTGGAAGAAGAGGATCCCCACGCTGCTCTGTCCTCACCTCCAGCATGCCTGAGTTTCACACACATTCCTTATTCCGTCCCGCTCTCCCTGCATGTGTGCTGCGTCTGTGAAAGGGATGTGGGGGTGGGAAGATTAAGGAGCCAAAGGCAACATTGAGAGAAGCCACTGACTGAGAGCCCCCAGGGACCATTCAAGTAAGTGAGCACTGTGACCAGACCCTCCTTCTCCCCCCCTCACTCTCTCCCTGCCCCCTTTCTCATCTCCCCCTTCGCTCTTTCCTTCCCCCTCTTTCTCCCCCCCTTTCCTCCTCCCCCCTCCTTCTCTCCCCCCTAACTCTCTCCCTGCCCCCTCTCCTTATCTCCCCCCTCGCTCTTTCCTTCCCCCTCTTTCTCCCCCCCTTTCCTTCTCTCCTTGCCCCTCCTTCTCCCTCCCCTTACTCTCTCCCTGCCCCCTCTCTCTCCATCCCCCCTCCTTCTCCCCATCCTCTCTCGCTAATCCCTGACCTCTGTCTCTCCCCCTCTCCCTGCCAGCACTGAAAATAGCTTTACCTTAGTCTGTTTATTAAACTCCCATCATCTACCCATAGATGTGATGTATAATAGTATAACAGAATTAATTTATTAACTTAATCCACTTAAAGTGGTATTAAATCCTAAAGCAAACTTTTATTATATTGCAGCTTACCAATTCTTAGATGGATGGCTGCATTTGTTTTCTTTTTAGGTTTTCTTTTTATTTTCACCTGGTGATCCTGCTAGTAAGTCTGTTGTTTTTCAAAAGACTGAGCTGCCTTGGAGACAAACCATTTAACACTGGCAGAGGTGCTTACAATGATCAGTTTCCATTTATTTGTAAAACACCTTTATCCCAAAAGAATTTTTGTTGTTGTTGCTGTGACTGATTATAAAGTGTGAGCCGGAGACTGGCTACAATTTGTTTAGTTTACCTAAATCTGCTAGTACATCTAACACCCCCCCCCCCAACCTCCCTGCCCCTTAGACTGCTGTCCAAAGGTGTCTTTGTTGCTCCTTCATCCAGAGTGGGGTCACTCTAATACAGGAGGTGTGTTACTGACCAGATCACCAGGGTCAAAACAGAAAAAAAAAAAAGTAAAAATAAAATAAAACGAATGCAGCCACCACATCTAAGTATTGGTAAGCTGTAAATTGTATTCCTCTCCATTCACAGCGGATTCGGTGGGACGGCCAGTGGGTGGACCCTGGGGAATGTTTTCTTTCTTTCTTTCTTTCTTTCTTTCTTTCTTTCTCTCTCTTTCTTTCTCTCTCTTTCTTTCTCTCTCTTTCTTTCTCTCTCTTTCTTTCTCTCTCTTTCTTTCTCTCTCTTTCTTTCTCTCTCTTTCTTTCTCTCTCTTTCTTTCTTTCTTTCCCCGCTTTAAATATGAACAAGCAGGGGGGGGGGCATTGGGGGTTGGATGCTGTTTTGCCGGCCGCCGAACATTACATAAAAAAAATCTTTGTACTAGCGGGTGGTGTGGAATGCCGGCCGCCGATGCTGCCGCCGAAGTTTGTATCACAAAAGTTAGTACTTCAAAGGGTGAGGGGAAAAAAACATGGCAGCCATAGCTCAGCTTACCTGTTCCACGGCCTGGCGCACTGAGCTCGAGAGTGCCAACGTCACTTCCTGTTTTTCCAGTGACGTCGGAACTAGCGCAGAGACGGGCGGGTGCACACCGAAAGTGTATGCACCCGCCCGGCCATAATACTACTGTCCATCGCGCCAGAAACAAGGTATATTTTGGCTGCCAATGTAGCGCCTCGTCTGCAATCCCGTGATTGCACAGACGTGGCGCTACTCATACCGCACTGTGCCCGGCCGCGCGGACACAGTGCACCTTTTTTCTATTTTTTTTTCTTAAAGGGACAGGTTTAAATAAATTTTTTTATTTTATTTACTGACTGGGGGAGGGGGGGCGGCGCCCGGGCGCCCCTATGGACGGGCCGCCACTGGTGAAATTAAAAGTAAGTAGTGAGTAGAGGTAAGGGGTATAGAGGGGTGGGAGATGTGGAGTGGGAAAAGGGTAAGGGTAAACATGGAAATATATATCCCCACTGGGTGGGAAATGTAATGTCTTTTTGTTATTAAGTATGTGTAAATTAAAAATAAAATTTAAATATAAAGTTAAAAAAAAGTGTGTCCTATGGGAGTGATAACACGATTGGATATTCCGATAACAATTGTGTGACGAAAGGGTTTAGTCGGATAATCCGAAAGTCTGTATGTTTTATCAGACAATTGTTGTTGGAATTTCCGACAACAAATGTTGGATAGCATGCTCTCAAATTGACCGACAACAAATGTGTTCCGTGGGATTATCCGATCGTGTGTAGTGTCAAAATCAAAAGTACAAACACGCATGCTCCAAACCAATGCTAACCATAAAAAGACAACATTAGCAAAAGTTGCCCAAAGGGTGGCGTTAAAGAGCAGAAAAAACACGTAGTTTCGTGAATGTTGGCTGAACAAGTTCTGCCGTCTGTATGGAGAACAAGTTCACGGCCAACGCCCTTCGGACAAAATTCCACGGATTTGTTCAATGGAAATCCGATCGTGTGTACGAGGCTTTACTCTGGATCAATGTCATGTTGCTAGGCAGAACAGGGAAATGCCTTGTTTACATATGTATCTCCCCGTTCTGTGACATGATCGAGGGCCCCCGGCAGACATCGAGTCCGCGGGACCCACAATTTAAAGGAGACATACAGGTACGCCCATTTTCCCACCGCTGCCATTGTGCTAACATATATCGGCATGCAGCGCTCGGCAAGCAGTTAAAATTTTTTATTTTAGAATCACTTTTTAGGCTTCCTTTATTAAAGTGGAACTTCACCAAAAAGGGGAAGTTACACATTTCTGCTTCCTCCCCACCCTCTTCAACGTTTGGATTTTTTATTTTTTTTGGGGGGGGGGGGGGTCTGGTTTTCACAGGTACCCACTCCCAAGCCCACACGGATCATCTAGGCGATTCAAGAAGATGTTCACCCCCCCCCAGCCTCTTGGGACACATCACAAGACCCAGAAGTCTGTGGGACCATTCACACATTGCAGCATGGCATGCGCATGTGCAGTGGGAAGCCCGCTGTGAAGCCAAAAGGAGTCACAGTCGACTTCCCACAGTTAGCATGTTGGTGCCAAGGACCCGAAGACCAGCAAAGGACTGGCCCGGGTAAGGACATCGCTGTATTTCCGAGCGGGGGGGGGGGGCTGAAGAACTGCTTTAATTTGACCACCTCTGCTATCACAGGTCATAACTAGGGTTACAACCTGCTCAGTGTTTTACCTGCCTGGACAGTAAAAATGATACTATTTATCAGAGACTCTGATTAGAAGGACAGTATACTTTCCAAAGGGGGCAAAAAGCATGACACTTTTGGCCAAAAGTCATCATGGAGATACAGTATTATTTTCACAAGTATCATGGTTTCAACTTTTGGAATGCTTGATCATTCAGAACTTGTTGTTCCACAACAGCTGGAAAAACTGCATTTTCAGAGGCGTCAAACAAAACAGGCAGGCACATGTGATTTACATTGAACAGCTGCCATGTACTTCCTGTATAAGAAATGAAAGTGAAAGCAGCAAACTGCTGAATAACAACGCGAGGCAACTGCTTGTCTAAGAAGAGGTAAGAAGATGTTCTTTATTTGACCTTTAATGAATACGTTTTACATAAAACCTTTATATGTTACCGTTACACAATCAGCGGTGGCGGTTATAGACACGACTGGGTAAGATCAGAACTCAAAGCTCTGATATGTGAAGTTACTTCTACCAAACTCTATTTTTATACTTCGCTGTCTCTTGTCAGTCTTTCACATGTCAGGCAATGCATATATTTATTACAAGGTTTAACATGTTCATTATTTGGTAAATCTACTTACATGGTTTTGAGAGGACACAGCCAGTAATTAATTTTATTTATTTTTTCGAGGTTGCAAACCAGCAAGGAGCTGGAAAGATTCAGTCACCCTTATCTGAAGGGCGTGGACAGGAAACTTGTACTTTGGCCATGTAAACCAAAACAACAGGTTTTCTTTAACCCTCTCCTGACTAAAGATCCTTGATTCCTAGACGCCCAGTCAGCCACAGAACCTGTGTTAATTAATGTGTTCAGTTTTAAAGCGGTTGTAAACCCCCAAAAAATAATTAAAAACCTGCAAGACAAAGGCATAATGAGCTAGTATGACTAGCATACTAGCTCATTATGCATTTACTTACCTTAGATCGAAGCCCCCAAAGCAGTCCTCGTTTCCCCCTCCGGCCGCAGACATCTCTCCAGAAGGTTACTTTCGGGTATCGCCGCTCCGGCCCTGTGATTGGCCAGAGCGGCGAAGACGTCACTCCGCGCAGGAGCCGGCAAAGCTGGCCTTAGCCATTGAGAAAACCGGCATTCTCAGTGCACCTGCGCCATTGTCTACGGCGCGCATGCACCGTAGACAACGGTGTATTCCTTTTGGCAAATATCTCCTAAACTGTGTAGGTTTAGGAGATATTGCAAACACCTACAGGTAAGCCTTAATCTAGGCTCACCTGTAGGTGTAACTTCCCACAGAGGGTTTACAACCACTTTAAAGGGATGAGATGACAACCCTTCATCCAGGCCAAATTTAGCAGCTACAGCATATGTAAGTTAACTTGACAATAATTCTATAACTGATTTGCATACCTAAATTATTTGCTGCCTATAGCATTAGTATGGGTGTTAGACGTGTGTCAATGAGCTTTAGTATGGGTGTTTGAGTGGTGTTTTACAAGTGTTAATGATGAGTTAAAACGCTCCCCAAATGCCCTATGCATGGTTTTGAAGTGTTTGATGAGAGCTAAGGTGCATTAAAACCGCTCCACAAACGCCTATGCCATTACAGGACGTAAACAAATTTTCACGTCCCGCAAATGTGTACCAGAGCGTTTGCGAAGCGTTACCATAGACTTGAATGGGAGGCATTGAAAGGCTTCAAAGGCCTCCTGACTCGACATGAGGCTTCAATTTTGAAGCAAAGCTACACAACGCTAAGGCCAAGTTCAGTGTTATTAAAAGCAGGTGTTTGAGGGGCGTTAAAATGCCCCCCAAAAGGCCTTTGAAAATGATACAATGGACAGCACACAGTGCTGTTCACACTATCAAAACATGAAGCATTAGCGCTGCGTCGTTTTTTTTGGGGGGCACACTCAAAAAAATGCTATACATCTAAGATGGTGCTGCTATAAGACCAAAGACAGTACAAAACAGATTATAGCGCACAAATGCAAAAATGACATTTATCCTGCAAGGCTAGTTAAAAACACCTGAACATATTCAAAAATACGGAGGTTTGGTCACACTATATGGTCATATAGTGCTAAGCCCACTTACTGCGACAAAGTACCCCGAATTAGTGGGTCCTAACCTGTTAATAGAATGAAAGAACCTAGTGTCTCAACCTTGGGAGATAAACTTCTCTATATGGGAGAACTGAAGGGATTCCTCCTATGCACTGGTGGCCACTAATGTGAGGTAATGAAGAGGGGGAGGGGTGCTCCAGCCCAAGAGACCTGGTCAGGGTCTATACAAAATACAAAGACATACTTGGGGGGCACACCCCAAAAAATGCTATACATCTAAGATGGTGCTGCTATAAGACCAAAGACAGTACAAAACAGATTATAGCACACACATGCAAAAATTAAATTTATCCTGCAAGGCTAGTTAAAAACACCTGAACATATTCAAAAATAAGGTTGCAGTAAGTGGGCTTAGCACTATATGGCCATATAGTGTGACCAAACCCCCGTATTTTTTGAATATATTCAGGTGTTTTTAACTAGCCTTGCAGGATAAATGTCATTTTTGCATGTGTGTGCTGTAATCTGTTTGGTACTGTCCTTGGTCTTATAGCAGCATCCCTTCAGTTCTCCCATATAGAGGAGTTTATCTCCCAAGGTTGAGACACTAGGGGCCAGATTCACAGTGAGAGTACGCCGGCGTATCTACTGATACACCGGCGTACTTTCAAATTTGCCGCGTCATATCTTTAGTTTGAATCCTCAAACCAAGATACGACGGCTTCTGACTTCGATCCGACAGGCATACGGCTTCGTACGCCTTCGGATCGTAGGTGCAATACTTTGGCGCCCGCTGGGTGTAGTTTGCGTCGTTTTCCGCGTCGGGTATGCTAATTAGCTTTTTCCGGCGATCCACGAAGGTACGCGCGGCCGTCGCATTCTCTTACGTCGTCGCTAGTCGGCTTTTCCCGGCGTATAGTTAAAGCTGCTATTCTGTGGCATATAGATAGACTTGCCATGTTAAAGTATGGCCGTCGTTCTCCCGCGTCGAATTTTAAATTTTTTTTTTTTTTGCGTAAGTCGTCCGTGAATAGTAAAGGACGTAACGCACGTCGAAGTTCACAAAATTGACGTCGGTGCAACGTCATTTCGCGCAAAGCACGGCGGGAAATTTCAAAACGGAGCATGCACATTTCAATCGGCGCGGGGACGCGCTTCATTTAAATGAATTACGCCCCCTACCCGCCCAATTTGAAATACGCGCCGCGAAATACACTACGCCGCCGTAGCTTATGGCGCAAAATCTTCCTGGATTCGAAATTCCGCCAGGTAAGATACGGCGGCGTAGCGTATCTCTGATACGCTGCGCCAGGGCAAATGTCTGTGAATCTGGCCCTAGGTTCTTTCATTCTATTAACAGGTTAGGACCCACTAATTTGGGGTACTTTGTCACAGTAAGTGGGCTTAGCACTATATGACCATATAGTGTGACCAAACCCCTGTATTATTGAATATGTTCAGGTGTTTTTAACTAGCCTTGCAGGATAAATGTTATTTTTGCATGTGTGTGCTATAATCTGTTTTGTGCTTTAAAATTGAAGCCTCATGTCGAGTAAGGGGGCATTTAAAGCCTTTCAACGCCTCCTTTTCAAGTCTATGGTGATGCTTCACAAATGCTCTGGCAGGTGTTTACGGTTAAAAATAGTTTATTCCCTGTAATGTCACTTCCCATTTCAAAATGAACGCTCATCAAACTCTTTAAAATGGCGCATAGGGCATTTGGGGTGCATGTTCAAGTCATCATTAACGCTTGTAAAAGAATTTCAAAATTTCCCACTATTCACGGTGCAGTATGGAGGTCTAGGGATAAAAGCGGGTACACACTATAAGAAAATAGAGAGAACAGTTGTCCTGGTTTTTCTCGATGTTTCACAGCAAGTCAGAACCAAGGAAGGAAATAATGTACGAAAATTCTCATAAGGACAAAGCCTTTTTTTTGTTTTGTTTATTGTTTCTGATCATGCGCAGTCTTTTGTATCTGTTTTTTCTCTTACAAAAATGGTACACAATAAACTAAATCATTCATTCTGTTCACGTACAACAAAAATGTTGGAGTTTGTTCCTTTGGAAATTTTATTTGAAACTGATGTCGAAAGTTGTGTTCACAATATATGAAAATCGAACGACTGTGCCTCGTACTAAATTTTTCCTCCGATTTTCTCATAGTGTTTACCCCATTAAGCTATTGCCTACATTACATGCTGATTTACCTCTAACGCGCTGTGTTTTTGTGCAATACTGTGTATGTTGTGTTTCTTCATTAAAGGGTTAACCACACTATGGGCTGTGCGCTCTCTATCTTGTTTTTACAGTACCTGTTCCTGTACCTATTGGGCATTTAGAGAGCCTGCATTGACCTGGTGCTACACCTAATTGTCTATCACTGTGGTTGGACATTTTTTAGAATGTATTATTGTGTATAGTGACAGGTTTTAGCTTCGGTGCAGATTAACGAGGTGCAGCCAACTCCTGCTACCCCCTAAGCCAATAGGTAGCTGAAGTATTCTTTTAAGTCCCTTCCTCTTAACTTCACCTGGAATCTCACAAGTCCCAGTCCAGCCATCTAGCTTGCTACATGGGCCGGCTGGGATGACACATTCAACCACTTCAATATTGGGCACTTTCACCCCCTTCCTGCCCAGGCCTATTTTCAGCTTTCTGTGCTGTCACACTTTGCATGACAGTTGTACTGTCATGCAACACTGTACTCCTATGACATTTTTATCATTTTTTTCACGCAAATAGAGCTATCTTTTGGTGGTATTTAATCACTACTGTGTTTTAAATGTTTTGCTAAACAAATAATAAAAGACCCCAAATCTTTAAAACAAAACTTTTTTTTGTTTCTGTTATAAAATTTTACAAATAAGAAATGTTTCTCCTTCACTGATGAGGCAGCACTGATGAAGAGTAGGGATGAGCCCGATGACATTGAGTGTTCGTCAGTTCGTCAAACAATGAACATTATGCAGTGTTTGCAGGGCCTGGTATGGATTTTGGGGGAACCCCCACGCATTTCTATTTTTTTTTTGGTGTGGGGTTCCCCTTAATATTCATACCAGGCCTGAAGGGTCTGGTAATAGACTAGGGCAGGTGTCTGCAACCCGCGGCTCCGGAGCCGCATGCGGCTCTTTTGAACCTTTGCCGCGGCTCCGGGGCACCTTTTGAGGGTAACGAGTAATCTACCTGATTACTCTTACCCTCGCGGTAACGCCGTTCCCATTACTTGGGCGGCATTACCGCAATTACATCTACCGCGTGGCGTGCGGGGGGGGCAGGTGGCCACAGGCATCATGTGTGGATTGGAAGTGTCTGGGACGGGGGGGGGGGGGGCAGCAGCCTAGTTTAGGGCTGGGGCCAACCTGGGCATGTGGAGGTGGAATCTTATCTGATATTGTACAGTATTGCATTTGCTGGGCATGTGGAGGTGGAATCTTATCTGATATTGTACAGTATTGCATTTGCTGGGCATGTGGAGGTGGAATCTTATCTGATATTGTACAGTATTGCATTTGCTGGGCATGTGGAGGTGGAATCTGACTGCACGATCCTGTATATAGCATTAAGGTAAGAAACAATATATGCAGTGTAATATTTGTTTTAAATGTCGCAATGGTTTTGCGGCTCCCAATTTTTTTTGTTTTTCTTCGGAAACGGGTCCAAGTGGCTCTTTATGTCTTAAAGGTTGCAGACCCCTGGACTAGGGGGAAACCCATGCTGTTTTTTTCAATGATTTTTATCTATATTGCCGGGATTCGACAATTCATTACAGCTACGAGCAGTTTTAAATGACTTTTTTTCCTTTAGAAATGTAATTTTGTTGTGGTACTGTATAGGAAAAATGCGCTACTTTACAGGCATACTAAGGACACCCCCCAGGCACGATATTTAAAGGAATATTACATTTTCATTATTTCACTTTAAGCATTATTAAAATTACTGCTCCTGAAAAAACATCCATTTAAAAAAAAAATTTTTTTGCATTGATACATGTCCTATTGGGCAGGACCCAGGTCCCCATGCCGTTTTTTCAATGATTTGTATCTATATTGCCAGGATCTGACAATACATTACAGCCGCAAGCAGTTTTAAATTCAATTTTTTTCCTTTAAGAAATGTCATTTTGCTGTGGTATTGTTCTAAACACGGGAAATATGCGCTACTTTACAGACATACTAAGGACACCCCCCAGGCACGATATTTAAGGGAATATTTCATTTTTATTGTTTCGCTTTAAGCATCATTAAAATCACTGCTCCTGAAAAAAACGCCTGTTTTGCATTGCATTGCATTGATACATGTCCCCTGGGGCAGGAACCGGGTCCCCATATAGTGTTGAGCAGAATACGCCATATTCGATTTCGCGATATATCACGAATATATAGCCGAATATTCGAGAAATATTCGCTAAATTCGAATATTCGTGATATTTTATGGAAATGAAATGTTTGCGAAATTTCGCTATTGCGAATGCGAAAATAATTGCGAAATTTCGACAACTGCGGTAGGAGCACTCTGATTGGCTCAGAATATTCGTGATATTTTATCGAAATTTCGCAAAATGCGAATGCGATATTTATTGCGGAATTTCGACAACTGCGGTAGGAGCCCTCTGATTGGCTCAGAATATTCGTGATATTTCATTGAAATTTCGCAAAATGCGAATGCGATATTTATTGCGGAATTTCGACAACTGTGGTAGGAGAACTCGGATTGGCTCTGATGCAAAAGAAGGGCGGAGAAAATAATCGCGCGATATTCCGATTGCCGAATAATCGCATTACGATTTTTCGGCAAGATAAAATGAACGCTTCAGCTACTCGGCCCAAGGTCTCTAATCATACCAGCAATGCTTTTAGACGTCGATGGAGATCTCTAGGATGTGATCTGTTCTAAAAATAAAATTGAAAAAATTTGAATATTCGGAATAGCGAATATTCACCGCGAAATTCGAAATATATCGCGAATACTCGAATATGCCATATTCGAGCCGAATATTCGCAATACGAATATTCGTGAGCAACACTATCCCCATACACTTTTTATGACAATAACTTGCTTGTTCGTACAAATTTTTTGCCTGTTCGCATGTTCTGGTGCGAACCGAACCAGTGGGTGTTGATACACTAATAGGCAGTACTGATAGGCAGGGCCACTGATAGGCCAGTACAGCCAGCCCTCCTGTACTGGGCCCGAACTCTGTCACTTCAGAAGAGAGGCCCGGGCACCTGCAGGAGAAGAGAGCCAGCTTTAAGATTGGTGGAGAGGGACCTCACACACCTGGCCCATAATGGTTGCACCACTGTTTTTTTCTAGCAATCTGTCCATATCAGAAAAGCTTGCTTTGAGAACTTTGGGAGCGGATCACAACATTATTATCAGAAATGCAGACAAAGGGGGTACAGTGGTAGTCCTAGATTCATCAGTTTATAGACATGAGGCACTCCGACAGTTGTCGGATGAAAATATTTATCAGTTACTCAGATCGGATCCCTCTTCACTAAAGAGTTGACAGCACTCCTAGATAGGGCTGTGCAAGCAGGCATTTTTTCTGATCCAGAAAGAGAGATTTTTATCCCTAGCCACAGTGGCGGCTGGTGCTCCATTTTTTTTTGGGGGGGGGGGGGGGCGCAAACAAAACCCCAGCCAACCCCCCCCCCCCACGCGCCAACGTCACTCGCAGACAATGGGACCTGCAGACAGACAGACAGATATTCCGATAGATAGATAATTGGATAGACAGACAGATAGATAGATAGATAAAGAGAGAGAGAGACTTAGATAGATAGAGCTATAGATAGATAGATAATTAAACAGATAGATAGATTAAGGGAGGGGGAGAGGGATAGATCTATAGATAGAGCTATAGATAATTAGATAGATAGATACATAGATACAGAGATAGATACAGAGATAGATACAGAGATAGATACAGAGATAGATACAGAGATAGATACAGAGATAGATAGATAGATAGATAGATAGACACATAGATAGATAGATACACACAGAGATAGATACATAGATAGATACACACAGAGATAGATACACACAGAGATAGATAGATACAGAGATAGATAGATGGATAGACACAGAGATAGATAGATCGACACAGAGATAGATAGATCGACACAGAGATAGATAGATCGACACAGAGATAGATAGATCGACACAGAGATAGATACATCGACACAGAGATAGATACATCGACACAGAGATAGATACATCGACACAGAGATAGATACATCGACACAGAGATAGATACATCGACACAGAGATAGATACATATATAAATAGATACAGAGATACACACAGAGATAGATAGATAGATAGATACAGAGATAGATAAATAGATACAGAGATAGATGGATGGATAGATACAGAGATAGATGGATAGATAGACACAGAGATAGATACATAGATAGATAAATAGATACAGAGATAGATACACACAGAGATAGATAGATAGATAAATAAATAGATACACACAGAGATAGATAGACACAGAGATAGATACATAGATAGATAGATAGATAGATAGACACAGAGATAGATAGACACAGAGATAGATACATAGATAGATAGATAGACACAGAGATAGATAGACACAGAGATAGACACAGAGATAGATAGACACAGAGATACATAGACACAGAGATAGATACATAGACACAGAGATAGATACATAGACACAGAGATAGATACATAGATACAAACAGAGATAGATACATATATAAATAGATACAGAGATACACACAGAGATAGATACATAGATACATAGATAAATAGATACAGAGATAGATGGACGGATGGATAGATACAGAGATAGATAGACACAGAGATAGATACATAGATAGATAAATAGATACAGAGATACAAACAGAGATAGATAGATAGATAGATACACACAGAGATAGATACATAGATAGATAAATAGATACAGAGATAGATAGACACAGAGATAGATACATAGATAGATAAATAGATACAGAGATAGATACACACAGAGATCGATAGATAGATAGATACACACAGAGATAGATACATAGATAAATAGATACAGAGATAGATACATAGATAGATAAATAGATACAGAGATAGATACACACAGAGATCGATAGATAGATAGATACACACAGAGATAGATACATAGATAGATAAATAGATACAGAGATAGATACACACAGAGATCGATAGATAGATAGATAGATACACACAGAGATAGATACATAGATAGATAAATAGATACAGAGATAGATACACACAGAGATAGATACATAGATGGATAAATAGATACAGAGATAGATACACACAGAGATATATAGATACATAGATAGATAAATAGATACACACAGAGATAGATACATAGATAGACACAGAGAGAGAGAGAGATAGAGGGGGGGACAGAGAGAGCGAGAGGGGGGACAGATAGACACAGAGAGAGAGAGAGGGGGGGACAGATAGACACACAGAGAGAGAGAGAGGGGGGGACAGATAGACACAGAGAGAGAGGGGGGAGACAGATAGACACAGAGAGAGAGGGGGGGACAGATAGACAGAGAGAGAGAGAGGGGTGACAGATAGACACAGAGAGAGAGAGGGGGGCAGATAGACACAGAGAGAGGGGGGGGCAGATAGAGAGAGAGAGAGAGAGGGGGGACAGATAGACACAGAGAGAGAGAGGGGGGACAGATAGACACAGAGAGAGGGGGGGACAGATAGACACAGAGAGAGAGAGAGGGGGGACAGATATACACAGAGAGAGAGAGAGGGGAGGACAGAGACACACAGAGAGAGAGAGGGGGGAGAGAGAAAGAGAGAGAGGGGGGGACAGATAGACACACAGAGATAAGTGATCTGTTAAGCATAGCTGCAGGACGCAGTATTCAGAGCCCGGCTCACACACAGACAGGAGATGTGTAAAGCTCTGATTGCTGGGTGAAGCACGGCACACGGCACCCTCCCCCCTCCCTCCTGTCCACACTCAGTCCGATCACAGTACAGGTTGAGCATACAGCACAAGGTGCTGCTGGACATGGATGGGGTGGACAGGACAGACAATGAGACAAATAAAGTATTTTAATAAGTTTCCTACCTTAGATTCCTCCTGGAGCCAAAACCGAAAGTAACACTGCCCAGTGCCCTGGGGAAAGCACCGCCCATTTCCTTTGGCAGAGAGGAAGCAGCAGGACCCAATTAGAGTGGAGACTGTGGAGACACTGGAGAGTGATTGGCCTCGTGGCGCACAGCACATAGCCACAGAGCTTAAAAAAATGAAGCGTCTTGCCTGCTTGCATTGGCATGACGCTTCAATGAAGCTATAGCAGAGCACTGTGACCGGCGCCCACCCTGAGCATAGTTAAAGGGCCTTTTTTTTTCTTAGAGGGCCAAAACATTTTTTTTTTGTTACTGGCTTTGGGGGAGGAGGGGGGGGGGCGGCGCCCATGCGCCCCCTATGGACGGGCCGCCACATCCCATAATGTCAGTGTTTCACCAACTACCTAAGATCCACAAAGGACTGGACCCGCTCGTCGGCAGACCGATTGTGGTGGGTATCGGTTCGCTCAATGAGCGATTAGGGGAATGGTTAGATGGACATCTACGACCATTGGTAGTCGAGCTCCCATGCTATTTACGTGACACTAAGCAATTACTTTCCAAATTCAACGTCTTTGTATGGGATAAAACATTTAGATGGGACAGTTGTGACGTTGCCAGTCTATACTCAAGTATCCCTCATCATTTAGGTCTCCAGGCAGTTACCTTCTTTTTAAAAGAATCTGGTAAATTTTCACTATCCTTACAGGAATTTATAGTGCAATCACTAGAGTATCTCCTCACTCACAAAGATGCAGGCCTCCATGGGAGCCAAATTTTCATCCTCCCTGGCCAACCTGTATATGGGATGGTGGGTGAGGTCCTGCATCTTTGGATGTGATATCCCCCGTCGTGACGACACTGTTTTTTAATTTCGTTACATCAACGACTTGCTATTTGTCAGTTCGGATGAGTCTGCCAATTTGGACACATGGCTCTCTTATCTGAACGACAATAATTTGAATTTGAGGTTTACAGGGAATCTACAGATTACCACCGTTGACTTCCTAGATGTCTTTGTAGTACATCTGAAGGTTTCACCAGAGAAGCAGCTGGTATGGCTTCCAGATTTAAAGCAAGGGGCTATCCCACCAAGACCATCAATAGGGATCTATCTAAGGTTAATCCTATACCCAGATCTTCTTTATTAGAGGACAAAGGCCATGATGGAAAACGCACCAAAATTCCCTTTAACAAAAACGTTCCAGTCTTCTCCACACCCTATAGCTCTGAATTTAATAAAATAAGACAGATTGTTACCAAGTATCTTCCTGTCTTATATAACGACACAGCATACCAGTCAATACTATCTAAAGGCATTTAGGCTAGGTTCACACTGCTGCAATTTCAAAATCGTGGTAAAATCTCGATTTTACCGCGATTTTGCGGCTGCGATTTTGCCGCGATTTTGCCGTGATTTCGGCCGCGATTTAAGAGACATCTGTGCAGGGTTCAATGTAAATCGCGGCCCGAAATCGCAAAAAGTAGTACAGGAACTACTTTTTGAAATCGGTGCAGCGCCGCAGATGCGGCGTCGCACCGATTAGGACAGTGCCATTGCCGACAATTGCCGGCAAATGCCGCCGATTTGAGATGCATTTTTTCATGTCAAATCGCATCTCAAATCGTACCCAGTGTGAACCAGGGCTAAAACAGTTAGCCGCAGAGGACCCACACTAGGGGGCATCCTCTCACCAAGCCTATTTTCAACCAAAGCAGTGAAAGAAAACTGGTTACATTTCACAGGAACCTTTAGGTGTGGAATCAAAGGGTGCAGATACTGTTGTCACATTGAGACTGGACAGCATGTGCGCTTGTATGCCACTAATAAAGGCTTCGAAATAAAACAATTTATTAATTGCAATACCACCTTCTTAGTCTATGTAATTAACTGCAACCTATGCAATGTCCAATATGTGGATCGAGCTATTAGGAGACTGAAAGACAGGCTAAGCGATCACTTATACGACATAGAGAAAAATCACAACACAAATGTAGATAAACATTGGAATGCAATACATTGTAAGGATATATCCAGCCTGTCCATACAAGGTGTACAGAAGATTTTTATTTCAACTAGAGGAGGGGATAAATTCAGGCAATTATGCAGACGTGAAGTCTATTGCATTTAAATACGAGAATACCTATAGGGTTAAACTTCGAGTGGGACGTCTCTCACTATTATGAGTGAGATGGTTATCCATGACGCTTGCGCCTAATATTTACTTATTCATTTACTCATTTATTTTTGATGCTTCTTTCCTCCAATAATGATGATACACATTTTTACCTCTTGTTTCGTATTTTACGTCAGATGTTTCTCTGTTTCATCCAGACTCTTTTTTTCCATTTTACACAATTTCTATCGGGTCATCTATGTATGTGAGGTTTCACACGATGATTAGATCATGGGCGATAGATCCCAACTTCGGTTTTACCGACATGTGTGAGTCTCTCTACCTATAATCTAATTCATCCATTCATTAGATGTTTCCGTTCCCCGCTGGTATAAGTCGTTTAGATATGTCCAACAATTAGTTTTTCGTATACAATAAGACTATTATCTAGTCCGGGGATATGCAATTAGCGGACCTCCAGCTGTTGCAAAACTACAAATACAATGAGGCATAGCAAGACTCTGACAGCCACAAGCATAACACCCAGAGGCAGAGGCATGATGGGACTTGTAGTTTTGCAACAGCTGGAGGTCCGCTAATTGCATATCCCTGATCTAGTCAATGTCATTGATGACTAGGACAAATATCTATGCAGAGGTCATGCTGAACAGAATCCATCTATTAGATATGTATTTCATGTTCTCTTTTCCTTTCTTCTCTCTTTTGGAAATATTTTTTAGTTATATTCGAAAGGAAAAAACATTTTCGTCTGGTCGTTCTTATATGGGACACATCTTTTATTTTATTTTATTTTATGAAGTCCCCACAACACCACGACGAAGTGTACATATCATGATGAATTCTGTTTTTTAACACTTTTTCTTTTTATGTATGATGTATTATGTGATATATACTTTATGATATATACTATTGTATAATATTGTAGGTTGGAATGTGTTTTCGTTTACACTGTAGGATGGTATATTTATTCAAGAAATTTCACTTTTTAGATCCAGTGTATAGCCAACCTTCCACCATTGAAGATACACTCTCCAATTACCGTATTTATCGGCGTATAACACGCACCCCAAGCTTAGAAGGGAAGTTTAAGGAAAAAAATGTTTAGGTGGGAAGTTTAAGGAAAAAAAATTACATTTTAAATGCCCATCAATGCAACCTTATCAGTGTCCATCTGCTGTCTTGCCCAGCATCCATCAGCAGGCTTGTCCAGCATCCATCTGCAGCCTTGCACAGAGTCCATCCAGCCTTATCAGTGTCCATCTGCTGTCTTGCCCAGCATCCATCTGCAGCCTTGCACAGAGTCCATCCAGCCTTATAAGTGTCCATCTGCACCTTGCCCAAAATTGCAGCATTATGTATTTTTAAATTTAGCGCCTCAGCCGAGCTATACAGAGAAGGATTTCCTGTGTATTCGACTTCTCTCAGCTCCTTTCAGCTGCCCAGTCCCGCCCCTTGGCCCGGCTCGTATGATGGACACCACAGCAGTCCAATGGCGGAACATAAAGCCTAGGAGGCGGGACAGGGCGTGACTGCGAGCGTAGCCGAGCCTAGCCGAGTACACAGTACGATCGGCTCAGATCGGTCTATGTCGGCGGCACTCAGAGACAGCGGGGATAGGCGTATAATACGCACCCACCATTTTCCCCTGATTTATACGCCGATAAATACAGGCTTCTGGAGCATGTTGTACATGCATGTATATATCTTTCTTTTGCATTTTTAAGCATTTATTCTTTTAGAGTACTATCCACTACTCGATGGATGGGTACATGTCTTTTTTAGACATTCATATATTATTGCAAGCAGAGAAAAATATACGTGGTTCACACCAAAGTACACTCGTATTTACTCACTAAACAATATATACAATTATATACATTTACGCATTCACAAGTTTACTCTCTATGTTTACTTTACATATATACATTTACATATATATTGTGATACGCACTATTTAGTTTTTTTATGTATCTTCACTCATGTTCATTTGGGGTTAACATATTTTTGATACGTCAAATTCTTCCCAATACACAATTATTACCTACAATATGAATGTATATCCTTTTTTTCATAGTTGCATCTTATGTGGTCGTTTACACACACACATAAATACCTATACGATAATTTTCTCACTAACCATATATCATGTCCATTGTTCATCCACATGACCACTATATTGAAAAAAATGTAATTCAAATTTTTCCATTCACTACACCTATGGACACATATATATGCCTACAACACATTCTTTAGACATAAAAATACTTTTTTCTTACACAGAGCCATTTCCTCAGCACCTTGATACACTACAACAAACTTTTTCTACACCATCACAGTTTAATATTGTCGCATGGGCGATGCGACTCAACAACTGTGAAGGTTTTATACACTATGTTTCACACGTAGTTATTTATTCAAATAAGAGGAATGACTTGCACATATAGATTCTACACTTTTCACTTTTATATCTATCTATGTGTGTTTTTTGAATGTGAGTTTTATTTTGTGTTTAGGTATCTTTATGCACACATGTGAAGACACTTTCCGATCGGCTTTGGGAGTTCCTTTTACTAAATGGTCAATCACATGTCCCGGGCTAGAATCATATATATTTGAAGTGTGTGCTTTTTTTATTCTAGCCATGATTAAGCAGTGTGAAACGCATAGGCTGTTATTCCCGTTCTCTGCTTGTTTTTGTAGTGCATTTTTCCATTTTTTTATATTAAAGACAACCTTATGGTTTTTTGGAGTGCGGCTGTCCATCCTTTTTTTTCCTCAATTTTTTTTTTCAATTGCTTCGTGCATTGCCGGCACCCTTGATTTCCTGAACCGTTGCTGATTGTTCAACATACCCACCTGGAGTGGTTACTTCCTTTCTTTTGTCAGCTTTACTGCTTTGTAACACCTGTGGATCCCCTGCAGCGCTGCTGGCTTTTACCCTCTGGCAGCTCTGCAGAGGGATCAGCTCTATATACTTGCAGTGTCTCGATCTGGACCAGAAGAAGACAGCTGTAGAGTCTCTGCCTGTGCCTCTGTACAGTCCTATAACTCTCCCTCTGTCTCCCCCTGGCCCGTAGTGGGCAGTGTTATCACCTGTCAGCAGGGATGAATGAGCAGGAAGCTTGCCCCCCCCCCCTCCAGATTATGCTCTCACTGCTCTGTGTTCACTGTGAACTCCAGAGTGAGGATGAGTGGAGGGGGTGAGTGTGGTTGGGGGGGGGGGTTCTGCTGGAGTAAAGTGACAAAATCTTCATGATCTTGGAGAGGAGGTGATTATACCAGGAGCCATTCTAGAACTGCGGGTAGCTGCCACTGCAGTGCTGGAGCTAGGAGCCAGTGAACACATCTCTCTCTCCAGCTGACAGATATCTCTGCCCAGCCATTTCTATATGCCACCCCCCTAAGGCCCCCTTTATACTCTGCGTAGTGGGAACACACATTCCTGCTTGTGGTTTTTTTTTCTGCACATAGGGGAGCCCATTTACTTGAGGGGAGGGCCTGTCAGGTAGGTTGTATGGGGCCCTGTCAGTTCTAACAGCAGTTGATGGGCCCTGATAGGTGGCACTGATGGGGCTGCACTGATGATCAGTGCCCTGGTTATTTGTGTACATGTCCCCTGTCACACTTGCTGGTTACCAGCTCTGCTTTCCTCACGTTGTGACAGCGTGTGAGGAAAGTACTGCCAATAACCAGCAAGTCTGTTTACATTGTGATCAGCTGTGATTGGACACAACTGACCACATGGTAAAGTGCCACTGTAATTGGCCCTTTACCGAGATATGTGATCAGCTGTGTCCGAAAGATACAGTGATCACAGAGCGTGCCGGAACAGAGCCACGCTGTAGTCATCTTTCAGGCGAAAGCACGGTGATGAAGCAAACAGCTGACAAAAGCCCAGGTGCCAGGATGCAATTTCTAGTCACCGTGGCAATCTGGTGCTTGAAATTTGTTGAGCCCTGCTGCTAATAAGTATGAGATTAAGTGTCCGAATTTTTAAGTGTAATTCCAAGTCGGTGTCTCAAAATACAATGAAGCCAATGCAGCAGCATTACGTCTAGGGAACTAACATTCCTAAACGCAGAGGTTTGCACACACAATCCCCTCATGAAAGGTGTCATAGAAAATAAAGCAATAAATTCTGTGATCTATAATGTGTTACCCCCAGATCAAGTCAATCCTCAGTGCCTGGGGTCACACTACCTTTACTCTGCAGGTGCTGCATTTCCATGCAAGTGACAAGTGCCTGGAACAGTCATATCGAAGAGCAGTCTCAACTTTTATCTATGGTATGCGCTTAAGAGATTTTCCAAAGTGATTGTACTATGTACAAACACAGGCCCATCCATTACTGTATTAGTCACTGCCCCCATGTTGCCAGGACCAGATTAAGAACATCATGGGCCTGGTGCTGAGGATTTTGGTGGGGCTTTTTATAAAAAAAAAACATTTTTTTTTGTAATATTAAATAGAGAGTGGGAGGATGAGAGATAGAGAAAGGGGATGAGAGGTAAGGGAGGGTAGATGAGAGAGAGAGGAGATTTGCATGAGCATGAGTGGGAGTGACAGCAACGCAGCCCGGCCAAGGCAAGTGAATGAAAGCACAGAACCCGGAAGGAAGACCAGGTAAAGATGGAAGCACCCGGGACCCACCGGATTGATCGCAGCGCTGGAGGGCTCAGTCTGACAGGTAAGTGTACCCTAATGTGCTGTGCATACTTGTACACTGTGGCATAACCTACCTCTGGGCCTCTAAAAAGTAGTAATGTTAGTGAAGTTTACTACCTCTTTAATATTAAAAGATCCCAGGAGCCTCTTATGGGGCCCCCTACTGACCCAGTGGCCCTTTCAAAAATATTTTCAGCGACACTTTTTTTACCAGTGGTTGAAATAAAGTTGATAACTTGGCTTATATTTAAATAGCACACTTACTGCTATTAAATCGATCGTGAGACAAATTCGTGAATAAAAAAACGTGTGTTTAATGTACACACTTAACATAAGTACAAGAACAATTTCAATGTATCAATAGCTTCAAATAAGAGTTAAAAAAAAATAAGAATTTCAAATGAATGAGATGTGTGCTTCAAGACTTGTTTCTGTATGCTTGCAAGATGTCTGTGAGTGAGCTTCTTCTTGATGGTGGCTGGATAGGAAAGAGCTGCCGAAGCTATCAGACCTACAGTTTATATATCAAAAAGCATCCTTTGTTTGAATTCGCGCCGAAAAATAATCACTCCCAAAGGGTGTGACTTATAATGAAACCTGGTACAACATCTGGTTTACATCTATGTCAACCTTTACATAGGAAGTGGCTCCTGAGAACTAATCCAAACATTTTGTACATCAGAAGAAGAAATGGCTTGTTTAAGTAAGAAAAGGGGGATGGTATGCAGACACAGCTAAAAGCACATTCTGTATACAGGATGTCGCCTAGCTTTTGAACATAATCAATCACTGACATTGGATATGGGGGGTAGCTATACAGCTTAGAAACAGTCATATGAAATACTTCAATAGGAGAACACATTCCAAACAAATACAATTCTTTTCTTACAACATTAAACACTTCAAATGAACATATATATATATTTCATATTCAAACTTATAAGTTTTTGGAGTTTCAAACCTCGAATTCAGCGGATTACATAAGAAAATCACTAGCTCAAACAGTCTCGCATTCATTCATATTAACAAGAATATATATATTCTTTATAAAATCCTTCCGGAAGGGATTTTAGAATATAACATTCCCCTCTGAAATATGAATAATGATCATATTTCCTAATCATTTATACACACATTTATGTCACAAGCACTCTGACTTTGATCTAATAACTCCAAATGCATTGTCACCTGTCATCGAGTTTGCAACTCCAAAACCTAATCTCCTTTTAAGCTTATTTTGCAACATATCATCACCTTTCTTGATTTCATTTCTGATTTGCTTATACAGTTTTTTCTAAACATTAAAAATAATTGATATATAATGCATAACATAATAATAATAAAAATAATAACTATAGGATGTGATAAAATATTTCCTGCTGCGTAATTGAAGTTTTTCCCCAAATAGATATACTATTTTTGAATTGATGCCACCAACTAGAACCTGCTAAAGCAGACCATTGATGGACTACCTCTTGCAAATTCCCTTGCTCATGTTTAAACAATATCTCTGCATTCCTGAGTTCTTTAGCTAGAGCCATTAATAAACCTTGATCCTTTTGAATTACGTTAACCCATTCCCTCCACGGAAACTCATCTATTTGAGACAAATTATATAGTGCCGGACTAACACTAACATTTCTCAATGATAGATGAGAAAAATTAGTTCTTATACCATTTACATTTATGGCCCTTAAATCACCTTCTACACAATACAATCCCCGTTTTAGGTTTTCTGTGTTTGTGCAAGAGGAAAAGAAAGTCTGAACCCTTTCTGTATCTGTCATGATCTGAAAACAAACCTTCCTTTTATCTACAAGAGTAGTTAATTCAGAAGAAGCTTCAAATTTTTCTATTCTTGCAGAACATAATGTATGATTATGATAACAAGAATGACATATACTTTTATCTTGATTAGGTAAACAAATAACTTTAGACTGAAATTGTAAACATGATGACAAATCTAATTGTTCTAATTCAAAATTATCCTTGTTAAGCGCAAAATCTGTATACTGCAATTTATAAAATAATAATTGAGTATCACTAATTGGTAATCCCAAAACAGTAATTGGAACCAACATTTGTTCTCTCCCTGCTATAGGAATCATAGAAGAACTGTAACATACATCCTGACTACATCCTAACCATTTATTTACCCATAAATCAGTATGATTTCTTGCATATGCATATTCTCTGGGTAAATTCTGCAATATACCAAGAGGGGTAACTCCACTCTGAAAAGCTTGTGCAATTATTTTAAAATTAGTGGAATATTCTGTTTGAATTTCTAAACATGATCTGGCAATATGTGAATGTTCTTCACTAGTCATTAGATTGAGAGTAATATTCTGAAGATGTAATATGGATGGACCCATTACATTGGCTGTTTTAATAACCATATCTTCTAATATCTGATTTAAGTTTCTTTGGATCTTAAAACCTTTACTTCCCACTAAACCTGCTGACTCAAGATCAGATTTTAACATGTTAATATCCATACTATTTGCAATGCTGCCAATTATACATATGCCCCCTAGGGCTCCTTCAACAATACCACGTCTATTTCTGTTATGACTATTGATTCCAAACCATCTTTCAATACCCAATTCCATATTAACCAAATGTCTTTGACATTGTGGAAACCTTGTAGAAATTTTCCATTCTGAAATATTAAAATTCCACAATATAATGACGAATGTTCCCTCTCTCAATAGAGCTCTGGATTGTAAATGGTTAATCTGGAAGGGATTAGCAAGAACACTATTTTTACCAACACATGGAGTTTTCCTTGGGGACATGACAATTATACTTGCATTAGCACATTTCAAGGGATAGCCTTCTAGTAATATGCAGCACTCATATATACCAGTATCATTTAAAGATACACCTGATTGATGATAAATAAATTTATCATTGATCCAATTCACATTACCAAAAATTCCTTTGTGAATTATATTAGTTGTACTGTGGAAAAAACTACCCAAAAACTCACCATTCCTTTTCCAAGTTAACAATGAATTTTGAGGTAAATATATCTGAGTACTACACATCAAATTCAATCCATCTTCATCTTCAATGACTTTTAAAGACTGTGGTGACACTTTTATCTCTGGAACAATAATATCTACCACAGTAATGCTAATTTTGACTCGTAATTGAGCAAACTTCCTTATCACTCTAAAATCCCATTTTCTTACAATGTCTCCCTTTTTATCTCCAATTATTTTTAAATGTTTTGGATTTAATATTTGTACAAAACTTTGAAAAAGGTAATAATACTGGTCTACTGGATAAAATATTTTTCCAGACCTTGACATATCATTATTAACATCTCCTGACGAGATTGTTGAATCATTACCTTTTATAAATAATGACCAAAAAGCTCTAATCAATATATTACATTCAAAAGTCTTGGTTAAATTATTAACCCTATAAAATCCTTGCATTTTAACAAAACTTGTTTTTGACTCTATTTTAACTTCGATTTCCACCTCATTACTATGAATGAAATATAATTCCATACAATGCTCATACCCCTGTCCCACAGCTATATACCCAATCAAATCGTCAGCTGTATTGACATTGGTATATCTAAACCTATACAATTTGTTATCTACATTAATATCATTATCCATATTTCTTTTGCTTCTTAATACTGTAATGTCTTTGTTGAGAAAATTATCAATCCTGTTAACCTCTGCATGGCTGGAACAGTTTGTGATGTATTTTACCACTGATAAAAATGTCAATAGGGAAAAAATGAATCCTGTGACGATGACGATGATGATCAACTTTCTTTCTTTAAGATTTTTCATCTCTTTTGTAGTCATCTTTCCTTCTTTGATCAATTTTTGTAAAAATCATTCCTAGAAAAAAGAAAAGCAGTATCATTTATCTCAAAATATAAATTTTTATCTCATAAGATAACATTATCATCTCATAATATACCATTTTCACTAATCAATGTATATCCATATTTTTGTTGTCTACGTGCATATTCCACTGAATTGAGAGGTCTTTGAACTTACACCATTAATCATTATGTTTTCTCTATTGCCCCTCTGTGCATCGTAGACAAAAAAATTAATTGAAAAACCAAATGACTTTTTCCTTCCTGTCAGTAAATTCACAGTGTTACAGAAAACGCTGTACTTCTGAAACTTCATCTCAAAACAAACAAGATTAAATTACACTGTCTGCCGTGTATTCCATTTTGTCCCAATAAAACTTTACTATAAGAAAATCAAACAGTTTTTCTTTTACCAAAGTGATTCCTCTCATGAATGAATTTAGTGAATTGCGCCTGAAGGTGTTGAGGTATAACAGGACACAAAAACCCATTGAAAGTCATGACGCAACATCAACGTTCTCATGAACCATAGAAGATGTCGAATCAACCTGTAGAGGAACAAAAATTCCTTTTTCTGTTCTTCAGCAAATTAGGGTATCTGTGTGTTTGTTTTCCTTGCAACAATTATACCAATTCAGGTTGAATCACCATTTCACCATGTAAAACCTACTTCCTTTGCTAAAGTCTCTTAAATAGAAACTTCAAAATACTAATAAAGATAGTATATATATATATATATATATATATATATATATATATATATTGTGCGTATGTGTATGTGTTTCAAACTTAATCAACTTCCTTGAGTGTGTGCTTGTGTGAGAGATTTTTCAATAATGTGTGTGTGTGATTCCTATCAGGCTGTCAGCATGTCTGCATCCAAAGAAACAATCTCCTCCAACTTGGCCCCCACCTTTTTTTACAAAGGAAAGCTTCAGCAAAATTTAAATCACAAGGATAGATTGTGAATAACTGAGATAAGAATAATATATCTTGTACTCAATGTTTGAAACAAATAACACTACATACACATATATAAATTTCTTCCTTATTAATACGTATTCTTTTATCATTAAAATCAATTCCCTTCATGTCTTAAAAAAACTTCAATATGATCTGTTACATTTACTGCACAATGCACATCCACTACACTATACAAGTAAAGAAACAATAAATTCTGTCTCTTTTTCTAAACCAATTAATATTCCTTAAAATTTCACTTCACTTTTCATGAGCTAGACGTTACATATATTCCACTTAAAATCTCTTCTTTCAGAATTGTCTGCAATTCTGCCAGAAAAATAAAATATTCAACTTTCTGATTCCCAACATGAAATCTGTCGAACTTACGTCAAAACCTTATTCAATAAACCTTATGCAATACCAAAAATCATAGCCAAAAAGTCATAACCAAAAATCATAAATTCCATGCCGCTCACTAAGGAACATGCCTATTATACCTCCTATGATTACTCCATCTTACAGAGTAAACTTCATAACGCCTTGGAGACGTTTTGAAATTATGTGACTTCCTGTCACTCACTGACCAACAATATTTTGCCATATGACCTTTCCTGCGACATAAAGAACATTTGAAAACTTGCTTTCTCTGTGCATATGACGATGGATAAACACATTGCTTCTTAGAATGAACAAACGTAACACATTCCTTGTCACTATTGCCTGAAATGCTGTCAAAAACATTCACTGTGTTTTTAGTAATGTCTGCTGCAATAATATTTTCCTGTTTCCCTGCATGTGGTATCTCCTCCATTTTATCTGAGGACTGAGCAAATTCTGTTAATACCATATCTGACTGCGTTTTTTCACTCCGCTCAACATAATTACATACAGTTCCACAATTTAAACAACTAGCTGCAGTAGATACATTCTCATGTGTTTGCATATTGCCTGCATTACCCGAAGTGTCCTCTGAATGTATTTCTGTTACCTCAGAAATCATTGAATTAAAATCTGTAACTAGTTTCATTACATTACTTAATTTCCTTTTAGTTTTAGCTAACGAGAATCTCTCTGCATCAATAGCCAGATTAGATTCTAAACATTGCAAATATAACGACTTCCATAAAACAGAATAACAAATCTGTTTCGATAAACCTTGACATTCACTTGCTGAACATTTAAAACATTCCATGATTTTACTCACCGAATAAGAAGTTTTCCGTGTTCTACGAATCTTCCAGGTCATTCACGATACATCGATACTTCTAGGCTCTCGTCAAACTCTTTACGTAGTCTCTCTCAGTACTAACATGTTCCCCCTTTCGATATAAGGGACAGTTGTAAAAAAACTGCGACAAAATGAGCGACTGGCTGATTGTTAACCTCTAGGTTCTCATCAAACGTTTCAAAAATTACTCAATACTCTACTTCTCTGCCCTCCGATAGCACTTTGAGAAAGTGGTATAAAATTTGAAAATCGTTCATCGAATGGCTGGCTAGCCAATGAAATAAAGTTGATAACTTGGCTTATATTTAAATAGCACACTTACTGCTATTAAATCGATCGTGAGACAAATTCGTGAATAAAAAAACATGTGTTTAATGTACACACTTAACATAAGTACAAGAACAATTTCAATGTATCAATAGCTTCAAATAAGAGTTCAAAAAAATAAGAATTTCAAATGAATGAGATGTGTGCTTCAAGACTTGTTTCTGTATGCTTGCAAGATGTCTGTGAGTGAGCTTCTTCTTGATGGTGGCTGGATAGGAAAGAGCTGCCGAAGCTATCAGACCTACAGTTTATATATCAAAAAGCATCCTTTGTTTGAATTCGCGCCGAAAAATAATCACTCCCAAAGGGTGTGACTTATAATGAAACCTGGTACAACATCTGGTTTACATCTATGTCAACCTTTACATAGGAAGTGGCTCCTGAAAACTAATCCAAACATTTTGTACATCAGAAGAAGAAATGGCTTGTTTAAAGCGGTGGTTCACCCTGCTGAACAACATTTCAGCATACAATTCGGCATCGTAGCGCAAGCTACAGTATGCCGGTCTTACATTTTTTATCCCCGTACTCACTGTTTAATCGTACCTAGACGATTCCGTCTGCCGCGGGGAATGGGCGTTCCTAGCAAGAGGGAGGGTGATTGACGGCCGACTCTGGCACGTCACGCTCCCCGAAGACAGCCGGAGTAGGTCTCGGCTCTTCACGTCGCCTGCGCACAGGCTATGCGCAGGCGCCGTGAAGAGCCAAGCCTATTTTGGCTATTTCTGGAGAAGCGTGACGCGCCAGAGCCGGCCGTCAATCACTTTCCGTCTGGATTGGAACGCCCATTCCCCGTGGGCAGTCGGAATCGTCTAGGTAGGATTAAACAGTGAGTACGGGGATAAAAAATGTAAGACCGGCATACTGTAGCTCGCGCTACGATGCCGAATTTTATGCTAGAATTTTTTTTTTTTTTATAGGGTGAACCCCCGCTTTAAGTAAGAAAAGGGGGATGGTATGCAGACACAGCTAAAAGCACATTCTGTATACAGGATGTGGCCTAGCTTTTGAACATAATCAATCACTGACATTGGATATGGGGGGTAGCTATACAGCTTAGAAACAGTCATATGAAATACTTCAATAGGAGAACACATTTCAAACAAATACAATTCTTTTCTTACAACATTAAACACTTCAAATGAACATATATATATATTTCATATTCAAACTTATAAGTTTTTGGAGTTTCAAACCTCGAATTCAGCGGATTACATAAGAAAATCACTAGCTCAAACAGTCTCGCATTCATTCATATTAACAAGAATATATATATTCTTTATAAAATCCTTCCGGAAGGGATTTTAGAATATAACAGTGGTATATTTAGAGTAGCTGACATCCCCTATGTTCCTCTATACATCACAGTAGTAATCACAAAATTGAGGACTGAGAAGATTTCCTTTAGTCAAAGAGGCATAGGCCCTGTACACACGAGCAGACATGTCCGATGAAAACGGTCCGCGGACCGTTTTCATCGGACATGTCTGCTGAGAGCATTTGGTCTGATGTGTGTACACACCATCAGACCAAATTCCCCGCGGACAGAAAACGCTGTGACAAGGTGGCGACGATGACGCGGCGACGTGCGCGAACCAGGAAGTTCAATGCTTCCACGCATGCGTCGAATCACTTCAACGCATGCAGGGGATTTCGGTACGATGGTTAGGTGTACCAACCATCGGACATGTCCGACGGACAGGTTTCCATCGGACAAGTTTCTTAGCATGCTAAGAAACTTTTGTCCGCTGGAAACCTGTCCGCTAGGCCGGAAAAATGTCCGCTAGGCCCTACACACGGTCGGACATGTCCGCGGACCAGTTTCAGCGGATATGTTCGGTCGTGTGTACGAGGCCATAGGGGAGGAGTATGGATGATATAAAAGTGGGAAGTATGTGCAGGTGAGGGGGAGGAATGTGGAGGGTATAACAGTGGCCACTATGTACAGGAGAGGAATGGGGATGGTATGGCAGTGGACACTATGTACAGGAGAAGAGTGTGGGGGGTGACAGTGTGCAGTATGCACACCAGAGGAGTGTGAAGAGTTGACAGTGGGCACTATGTACAGGAGAGGAGTATGGAGGGTATACCAGTGGGCAGTATGTAGAGGAGTGTGGAGGGTATGATGGGGGCAGTATGTATAGGAGAGGAGTGTGGAGGTCATCACAGTGGGTGGTGTGTATAGGAGAGGAGTGTGGACAGTATGATAGTGGGCAGTATGTACAGGAGAGGAGTGTGAAGGTTATCACAGTGGGCAGTATGTACAAGAGAGGAGTGTGGAGGATATGGCAGTGAGCAGTATGTACAGGAGAGTATTGTGGAGGGTAAGACGGGCAGTATGTATAGGAGAGGAGTGTGAAGGGTAAACAGTGAGCAGTATGTATAGGAGAGGAGTGTGGAGGTTATGACAGTGGGCACTATGTACAGGTGAGGAGGATGAAGGAATCTGGGAAGGAAAAATGTAAAGGTTTGTGGAAGGATGTTTAGGGTTTAGTGCTTAAAGAGGCAGTAAACCCTCATTCATTTTTAAAAAAAAACCTGCAAGAGAAATTCATAATGAGCTAGTATGCATAGAATACTAGCTCATTATGATCGACTTACCTGAGATCGAAGCCCCCGAAGTTCTCCTCCGTGCCCTCTGCTGCCACAGCCATGTCAGCTCCGATCTTCTTCCTGTTATCGCCGCACCGGCGCTGTGATTGTCCGGAGCGGCGATGACATCACTCCCGTGCATGCACACGGGACCGGCAGATCCCTGCGCATGCGTGAAAAATACGCCATTAACCCCGCATTTACCATTCACAAAAACGGCACGCTCAGTGCGCCTGCGCCATTGTCTAGGGCGCGCACACGAGAGGTCTGTCAGCAGGGGGGTGTGAGGTGGTCATGAAGGGATATCAATCAGTGGGTGGGGGAGAAACTGGGAGAGATATCTTTTGGAGTAGGGTCTGTCATGTGCAGGTTGGGAAATAGTCACCTGTGATACATGAAGGGAGGTGTTTAACATAGGAAGTGGCTGGGGAGTGACCTGGTTGGTGGGGAGTGTGAAATGAATGAAGTGTTTTCAAGTTTCTTTCACATTTGTGGTAATGCTTACTGCCCTCTGAAAAGTGATCTGTGGTGGATTGCTTTTCAACGCGTGGTATAGCAGCAGCTAACAGGTGTTCATCAGGTGCTACTGTCGCCTCCGTGTTTTTTTATTTACATTGCTGAATGGTAGTTTTACATTGTTGGACTATGCTGCTACTGGGAGCGAGTTTGACTTGCAGTTCCAGAGTGGCCCCATTGAAATCCAATAGGCGAGTTGGACAGGTGGTACTGCATGACAAACTCGGCAGGCTTCAAGCTGTCCATTGAGCTCAGTGCCTCTGACAAGAAGTGAGGAGAGGCACCCTGATCTCATCCTCTCAGTTTGCTGCAAACAGAGTGCGCACTGTATGTAGCTTCTGACAGGCTGTTCAAGGATCAGCCTATTCTCTGTAACCGTAAGGCCGAGTACTCACGATCAAACATGTCCGATGAAACCGGTCCGCGGACCGTTTTCATCGCACATGTCTGCCTGGGGACTTCTGTTCGATGGCCGTACACACCATCGAACAGAGGTCCGCGCGTAAACAATACGCAGGGCGTGTCCGCGGTGTCGCCGCGTCGATGCCGCAGTGTCGCCGCGACAATGACACGGCGACGTGGGCGGCCTGCCTTTAAAAGGCTTCCACGCATGCGTCAAAGTCATTCGACGCATGCGAGGGATGGCGGGCGGCAGGACATGTACGGTAGGTCTGTACAGACGACCGTACATGTCCGGGCGGACAGGTTTCCAGCGGACTGTTTTAAAGCAAGTCCAGGAAACAGTTGTCCGCTGGAAACCTGTCCGATCCGCCCGAAAATGGTCCGCTCGGGCCTACACACGGCCAAACATGTCTGCTGAAACTGGTCCGCGGACCAGTTTCAGCAGACATGTTTGGTCGTGAGTACGGGGCCTAAGTCGTAGGAGCCCCAAATTGTGGAGTAGGCCTTCAACTAGGTACTCCCCAAATCTGGCGTCTCTGTGACCCCTGGTCGCTCAGCCACGACCCTCAAAATTGATAATTTTTTTTGAGCAAATGGGCCTTTCTTGATCATACATCATGGGACACAGAGCCTTAATTACTTAATGGGTTATGTAGTCACCACAGGTGATTGGACACTGGCAAACCCAATTAAAATTGAGTTCCTCCCCTATATAACCCCTCCCAAATGGAGAGTACCTCAGTTTTTTTCGCCAGTGTTAAGGTGGTTGGTCACGTTCAACATGTCCTTAGAAGAAAAAAAATGCTCTTTTGATGGTCTGGCTGCGGAGACCTAGGAGCTATAACCGAAACCATTCCTCCTGGGCTAATATCAAAGGCCTAAGATGGTTGGTACACAAGAAAGACAAGGATGCGCCAATCTAAGTGCAGTATGAAAGTTTTAATAAAATGTAATAAAAATAGAGCACACAGCCAAATAGCTACCCACAATTGCTAAAAGATAACAGGCATGTTACGGTGACTATGGTCCGGGGTCACTGGTGGCCGATATGTCCTGGTCCAGGGAAAAGTCAGCACAGGATGGACGGAGCTGTAGATGGAACGCTGTGGTAGTCGAAACGACCATGCAGAGAGACAGCAATCCGAGCGATCCGTCGTACGGAGCGGCGTGCGTCTCAGCGTGGACCGCAGCCAGAGATCGTCACACCGGAAGTGGCATGGCCTGCGGGAGAGGACCAATGGTATGACGCGTTTCACAGCTGTCTGTTATCCACCTTATCTTGCGCCATCTGATGGTTGGTACCCGGGCCTCGTGTAAGAAGAAACAAGGTTTGCCTGTAATGTCTCTCTGCGGGGGTCTGGGCTCTGGGATCCAGACTTTGGTGTACTAATACATCTGTGGCACTAAAAGTTTCTGTCAGACTTCTACAGGTCCAGGTATGAGGTTTTATCTAATAAAACCCTTTGTAAACCTGAAGGTTGGCACAACTTGCCCGCCGTGATGGGTAAAAGCTGGAACTACTTTTGGTAGCTTTCCTGCGGCGTGGATCAGGTAAGAAGAAGGTCATTTTTTATTTATGTATTACATTCTTGGGGTAGGATGTCTTTCCTGGTTCTCGCCACTGGAGGGAGTAAGTGCAACCTGGTATTTTCTTACACAGCCTTCCAGGATAACGTGCTCAGTGAAGTCGGTCAAAATAACACCTCCTTCTGCTGCAGGCTCTGCCACGATACGCATACAGGGGTCCACAAGATGCCCCCTGGTAATCTCTCCCCCCTCTTCCTCGTCTCCTTGGGCGCCTCCATGACAGAGGTGCATGTGCGCATGCCGGGAGCGCGCTTTTGCTGTCCAAACAGAGACATGAATGGGGGAGGGCCAAAGTGGTTGCTAGTGCCCGTGCGCAATGCAGGACACCGGTGTGCAGGCGCCAAGAGCCTGGTTCAAAAGCCCAGCATGCCAGAACCTTCTGTAAGCGGCATAGACACAGAGCTGTGGACTGTAAGTATCCCTGTGGATTAAACCAGGCAAACCTAAGACTCCTACCCAGCATCAGGTTGTGCAGTGAGCTGATATTTTTTGTGTATTGTAAGACTATAGCACAACAGTGATTGCATTTATATTGTGGATAGTACCTTTGCTTTGCAGTAAGAACTATGTCCCCGAGAAGAGGGTCTAGGGCGAATAAAAAAGGCACCAGAAAATCCACACATACGGCTAAGGATTCTGAGCTTGTCTGCAGTTTAACATCCCCTTCTGTTAGCCTGATAGCAGCCTCACAGGATGAGCCTATATCTGGTTTTGCAGCTTCTCCTATGGCAGCTCCTGTATACGTCACTGTGGACACTTTAAAAGTTGCTATGGATGGCCTGGAAGGAAGGATTATTAATATTGTCGAAACCGAGGACGGCGAGAGGAGGGGGATGGTGTGTACGTGAGGACGTGATGTACCTCACGGAGGGAGGGACCTGAGAGTGCCGGCCGGAGCTCGCGCTGGGGAACCAGGAAGAGCCGTGGATGTCCTGTAGAGTGAGAGGCTGCGGAGACGCCACCGATGATACCCCCGTCACTATATCGGGTCCTTTCTGTTGTCACCCGGCTGTGCGGATGCCGACACATGGGATGAAGCAGGGGGACTGAGACCTGCCGTACCCCCCCTCCCATTAACTGAGTCCATTCGCTGCCCAGAGAGGCGATTTGAAGCTACCTCTTGGCGGACCTGCAGCCCACGAGGTCGAGAGGAACCAGAAGTTGCGGTGACACAGATGGGCTGAAGACCTCCTTGGAGTGAAATGAAGGTAGTAAAACGGATGAGCAGAAAAAGGAGGTACCATAACAAAATAGTGTTTTAAGGACTGTTTTAAAGACGGCTGTACCATTTTAACTGCCTTATCTGTGCCCAGTTTGAACTGGTACTATGAAGGGGGACATCTCTAAAAGGTATAATGTATTACCATTCGACTGCTGAACCCCTCAGAGACTTGGTAGCAACTAGGGGCAGACTTGACTGCAGAAATAAAGCAAACTGGTAGATAACTGAATCTACCTAGATAACAGCTGGATTAAGCCAAAAGTGAACCTGAAGTATGAACGCTGATACATATTGAAAAATCTATATGAAGGCATACAAAGAATTCTGCATATATAACCAGCAAAAGGGAGTGACAACTATATACCTGACTATGAGTATAGAGGTTGCCTTTGTTTATTCACAGTTGGAACTTTTCTACACATTCATATAAATACTTGCTGGTCTGCTGGCTCCACAAATAGTCAGGCTACTTAATCGCCAGTCAGTGTAACGGCGTCTTTATTCTGAGCAGCAGTGTAAAAATTACATAAATAATAATCGGTGCCCTCATATATAGCCAGGGAAGCAAACATGCGGTTCTGGTAAACTAGCCTGCCCGGCTTTGGTCAAACTGCATCAAATGTATGGTGCAAAACCTTTAGCTGGCGGAAACTGCTATTTCCATTCCTGGTATTGATGCATAAAATCCATAAACGGCCAACCTGATTTCCTATGATTCCTCACGGTGATCTAGCCTGCCCGGCTAGTGTTGAACGGCACTTGACTTGATAACTGGCTCGCAATCAAAGTAAACAATCCGCAATTTTTGGGGAGCATGGAGAAGTGGGAGAACTAGCCTGCTCGGGCGGAATTGCAATGCACCAAATTACTTTCGGAATAACTGATAGCAGAAGCAGCGGTCCTCTACACTGGGTAACACTGACCAAAGAATATAGACGGACAGTCTATGTACTTGGCCCTTTCTTTGCAGTCACAAAGCATATCTCACTAGACACGGTCATCTGGAGCTGGTGAACTAGTTTGGCCGGTGGAAGTGGATCTGCGCTGTGACTGAGTAAAATTGGGGCAGGGAATTGAGCCGTGGTCGGTTGTTGACCTGGAAGGGAGCGGGTAAATGGTTGAAATACCTATTGGGTAAGCGTATACAGGTCACTATACATACAACTCATTTAACTGAGTGTTAATGAGATAGTATTTTTTTGTATATCCCTCGGAAAACCCGTAGCCTATATTTATACCTACCCACAGTAGACTTGCTCCACAACAGCTGGGCCTTACAATCGTCAGGTGGTGAATGGGGTCTAGATTCTGGTTAATACTGTGCAAAATACACAAACAGGTAATATACATATCCGTGTCTCTCCGATAGTTATGGAAGTATACCCTAGCGGACATAGGAACCCCCGGAGAAAGGGGATCCAATAGACAAGCACATTCAAAAAATTTTTTTTATTATTTTCAAACTGGGGAAGCGCATAAGAGCTGTTAATAAAGACAAAATGAACAAGACGACAAGTAAAACCACGAAGGGCGGTGCCCCAAAAAAAAATAAAAAATATTGCAGCGACCAGTACGATAAAGCAAAACATGACTCAAGAGGCAAGTCCAAAAAGCCCAGGACTGGATAAGCAACAGCAAGATAGAATAGATTAAAAAAAAGAGTAATGCAAAAAAAATTGGGGAAACATCGGACCTATCCAGAGAAGAGTTTACTGAAGAGAGTGAACTCAAGATAAGCAGAAAGGACGAACATCAGGCAGATGCCCAAATTCCAACAAAAGGAGAAATGTCAGAGATGCTATTATGACTGGAAAACGCAATCAAAGTAGAAATTAACTCATTAAGAACCGATTTAGGGCACCTCCTGACAAGAGTAGAGGAGACGGAAGAGAGAACAGATAAACACGAACAGGAACTAAGAGAACTAAAGGAGCAAGTTAGACGGTCGCAACAGAACCAGAGGGACATTTTATACAGACTGGAAGACCAGGAGAAACGAAATAGAAGACACAATTTGAGAATCCGTTCAATTCCAGAAGAAAGAGGAGAAGATCTGAGGAAAACTATGAATAAAATATTCAACACTATATTGGATAAGGGAACAGAGGATCCTCTTAAGATTGAAAGAGTACACCGGATAGGAAAACCTAAAAATGCAGGAACAGATTGGCCAAGGGATATAATTGTGAGGTTCTGGCTTTATGAAGATAAAGCAGAAATTTGGACGAAGCTTGGGTGACAACCTCCTCTCCGGTTGAAGGGACCGAGTTACAAATCTTTACAGATCTGGCCCCAGAGACGCTCGCAAGATGGCGTCTCTTGAAACCACTTTTGGAACAAATGCGGGCACAGAATATTAAATAAAACTTGGGATTCCCGGCCTGTTTAATAGGCCAGAAAGATGGAAGGTCAGCGAGACTAAGATTCCCTGAAGAGCTGGCAGGATTCTGTAACAAACTCGATCTACAGGTGCCAGACTTGCCAGGCTGGGCAGGAAAAGATAATGAGACATAATAGGAAGTGGACCCGGGGCTGTTAAGAATGGGTGAAACTTCCATTAAGGGACTATGGGAGGGTGGCAGGGGACTTGGGAGGAGAGTGGAGGGATAGGGGGTTGATAATGGGATCACTGGGACCCTAAGCTCTGTCCCTGGCACTTCCTACCCCCCCGGCATTGTCCCAGGGGGGATGGATGTCAAGATCAGAGTCACACCTCTAAATAAGAGAACCAGTGGCGAGGGAGGAAGGTGGGACCACTTATGGTTCTAAGGCCAGAAATGGGCCAAAGGGGGGGGAGGGGTGGTGGGAGAGAGGAGGAGGGGGGAGGGCGGGTGAGGGGATTAGGGGGGAGGGGGGATGTTATTGTACCTATTCCACAAGAAAGAAAGGAAAAATCGTTTGGCAGATAGACTAATCGCAGATAGCATAAAGAGAAAGGGGAAAAAAAAAAAAAAAGATTAGATGACAGTAATAAAATTTTACATTCCCCTAAACATTCCCCTAAAGAGACATAAGGTGCTAAAAGAAATTAAGCAGCATAGAGCAGATGTGGTCTTCGTGCAGGAGACCCACCTGACTCTGGAATCTAACGTAAAATTGTACTCCCCTAAATTCCCTATATGGTACTACGGCGATACAATCTCAAAACGGGCAAGCGGAGTGGCAATTGGTTTCGCTAGGGAAATGCGGTTCACTTTGGAGGCAAGGATGACGGATACGAAAGGAAGATTTCTCTTCCTAAAAGGCAAAATAGGCGATATGGAGTGTACTTTGACCAATGTCTATGCCCCCAACGTGAACCCCATTAAGTATGTCAACGGAATTTTGGGGAAGTTGAACGAATTTAGTAAGGGACATGTGATCTTGATGGTTGATTTTAATTTTTGTATGAACCCAACAATCGATAGTACGTCCCGAGCACAGGGGACAAACAGCGCTCAGCTGAAAAAGATAAAACAAAAAATGCATAATAACCAGATGGTAGACATCTAGAGGATTTTACATCCAAAATTACAGGACTTCACATTTTTCTCCCCTGTCCACGGGACGTACTCAAGGATTGGCTAAGTTTTTGTAGATCATAGACTGTTGGAGAAGGTCGTAGAGACAAGTATTGAAATTGCGACACTCTTGGACCATGCCCCTATAAGTTTGAGTATAAATACCCCCGGATATCAAAAACAACCCCAATTATGGTGACTTAACGAAGAACTGCTACGAGACGAAGAAGGGTTAAAAAGGGTAAAAAAAGGAACTAGAACAATATTATTTGATAAATGACACGGAAGGGATATCAGGGGCCTCCCTTTGGGAGGCGCATAAAGCATTTATCAGGGAAATTTTGATCTCGGAGGGAGCAATGAGGAAAAAAGGGAGATGTAAGAAATTCAATACATTAGTGGGAGAAATATTTAAAGCTGAACAGGAGCATAAACAACAGGGACAACAACAGGAACTATATCATAATATAGTCTTAAAAAGATACGAACTTAAAGAACTGATGGAGCAAGAGATAAAAAAAAACATTAAATAGCATTGCTAAAGAAAGGTACACTTGGGGAAACAAATCTAGTAAACACTTAGCAAAAATGGTGCAAAAGAAGAAATCTAGAAACTATATCGAAAAAAAAAAAAGAATGGGGATATGGTACATGTAACAAGGGACATAGCAGAAACTTTTAAAAACTACTATGAGGGGCTGTATGCTGTGGAGCAGAAGAGATGGCGGATAGGAGAGAAAGAGGAAACAATAAATGAAGTCTTTGCAAAAGCTAGATTACCAAAGATCGAGGAGATCGAAAGATCGATTCTAGATAAGCCAATAATGGAAGAAGAAATAAATGATAATAGCGAAGGAGGGGAAAGATGATACACTCTGCTCTGGATACAGGCCCATATCACTACTTAACGCAGATATAAAGCTGTTCGCGAAGGTCTTAGCAGAGAGAATGAAAGGGGTAATGACTACATTGGTCCATCTGGATCAGGTGGGATTCATCCCAGGAAGGGAGGGGAAGGATAATGGGGTGAGAGCCCTACTCCTCCTCCAGAAGATAAAAGAGAATGGGTCCTCAGGTCTATACCTGTCAAAAGATGCGGAAAAAGCATTCGACTGGGGACACATACAAACTTTAGAAACTATGGGAATTGGATCCAGGATGATCCGGTGGATTAAAACATTATACCATCACCCCTCTGCTAGGATTAAAATCAATGGTACGCTTTCTCTTCCTTTTGAGATGAAGAATGGGACGAGACAGGGATGTCCCCTGTCTCCTCTCCTGTTCATACTGTCTCTGGAACCTCTCCTTTCTATGATCCGAAATAACCCAGAAATTAAGGGTATTAAGGTTGAAGAGGAGGAACATAAACTATCGGCCTTCGCGGATAATATTTTGTCATATGTTACCAGTCCCAGGATTACATTACCAAACTTACTTAAAGTTCTGAAACAGTATGGTGAGATATCAAATTTCAAAATCAATGCAACTAAGACCGAGATTTTAAATGTCAACATTAGCAAAGTAGAAGAACAGCTCCTGAGAGACGAGTTCAACTTCCTGTGGCAGAAAGATTTGGGGATAAAATTGGCCAACTCAAAGAAAATATATGAAATAAACTATATTCCTTTATTAGATGAGATTAAGAGTGAAATAAAAAAAAAAAAAATTATAAATAGACCCATATCTTGGATAGGACGAATTAACACTCTGAAGATGGTTTTTCTACCGAAAATATTGTATACATTTCAAATGATACCAGTTGCAATACCACAACCGTACTTCAGAGTGCTAAATACCCTGCTAATGAACTACGTATGGAAGAATAAAAAGCACATGATCTCCTTCATGGTGTTAAAACAGGATAAGAAACATGGAGGGTTGGCGGTCCCTGATATTAGAAAATAATACAATGCAGCGATACTGTCTCCGGTAGTGGAGTGGACCAAAGATAAGCAGGAAAAAAGATGGGTTAGAATTGAAAATGCACTGGCTAAGACACAATTAGGAAGTATAATATGGAACCCTCCACAGTATAGAGCACTAAATGTTAACACTCATGGAGTGACACTGAACGCACTAGGAATTTGGGATAGGCTGCACAAACAAATAGATAGGGATTATAACTCACCATTAATAGACTTAAAAGAAAATGAACACTTTGCACCAGGGAAAAAAACAGTGGGAGGGAATTGGATTAAAAAAATAAAGTTCAATTAAGAGATATAATAAAAAGAGGAGGAATTATGTCACTCGTGGAGTTAAAAAGTAAGGAAGAATTTTGGACACTGGACGAGTGGCGGTACCGTCAGCTTTGCCACTTTGTACAGAGCCTACCCCAGCCATTAAGGACTGGAGAGGAGCTCACACCGTTGGAACGATTGTGCACAGTAGCCAGTTCAAAGGGTATTATTTCAAAACTTTATAAACTATTGCTGAAAGTGGACAAGCTGGAGATGCCCCCATTCATCCAAAAATGGGAAAAGGAGTTGGGAACACAAAGGGGAAAAACCACAAAAGATAGAATCATAAATTTGACCTAATCCTCTGCCATAGATATAAGGACCGCAGAGATAAGTTACAAGTGTATTACAGGGAGGTATGCAACACCTGATAAAACAAGTAAATTCAGAGAGGGACAGTCGGCAGAATGTTGGCGAGGGTGTACAACTAGGAGAACAATGGCCCACTTATGGTGGGATTGCCCCAAGATTAGAAAATACTGGGAGAGTATCCTGGGCCTGATAAAAGATAAAAAATGACCCATGGGTAGTCCTATTCCATGGAGGAGAAGAGGCAGTAAAATATTATAAAGAGTCACTAACTCCTCATTTATTAAACGCAGTCAAAAGGCTGAAAGCCCACTAATATGGGAGTGGATAGACACGGTAGAAGAAACATACAGGATGAAGGAGCTGAAGTCTGGTATAGGTGAGGAAAAAATAGGGTCCAAAGACAAATGGAAAAACTGGAAAGATTTCAAGAAAACGTGGAGTTACGCAGAAAAACTGAGAGTAACAGGATAAGAGGACAAGTAGGAAGAAAGGTAAACTGCCAGACGATAAGAATAGGAATACATGTGGGAGGGATGAGGGGGAGGGGGTGGGCAGAGGGGGGTGAGGTAGGGAGGTAGGTAGTGTTGTTGTTGTTTTTTTTTTTATGTTTAATATAGATTTGTCTTTGGTTGGAACACACAGACACCATAAAAGCCAATATGTGTGTAATTTTGATAAAATAAAACAAATGTGTAAAAGGAAACCACAAATGATGCGAACCGATGCAGAGACGATCTAGGCAAATAAACCATGAGCAAGTCTCTTTTTTCCTGATGTGAAAAAAATAAAAATACAAATATTGTCGCAACCTCCTTGGAAAATGGCAGAAAACGGGTTAGATCCCCTTCATCGGCAGTGGCTCTCTTTTCAGATGAGCCTTCTGAGGGTGAAAAATCCCTCTCTGGAGATGAGGATCATGTGCAGTCTGAGGACTCAGAGGATGAGAGGATTCCTGCGACTTCCCAGACGCTAAAGATGCAGGTGCAATATTATGCAGAGATGCTGCGTGCCACTTACAAATTGCCTCCTGTTAAAGCTTCTAGGCCCACTGTTTCCTCTTTGGGATCCCGGAAATCCCCACAGGCTGCATGCGCCCTTCCAGTTCATCCTTTGCTGGATTAACTGATGTATGATGACTGGGTTCACCCAGATAAATTGTTTTCTCCTCCTAAGCAGTTTTCCCACCTTTATCCTATGGAGGAAGGTTTCACCAAGAAATGGGGGGTGCCTGCTATTGATGCAGCTATTTATTGTGCAAACAAAAACCTGACCTGTCCTTCAGACAACGCAAATGGTTTTAAGGATCCAACTGATAAAAAGCTGGAGTCCCTATTAAAAGCCACCTCTGCCATGGCTAGGGCTGTAGTACAACCTGCAGTTACAGCCATTGGTGTATGTCAGTTCCTCAAGGAACATATAAAGCAGATGATTAACCTCCTTCATACAGAGGAGATTGAGGTTTATGAAGACCTTCCTAAGGCCTTGTGCTTTGCGATTGATGCGATTATGGACTCTGTTGAACAAGCATCTCGCTTGAATCTCCTGCAGATACATATGCGCTGGTCCCTTTGGTTAAAACATTGGGGGGCCGGGGCTTCCTGCAAGAAATACTTGGCAGCGTTCCACCTTTGGGGGAGAACACCTGTTTGGAGATGACCTGGATAAATACATCCAAAAGATTACCGGAGACAAGTCTACTCTATTGCCGGTTAAGAGAAAGAGTGAGGCCTTGTACGCATGCTAAGAAATTTTTATCCGCTGAAAATCCGTCGGCTGGATTTTTATCCGCCTGAAAATGTCCGCTAGGCCGTACACACGACGGATCCCAGCGGATCGATCCGGTCGTGTGTACGGGGCCTGAGCGTTCCTTATTTAAACGTACTCTTTCTCCAGCCCCTCGAAACTCAGTCTCCAGGCAGTGGCGACGACCGCCCCAGTCCAACACTAGGGGAAAAGCCCAGAGCCAAGCCCAAGGGCAGAAAAGAACTTAGGGTTCAAAGTCTAAACAGACCCCCAAAACTTCCCTATGAAGGGATGCCCCCGCTCGGCCGAGTGGGGGGAAGGCTGCTGCTTTTGCAAACGCCTGGTTCAGAACAAGTGGGTCATCGCCACAGTGTCCTCAGGCTACAAGCTAGAATTCAGAGAACTTCCGCCACCCCGTTTTCTGAGATCAAGAATTGCCAAAGATCCAGAAAAAAGAGGGCCTCTACTGTTGGCATTGGAACACCTGTTGTCCCAAAGGGGTAATCTTGGAGCCCCAGAGGATAAGGGGTTAGGATTCTATTCAAACCTGTTTACGGTTCCACGGGGATGTCAGACCTATCCTAGATCTAAAGAGTCTGAATCAGTTTCTGAACGTTTGCTCCTTCCGCATGGAGTCTGTTCGTTCAGTTGTTCAGTTGTTTCCACCCTTCAGGGAGGAGAATTCCTGGCATCAATAGACATCAGAGATGCATATCTGCATGTGCCAATATTTCCCACTCACCAAAGATTTCTAAGGTTTGCGGTGGATCAGCGCCACTTTCAGTTTGTGGCCCTTCCTTTTGGGCTGGCTACAGCACCTCGAGTGTTCACAAAGATACTGGCCCTGGCAGGACTAAGGGCACGAGGCATAGCGATAACAGCCTACCTGGATGATCTGTTGATCATAGATCAATCCGCCGCCCTTTTGGGCCACAATGTGCACATCACAGTGGAATATTTAGAGTACCTAGGCTGGGTCTTCAATCTGATTATAGACACGTCCCTAAGCAAAGTATTCCTTCCCAAGCCAAAGGCAAAAGCCATAGGAGACTTGGTCCGAGTGGTAAAGGCAAAAAGAAGGCCTTCCATCCGTCTATGCATGAGATTGTTGGGAAAGATGGTAGCCTCATTCGAGGCTGTCCCTTACGCCCAGTTTCACTCAAGACCGTTACAGGGCAGAATTCTGTCAGCTTGGAACAAAGATGTTCAGGCCCTGGATCTTATCTCCAGGGGTTCACCAGAGCCTCAATTGGTGGTTGCTCCCCCAAAATCTGTCAGAAGGAAAATCCTTCACTCCAGTTACCTGGAAAGTGGTGACCACAGACGCCAGCCTTCTGGGCTGGGGGCAGTTCTAGAAGAAGCATCTGCCCAGGGGAAGTGGTCCAGGGCCGAAAAGCTCCTACCCATCAACATTCTGAAGATTCGGGCAATTAATTTGGCCCTCAAAGTTTGGTTTTGCAGACTGCAAGGCTGGCCTGTTCGGGTTCAGTCCGACAATGCTTCGGCCGTAGCCTATATTAATCACCAAAGAAGGCACCAGAAGTCTGGATGCCCAAAAAGAGGTGAATCACATCTTGGCCTGGGCAGAGAGGCATATTCCTCACCTATCTGCGGTCTTCATTCCAGGGGCAGGAAATTGGCAGGCGGATTTTTTAAGCCGCCAGCAACTGAGTCCAGGAGAATGATCTCTACACCCTGACATGTTTCAAATCATATGTCAAAAATGGGGTACCCCAGATGTGGACCTATTCGCTTCCAGGTTCAACGCAAAACTGGAAAGTTTTGTGTCAAGAACAAGAGATCCCCTATGCTCAATGCTCAGATCCCCTGACAATCTCATTGGATCGGTATTCCCTGATCTATGCGTTCCTCCAGTACCGCTTCTCCCATGATTCCTTCAGAGAGTCAAGAAGGAAGGAAAGTTTGTGATTTTGGTCGTCCCAGGCCCTGGACTTCATCCAGACTGGCCCATTTTGACAGGTCTGTCCTATGGCGGCCGGACAACTCCCGCACCCCCCCCCCCCCGGCCACCCAAGCCCCCTCTCCCCTTTCACTAGCCGGACTACTTTATTAGTGTAGAACGGTTGGTACTGGTACTCTTATAGGCAGTACCAGTGGGGAAGCTAGACATTATTTCACCCGGGGCAAAGAATCAGTTCGGTGCTCCCCCTTATGGGACAAGTTTAGGCAGAAGTGAGAAACTCCCAGGCCATAGCTGTTGAGTCAACAACAAGGGAAGAGCCGCCTCTGGGTGTAGTAGTTTTTAAAACAATTTTAATCATAGAACATTTAGAGGTGACAGGTAAAGATGTAAAGAGGCTGTTCCAAGGAGGGAGGGGTGTCATCCGGCCGTCAGTCACTGTCTTCCGGGTCCTGCTGTAGCGCTTTGTCGGGAGGTAGAACTTCCACCGCTGATGTATGGTAGCCGGCTGCGTCATCACCCTCCGCCTGCCATCCATCTGCGCTCCACGCCTCGGTTGAGGATTCCCCATCGCAGCCGGCTACCATACATCAGCGGTGGAAGTTCTACCTCCCGACAAAGCGCTACAGCAGGACCCGGAAGACAGTGACTGACGGCCAGATGACACCCCTCCCTCCTTGGAACAACCTCTTTACATGCTTACCTGTCACCTCTAAAATGTGAGTGACCATTACCTATGTTCTATGATTAAAATTGTTTTAAAACTACTACACCCAGAGGCGCCTCTTCCCTTGTTGTTTTCCCTTAGAATTGGAACATGGTTTTTGTTCCCCTCTGATGGCAGCCCTGAGAGTGTGTACCCCCATCTAACTTCACAGACTTTATCCTCTTGTCAGACTTTGTTAACCATTGCCTGATTGACTCTGCCCATCTTACACTGATTTATGGTGCTGATTTGATGCCTGTGGCATTGGTTTACTGCGCATTGTTTACTTGTTTTGCATAGCTGTTGAGTCAGCTGTCTGTCCCCTCCCCCATGCTCCTCTGTCATCATCCCTGCTCCTCCCCCTGATTCTCTGTTCCCCCCAGGTGAGCGCTGCGGGGAGGGAGAGGAGGTGAGCTCTGCGGGGAGGGAGAGACAGAGGAGCAGAGGGGGCGGTGGTCCGCTGTCACTAAAGCTGGCCCACTGAGCCATCGGCCCACCGGGAAACTCCCTATAGTCCCAATGGCCAGTCCATCCCTGCCCCTGGCTTGGCCCAGGAGACCCTGGTACGCAGAAGTCGTAAGGATGGCAGTAGGAAGACCTTGGATTCTTCCATTACACCCAGACCTACTATCGCAGGGTCCAATATCCATCGTGCCTTACAAAGTCTAAATTTGTTGGTTTGGCTTTTGAGACCCACATTCTGAGGAAACGTGGGCTCTCAGGCCCAGTCCTATCCACCCTGGTTAATGCTAGAAAGCCGGCCTCCAGGCTCATCTACTAAAGAATCTGGAAGGCATATGTGTCCTGGTGTGAACCCAGGAAGTGGCATCCTAGGAAGTTTTGAGAGCATGCAACAATTGTCCAATGGAGCATACAGCCGGTCGGATTGTCAGACAAAACACGTCTGTCGGACAATTGTTGTCGCAATATCCGATCGTGTGTACGGGCTTTAAGAGCTGGGAAATGTGGAATAGACTCCTTCCAGAAGTTTTCTGGCAAACTCAGTAGATTGCTTTAAAAATATATAATTGTGTACTAACATTTATAGGTAAAGTTGATCCAGGGAAAATCCGATTGCCTCTCGGGGATCAGGAGGGACATTTTTCCCCTGCTGTAGCAAATTGGATCATGCTTTGCTGGGAGTTTTCACCTTCCTCTGGATCAACTGTGGGTGAAGGATTGTGTATTTTGGATTATTATATATTTTTTTGGTTGAACTAGATGGACTTGTGTCTTTTTTCAACCTGACTAACTATGTAACTATGGGCCAGATTCACAAATGAGATACGACGGCGTTTCTCCTGATACGCCGTCGTATCTCTGTTTCTATCTATGCGACTGATTCATAGAATCAGTTACGCATAGATATCCATAAGATCCGACAGGTGTAATTGTTTTACACTGTCGGATCTTAAGATGCAGTACCGCGGCCGCCGCTGGGGGGAGTTTGCGTCGTAAACCAGCGTCGGGTATGCAAATTAGGAGTTACGGCGGATCCACAACGGTTTTTCGCGTTCGCTACGTCGCCGCTAGTCTAGTTTCCTGTCGCAAAGTTAGTCGTTTTTTTTTGGTGTCCTATCTTTAGTCAGCAAGTGTATTGCTGTCTAAAGTATGGCCGTCGTTCCCGCGTCGAAATTCAAAATTGAAACTAAATTTTAAACGTCGTTTGCGTAAGCCGTCCGGGAATACGGAAGTGCGCTACGCGCGTCGCCGTTCAAAAAAATGACGTCACGGCGCGCAAAGCACCGCGGGAGTTAAGAAACGGAGCATGCGCAGTAGGTCTGGCGCGGGAGCGCGCCTAATTTAAATGGCACACGCCCATTTAAATTGGCCCGCCTTGCGCCGGAGGCCGCCGGCGTAGTTTTCATCGCAAGTGCTTGGTGAATCAGGCACTTGCGATGAAAAATTGCGGCGGTGTAACGTATCTAGGATACGTTACGCCGCCGTGATTCTACGTGAATCTGGCCCTATATTCCTAAACAATACATTGAGGACCCTTCACTATATGATTGTTGGTAATTTTTTAAGTATGATAGATCTAATAAAAGCATGTTGCCACCTTAAGGAAATGATGCATTAAGTCACATATGGGAGAATTTTAACTATTTATTTCACCAAATGAATATACAGAGAATATCATGTGCATATCCTACTAAGCCTAATAAATGGCTGTAAATAGGTAAAAAAAAAAATACCTTTCAAGTTTGTATTGTGTTTGTATTGTTCCTGTTCAAATTCTGTTCCTAGCCTAGGGGAGTTTCCGACATCTGTTATCAGCTTCATATTTGTTTATTTAAAATGACTAGATCCTGAGAACAATGATGCCATTGTTAATATGGTAATACCCTCTTACTAGGCAGACCCCCAAGATATTTTATTGTGAGTTTATCAACCTTTTAAAAAGGCTGACAGGAAGACTATAGGATGGGATTTTAAAGATGATAATGGGGTTATATTTAAAGGGATTGTGTGGAGAAGAAGCTGAACCTAGGAGTGGCATGCAGTTAAAATCTGCACGTCAAGTTTTATTTCATTTTTTTTATAGAAATTAGTAAAACCTCCTTAAAATTAAAGGGTTATATACTTTTAATGCAATATTTTTACTTTTAATGGGAAATATTGTTTCAAGAAAAATACAAAAAACTGGAACTACTTGAAATGATTTCTTGTGAATTATCAACTTCTAACCATGAACATTAATCACATGCACCAAGCTTGACCAAGGAACAACCCAAACATGCATAGAGATAATAAAGACCACATGACCCAGAACCATTATATAAATTGTTTATTAATACGTTAATTAGTCCATATATTACACAACATATATGACCATCCTGAATAGCACAGACATTATATATCTTTTCCTTTTCTTTTTTTTTTTTCTTTTTTTTTTAATATATTGGCCACGGCCTGGTCCACTGGTTTAATGAAAACTGTTGATTAAACTTTATTTAGCACTTTAACTTTTGAAAACCAACTTTAATACCAACCATACCCAGCCCAGCCACTTGAGACTCGGGCTGATCCATCATTACCATTCAACTTGACTCAAATCTCCCCTCGGAGAAACTATTCCCAGAGTGAGCCACCACGTGAACCGGCCGCGACGGGAAAAGAAAAAAGGGGGGGGGTAGGGCGGGGAGCTTCTCCTGTTGTTCCGGTATCAGGCTGGCACTGACCCAGGCCAGACTGGACCCTTAAATAGGCTTCTGGCTGGGTTCCAGAATCTTCCTGACATCACCTGACCTCTCTGGCCCAATAACTGGCTACCTCCCAAGCCCACCTGAAATTACCTGACACACCTGAAACTATCAGCTCTGCCTCAGTTAACTACTAACTTACCACAGCTGACCTATTTTCCTGACTCCTGTATAACCCCTGACCGCTGCCTGACCCCCGCCAGCTGATCTCCTATATTGCAGCTCCACTAAATTAAAAACTACTTACTACCTAATGCTGCTGCAGTGATCCCATCTAGAAAGGAGGGCCTATGACAGGCACCCCCTTCCCTTTCATACCTATCACCTAGGAAAAGGGGTGGTTTGGGAATTGGGCAGTGGTTGTTGTTAGGGAGTTGGGTGAGGGCAGGGTGGGAATAGAGGATAAGTGAGAGCAAGTTAGTTGAGGGTGGGGTGAAATAGGATTGTGGGGTGGGAGAGTTGGGATGGAAAAGGCTGTGATCATGGAGGGGGGGGGAGAGGATGGGGATAGGAGGGTTATTGGGAGACATGGTAGCAGAGGTAAGAGCTGGTGTAGGGAAGGAGGAGGCAACAGGCAGAAGTGACAGCAGGAATGGTACAGGAGACAGCCAGAGGCTGCAGGCATGGTACAGAGACAGCCAGAGACTGCAGGCATTGTACAGGAGACAGCCAGAGGCTGCAGGCATTTTACAGAGACAGCCAAAAGGTGCAGGCATGGTACAGAGACAGGCAGAGACTGCAGGCATTGTACAGAGACATCAGAGGCTGTATGGTACAAGAGACAGCACTGGAGAGGAGCTGGCCAGACAGCACATGGAGGAGGGAGAGAGCCCCCGGCCCAGTGCAATAGTATATCACCATACAGTGTCTTCATACAGAGCCCCTCCTTTCTCTGCCTCAGTATCCAGCCAGGGAGAGCTGGGACCAGCGCTCTGTGTGGTCGTGAGTCAGAGCTGGGGGGGGGGGGGGGTGCAGTGCAGACTGCGTAGACAAGGCTGGTGGGCTGTTAGGACAGGCAGCCCGGTGTTTTGTCAGAATTGGCGCCCCCCTAGCGATGTCACTGGCAGGAGTAGGCTGGAATGGCACTGTCTGGAGGGGAGGAGGAGGTGGTCCTCTCCCAAGTATACATCACTTCCAGTATCTGTTTTCGGTATCGGGGCATTTTCACGAGTACCGATACTCCGACAATGCCTAGTATCGGCACCTATACCGGTATCAGTGCATCCCTACTTAAGATCATAAGCTTGATTTACCAAAAGAGTTGAAAATTGTCACTTTACTTAAGATAATAAGTTTGATTTACCAAAATAATGTGATTATTTACATCAATTATCTTATCATGGGAAAAGCAGTTTGGTAATGGAGTTAAGATTCTCAGCTTCTTTCATCCAGTCCTACTGTATGATGTATGTAGAAATTGTGAAGCTACATTCAAGTATGTTTAAGCTGTCAACCAAGGCCAAAGTAATTCAAATTAAAGAAAGCTTAGCCATTAAAAAAAAAAAAAAAAAGTGGTCCAATAAATAAAAAAGAAATAAAGTTAAAGTTAAGCTTTCATTATTCTTTGGGTGGGTATAGATTAATAAGGAACATTTTGTAGGTTCAGTTTGTTTAGCAATGCTATTTGTTGAGATCATTTTGAGTATTGTCCTTTTAATTTGCTTATGATTTTTGCATGTTTTGTATGCTTTTGCTTAAAGATAAAGGGGCAGATTCACAGAGCAAGTACGCCGGCGTATCTACTGATACGCCGGCATACTTTCAAATTTCCCGCGTCGTATCTTTAGTTTGAATCCTCAAACCAAGATACGACGGCATCTGGGTAAGATCCGACAGGCGTACGGCTTCTTACACCTTCGGATCGCAGATGCAATACTTCGGCGTCTGCTGGGTGGAGTTCGCATCGTTTTCCGCATCGGGTATGCAAATTAGCTTTTTCCGACGATCCACGAACGTACGCGCGGTCGTCGCATTCTCTTACGTCGTCTGTAGTCTGCTTTTTCCGGCATATAGTTAAAGCTTCTATTTTGTGGCGTATAGATAGACTTGCCATGTTAAAGTATGGCTGTCGTTCCCGCGTCGAAATTTGAATTTTTTTTTTTTGTGTAAGTCGTCCGTGAATAGGGATGAACGTAAGTCACGTCTAAGTTAAAAAAATTACGTTGTTGCGACGTCATTTAGCGCAATGCACGGCGGGAAATTTAGGAACGACGCATGCTCATTTCATTCGGCACGGGGACGCGCTTCATTTAAATGAAACCCGCCCAATTTCAAATACGCCGCCAGAAATACACTACGCCGCCGTAACTTACGGCGCAAATTCTTCCTGGATTTCGAATTTAAGCCAGGTAAGATACAGCGGCGTAGCGTATCTCTGAAACGCTGCGCCTGTCCAATTGTATGTGAATCTGCCCCCAAATTTCCACAACACTGGTAGCTACAAGCACAATCTACTAATTTTTTAAGAAGTCTGGACAATAGCTTAATTTTTGTTAATGTGCTATTACTAATTTATTTTACAAATAAGAATTGCATTTGTAATTGCTCTTAGCACGCTTTATACCAGAAACATAATAACTGTGTAAAAAAAAAAAACATTACATTATATCTTAATTAACACTGGTTGTTTCAAATTTATTTGGTTAAAACTTTGTCCTTTTTAGCTCCTTTCTTCCCTTTTATAATATATAGAAAAATGAAATAATGTATTGAAGACAATACTGACAAAAGAAAGCTTTGTCATGTCCCCAAAACTAATATATATATATATATATATATATATATATATATATATATATATATATATATATAAATATACCATATCTGCATCATCATAATTACTGGTTAATGAGATTCCACTGTGTGCAAAAGTTGACTCACAAATTTATTTAGCTGTCTGCCAACGCACGCCTTTCCCAATCCAATGGTGTCAACATCACTATTACAACCACCACCATGATGTTGCTGGTATGAACAAGATGCCTAGACAATTGTATACTTAAATTTGTCATGGAATCTTTTTTCTGATACGAGAAGCACAAAAAAGATGGTTGCAGTCAAGTTGTAACTTGCCTCACTGTGCAAACTCTTGCTACCAGTACAATAAACCCCCACTGTGTAGCCCAAGGGAGGGGGTGGAGAAAGCAAGATTGCTGTCAATACAACATGGATGTTGTGTATATATAGATCAGAAAGACAATTTAGTTGTGTGTCCCTAGGCAACTTTTAGCCTAAACTACAAAGCTGGTTTTGCTATCGGGCTACTATCAGGCTACTGGCCAATTTTACCTACTTTTGTCAGTCATCTTGTTTACAACACATTCAAATGTATGTTCTGCAAATTACCAATGAACTATTAAATCATAGTGTGAGATTACAAATGTAGTTTAGCCCTTTCTGTCCTGATTAAATACACCTTGGAGGCCAAGAGAGGAAAAGTCAACCAGAGGCCCCTGTGCAGAAATAATGTTTACCTTACCCACAGTAACACATTATGATCATTACCTGACAAAACGACAATTGTTTTTGGCAATGAGGACCAAGGTGAAAATTGTCGATTGCCAACTCTTAGGATAGATAGTATTTTTATATATATATATATATATATATATATATATATATATATATATATATATATATATATATATATATATATATATATATATATATATATATATATATATATATAAAAAATACTGACAGAGAGAGAGAGATATCAGTGGCGGCTGGTGAAGTTTTAGGATGGGGGGGCGTCATACCCCACCCTTCTTTTTTGACCCCACCCTTCCTTTTTGACCCATCCCACTTGGTGGAAATGGGCGTGGTTTCATCAAACTAGTGGGCGTAGCTCTAAGGTGGTGTGGTTAGCATCTGAGATGAACGAGGGATGGAGGGAGAGGGAGAGAGAGGGACAGCAAGCCAAGATCCTACACAACAATAGAAATATGTGCATTCTAGAAAGTTTAACAATCAGCAGATAAAGATACTTCAATCATCCCGGCACCAAGGTTGTTATGGTGTCAGGATGATTGAAGCGCATTATTTCTATTATTACATTGTAATATAAAATTAAATCATTCAACTCACCATAATGCAGAATCAGCGGGAGCCCTGAGCGTGTCGAATATAACAATTGTAATCAAAATGTTAATTAACACTGACGCTATTAATGCAACACAAAGGGGTTAAATAACTGTCATTGGTCACTAATGCATCAGTGGCCAGTGGCAGAACATTAACCCTTGCTGCACTTTACTGACTAATTGCTTTGTTTTAAAAATTAACCCCTTCACCTTCTCCAGGAGTTAACCAGTCCAGTTTACAGGAAAGAGAGATGGGTGGGGGGTGAGAAAGAGGCGGGGTGAGAGAAAGGGAGGGGAGAGAGAGGTGAGGGAGGTGTGTGAGAGAGAGAGCGAGGGGGGTGTTGAATGAGACAGCGGGGTGAGAGAGGAGGGCTGAGAGAAAGAGGGGGCTGAGAAAGGGGGACTGAAAGAGATGGGGTGAGAGAGACAGTGGAGCTGAAGGAGAGAGGGGGGGTTGAGAGAGAATGGGGCTGAGAGAGATGGGAACTGAGAAAGACAGTGGGGTGAGAGAGAGAGAGAGATGGGGTTGAGGGAGAGAGGGGAGTGAGAGGTGCTGAGAGAGAGAGGGGGCTAAAGGAGAAGGTGGTGGAGCTCTGGTCTTTCAGGCCTGGTCTTTCAGGTCTATCTGCCCTCGTTAATCACTGCCGCCTGAATATGGATGCCGTTTGCCCGCACCCCAAGGACACCGCTGTTTGCTGCTGTGCTCCCGCCGTCGCCGAACCTAGGCTCTCGGTGATAACAAGGGACTTTTTGCCCCGCTTTAAAAACAGCTCAGGACAGCGCCCCTCTAAATTTTTCCCTGTCTGCCCCCCCCCCCCACGCTACTCCACTGCTTTTGTGTTTACCGTTGCATTTATTACAGTGGGATAATAATTATTTGATCCCCTGCAGATTTTGTAAGTTTGCCCACTTACAAATGAAATGAAGGGTTTATAGTTTTTATCATAGGTGTATTTTAAATAATAGAGACAAAATATTAACCACAAATCCAAAAACACATAAAACAAATGCGCATAGTCCAAACACAGAAAGTCGAGTTAATGCCAAAGAGCTCAATTTGGTCTCATCTGACCACAGCGCTTTCTCCCAATCCTTCTCTGAATCATTTGGGCATGACTGTACATGTGACTTTTTGAGGACAGGAACTTATGCTGACTGACTCTAAGAACACCATCCCTATAGTCAAGCACGGAGGTGGATACATTATGCTTTGGGGCTGTTTCTCTGCTAAAGGTACAGGCTGACTTTGCCGCATTGAGGGGCAAATGGATGATGCCATGTATTGTAAAATCTTAGAGGAGAACCTTCTTTTTTTAGCTAGAACACTGAAGATGGGTATGGATGTGTCTTTTAGCATGAAAATGACCCAAAAAATACCGCTAAGAAGCCGAACGTCGGTGCGCAGGCGCCGTATAGAGCCGACTCGCAGTCCGGCTTCTTTCGGCAACTCGTGACGCGCTGTATGCGCCGGTCGGAAGGATGTCAATCAATTAGGAACGCCCAGTCCCGCAGATTACATACCCAGAAGCGGCGGTGAAAATACGGTATGTACGGCAATGAAATTAAAAAAAACAGCCAATTGTCATTCTGACAACTCGGCTAAATGTAATGTTAAAAAAATTTTTTTTTGAGTGAACCCCCGCTTTAAGGATTTAGAGAAGATCTGTAAAGAATGGACCAAAATCCCTCCTTAGATGTGTGCAAACCTGGTAACCAACTACAAGAAATGTCTTACCTCTGTACTTGCCAACAAGGGTTTCTGCACTAAGTCATGTTTTGCTTGGGGATCAAGTACTTATTTTACTCACTGAACTGCAACTTAATTTATAACATTTGTATCATGTGTCTCTATGATTTAAAATACACCTATGATAAAAATGATAGACCCTTAATTTCTTTGTAAGTGGGCAAACTTACCAAATCAGCAGGGGGTCAAATATTTATTTTCCCCACTGTATGTCTAATAAATGCAAAAATGAAAACTGTTGATCTTTTCAGAATTTCAGAACTGTCCTGTGATATCTGCACACTTCCTGTGTTATCTCAGAGGCTATTTAGTACTCCTAGTTCTTATTATGGACTAAAGCACTAGTATTTTTTTTTTTCATTCAACCCAGCAGGGCTGAACGAAAAGAAATGGATTGCTCAGGAGAAGCGGATGCACTAACTATCCAATGTTAGTACAGCGATCTCCCCCGATGTGCTATTGTGTTCTGACAGGGGGCGACCCCTCCTTCACCAGAACACTTTCGTCAGTGCTCTAACACAGAATGGGCATACTTAGAATTACACCCCAAAACACATTCTGCTACTCCTCCTGAGTATGGCGATACCACATGTGTGAGACTTTTTCACTGTTTGGGCTGATTAATACCATACATTTTATCTTGTGTATCACACAAATCAACCAATTGTGTCAAAACTAGGGATGAGCCCAATGTTCGAGTCGAACATAAGTTTGACTCGAACATCGGGCGTTCACCTGTTTGGTGAACAGCGAACATTATGCGATGTTAGTGGGAAATTCGAAAGCCGCGGAACACCGTTTAAAAGTCTATGGGACACTAACATGAAAAAAAGTGTTAATTTGAAGGGCTTGTATGCTTGTTATTGTCATAAAAAGTGTATAGGGGCCAGGGGTCCTGCCCCAGGGGACATGTATCAATCCAAAAAAGTTATTAAAACTGATCGCGGCTGAAATAAATCGTCGGGTCTCAGCAATATCGATTAAAACTCCTTGAAAAAAAACGGCATGGGTACCCTTAACCAATTTTTTTTTTTTTTAAATTGTGTGGGGGTCCCCCCAAAATCCATACCAGGTCTTTCAGGTCTAGTATGGATATTAAGGGGAACCCTGCGCCATTTATTTTTTAATGGTGTAGGGGTCCCTCCCAAAATCCATACCAGACCCTTCAAGTGGTATGAATACTTATGTGTATATTAGAAAAAAAAAAAACACCTTGATTATGGGTGCAGCATGATGATATTATAAATGTAAGTGTAAAATGATTGTGCTACCCCAAAATAACAACAAGAAACCCTAAAAAAAAGGGGATGGGGAGATGAAGCAGCTGCACAAGAATGTGACAAAATTCAAAAGGAGTGTAGGTTAATGTGTAGCGCTACGTATTCGTGTAATGTGACAAAACACCACATAATATATACTCAACAGGGTATAACCATAAAGTAATAATGTTCAATCCACATGAAAACAATCAGTCCATGTAGAAATTCAACGTGATAGATTGTCCATCGTGAGTAAAAAACATAATAAAGATGTCATGAGATTGAATGAACCATCCCAACGAAGATCTTCAGATGTAAGATGTAATTATGAATGTGCTTATCAGAACCGTTGGATCCAACTGTCATACCACAACAGGTCAATCGAGCTTACGGTACCCAACCAGCTGTTCAACGGGACTGTCAGCGAAGATCCAAAAAGAAGTGGAATACACCTCCCTGGTGTCCAGAAGACGTCAACCGAAGGTGAGGTCAAGGAGCCTGATATTCCTAAGCACATTCATAATTACATCTTACATCTGAAGATCTTCGTTGGGATGGTTCATTCAATCTCATGACATTTTTAATATGTTATTTACTCATGATGGACAAGTAATCACGTTGAATTTCTACATGGACTGATTGTTTTCATGTGGATTGAACATTATTACTTTATGGTTATACCCTGTTGAGTATATATTATGTGGTGTTTTTTCACATTACACTAATACGTAGCACTTTATCCAGTTGAGATGGAGAGAAAGGCAAGAAAACAAGGGTATTTAAACCTGTGCCGAAATGTAATATATTGTAGCTTGCCAATACTTAGATATAGGGGATTATTTACTAAAGGCAAATCCAATTTGCACTGCAAAGTGCACTTGAAATGGCACTGAAAGTGCACTTGGAAGTGCAGTCGATGTAGATCCGAGGGGGACATGCAGGGAAAAAAAAAACAGCATTTTAGCTTGCACATGATTGGATGATAAAATCAGCAGAGCTTCCCCTAATTTCAGATATACCCCTCAGATTTACAGCGACTGCACTTCCAAGTGCACTTTTAATGCAAAGTAGATTTGCCTTTCGTAAATAACCCCCATAGTGTCTGCATTCGTTTTTTTTCCAGGCTAAATAACCTGTACATTTTCTGCAAGCACAGAGAAAAAACACCAACCCTTCTGTAATACCAGTGTCCTTGTAACTTCCTATTCACTGCATACATATCTCAATCAATGTTTTTAGGTTTCCTTGCAATCTTCTGTGACCTACAAAACGCCTCTTCCCTAAAAATGGCCATATACGGTTTGAATTTAGGTGGATTGAGCAGAAATTCAAGTTGTGGGTCTGAATCCATTCTAATGCAAAAACTAGCTAGCAAAGGCAATGGGGATGCCTCTATCCAGCATAATGTAGGAATCAAGGAAAATCTTTGAGAGAAATTGCCCAAATATGGCCAGCTTAAGGAAAGATTAGAAGAGGGGGACAATTTGTGTTGTCCAAACCAGGAGAGCAGCCTAGTTTGACAACAGTACAGCTACTTTCACACTGCAGCGCCTGGCCGTTAGCGCTAAAGTGTAGCTCGTTTTTGCGGCGCTTTTCAGACGCTAGCTGGACGCTTTTAACCCCAAAGAAGGGGTTGAATGTGCCATGTTTCTGTGCTTTGGAAGTGCTTTTCAGATTCTTTGAAAGCTCTACCCATTGATTTCAATGGGCGGGGCGTTTTGGGAGCGTTGTTTTCAGGCGTTATTTAAAGGCTATTTCTAGTGCTAAAACACCTGAAAACCACCTCAGTGTGAAACTGGCCTACTTCTCCACTTCACCACAGTGATGTGCTATTACCCTAGGAGAGGAAGTGTGTTATATGTAGGATCAGGGCTGCGGTTAGAAATCATGGGGCAGCCTACCAGACAGCCCCTGCCTAAAACATTTTTTTCTTTAAAAATACACTAAAATCATTATTTTCTATTTGCTAGAAAATTACTTAGAACCCCCAAACATATATATTTTTTCTAACCCCCTAGAGAATAAAATGGCACATTGATAGGGGAGGTGGCGATGGAGGAGGGGAGCAGCGCCCGTGCGCCCTTAATGAATGGGCCACCCCTGGCTAGGGAACAAAATATTTAATCCACTCAGTAATTAAATGTCTTCTGTCTGTTATTTTCAATTAGAGGTTGAATCTGACACATATCATCAGACTCAGAGATCAACATTTGTATTTAAAAAACAAAACAAAACATAAAACACTGTTTTGCAGATTTTCAGAGAGTATTGTAATATTATGCAAGAGGGGCTCCCTTAGGCGTAGTTTGATCCAAGCTCCCTTATGCTGGCCATACACAAACCAATTTTTCCTTTTGAAATTTTTTGTTTTAAGAACGTTCGATTTTCTTTTTTTTTTAAATCTCTTTATTATTTTTTCTCATATACAAACATACAAATATACATTTCATATTTCCATTAAAATCACATAAATACCCACAGTCAGAAATTCAGATCGTCTGTATGCAATTCCGATGCGCAAAAATCCTACGTATGCTCGGAATCAATTTGACGCATGCTCGGAATCATTGAACTTAATTTTTCTTGGCTCATCATAGTGTTGTACGTGACCGCGTTCTTGGCGTTCGGAATTTCTGACAAAATTTGTGTGACCGTGTGTATGCAAGACAAGTTTGAGTCAACATTTCGTCTGAAGAAAATCCACGGTTTTGTTGTCGGAATGACTGATCGTGTGTATGCGGCATTAGTGTCTGAGCCACTGTACTCGATATGCAAAGTAAGTACAGCGATCTCCCCTTGTGTTCTGACATTTTATGATATGTAAACAAAGAATACATTCTGTATGCTGGACAACTAATCGATTATAAAAAACGTTGACAATATTCGATTATAACTGATAATATCAATTTATTGTTTCAGCCCTAGTAATGAGTTAATAAAGTGTGTGAATAAGGGGCTTGGGGTCCATCCTGAAAAGAGATCCTGCCTTATGTACCCACAGGAACCAGTGGGAAAGGAGCGAATCCGGCAGCTGTGGGGGGGAGGGTGGCACAGGCAGAAGGGTGAATCAAATCCTGGACAGAAAGGGTGATCAGTGAGGCAGAGAAAGAGTTGACAATTACAGGAACAGATCCCCTGAAAGGGGAAGACTGTTTTTAGCTGCTGCAGGGAGAGACACATAGGGGATCTATTCCTTTAGTTGCCCCTCCCCCACTGCACTGATCGCCCCCTCTCCTGCCCACATCCAATTCCTCTGCTGCTGTGCCCCCCCCCCCCCTTATTTGCAGCCTGGATAGGATCAATAACTGAAATAAAGGAAAACAACTGAAAAAAAAAACAAATAAGTGCAGCCACCACATCTAAGGAACAATGAGCTGCAATATATTACATTTGGAGGGAGGTTAGATTTACTTTAGGCAAAGATGTTTTACAAATATCTGTCATTTTTCTTCTAGAATTTTTTAGTCATCTTGCTGAAAAGAACATGGACGAAATAACCAGAGTGCAAGCTGAGATCCAGACTTATAAGGTATGTATAGTAATAGGAAACTGATTACTGCTTCATTGTATTTTAGAACATTTCTGTAATAGCCACAATGTACATGTGCTTTTTCGTTTTATCCAGGCAACTATAGGCTGACTTAGGCAGGCCATAGATGATGTGATTTTCTTTCCTGCAACCACGGGTTGCAGGAAAGAAAATCACTTGATTCCCCCATCAACACATTGGGTGTTGATGGGGGAATCCCTCCCATGGAGGCAGAACTATTGTGTTCTCCTGGTGGGAGGGGGCGCAGGGAGTCATCCCTTCTGGGAAAACACAGTGATAAATTGCTAGTGGCTATAGCCGCTGGCAATAATTACATGCTAGAAGTCCGATATGCTGGTTGTATCCAGTTCAATCTATGGATCGACTTGGGTACAATCAGCCTGTCTATATACATGCATCAAATCCCAGCTGGTCCCTGCTGAACTGGCAGAAATTCATACCATCTATGGCCAGCTTTAGTTAATATATTTAGATCCTGATTTGACAACTAAGTTAATTCTATAAAATACTTAATTAAGCATTTATGGATCAATAAGCAGATGCAAATTCACCTTGTATGTTCCATCCGCCTTTTGCACTGTGTAATATAGGCATTTTTGATAAATGTAATTTTATCATTTTATTTAGCAGGATTTATGAAATATAAGTGATTTTAAATCTGGTAGTAAAAGAAAAAAACACAGACTAGGATATGTATTTGCAAAAACCAATGGACACTACTCTGTATTCCTACTTCTGGACCTTTCAACAGCCTTTGCTACAGTTGACCACCCCTCCTCCTCAAAAAACGTTACTGTGTGTCACATAAGAGAAAGAGAGCGAGGGAGGGGAGCGCGAGCGCTGCAGTCAGCCACAGCTTAACCCCCCCCCCCAGAGCAGGCAGCCTACCGAGAATTCTCCCGGTATCCCGGTAGGCCAGTCCGGCCCCTGCTTCAGTGTCCCTTACAATTCTACTTCCTCCACTCTTCCTTTCTCTGTCAGGGTCCCCCAAGGTTCTGTTCTTGGACCTATTCTCAATCTACACCTCCTCCCCAAATTAATTGATATTCAATATCATTGTTATGCTGACACCCAAATCTGTACCGCTCACATATCACTAATTTACTGACCTACATATCAGTCTGGATTTCACAACAGTTCTTCAAACTTAATCTATCCAAAACTGAGCTCACAATATTTCCTTCCCCATGTCACCCTTCCCCTGACTTCCCTTTAAAGATCATCAACCCATCTCTGCATTCCTGGGTGCTAGATGTAATCCTGAACTGTGAACTGTCCTTTCGGCCCACATCCAATCACTTTCCAAAACTTGCTGCCTCAACCTCCGCAACATCTTCAAAATACGCCCCTTTCTAACCAATGACACCCCCAAATTCCTAGTCCACTCCCTGGTTATCTCTCGTCTCGAGTACTGCAATTCTCTCCTTATTGGCTTACCTTTACTTAGCACAATAGTAGGAAATCGGGAATATGGATTTTGCGGGCACACACATCAAATCAAGTGTACTGAAATATAATAATTTTTATTGTTAACAATATTACAAAACCTTTACACAGTTACCAATTGATTATAAGAATACGTAAAAAAAAATGCTAAGCATTGTGTATCCCAAACATGGTGTGATTCCCTTAACATATACCGCACATGGAAGCATGGCTAGAAGTTATACCAATTTTTCAGACTCCACTTTCCACCATAGATAGCTCTAAAAGTTTTGCGACATAGTCCCTTCTTCAGGAGCCTACAGTACATCTATTTAAAGAGGAAATGCATTTCATAAGTACACATTATTATACATATGTAAAACTCATTAGTTCAAATAATATAACACTTCCTGAAATTAAGGTACATAATCAATACAGTTGATTTGATGTGTATGTGCCTCCAAAGTCCATATCCCTGATTTCCAATTATTGTGCTTCACTTTTGGGGCGTGGCACTGAATACCCCTTAGGCCGTGTACACACGGGCAAACATGTACGATGAAACCGGTCCGCCGGACCGTTTTCACCGTACATGTCTGCCCGGGGATTTCTGTACGATGGCTGTACTAACCATCGTACAGAAATACGCGGGGCGTGTCCGTGGCGTCGCCGAGACGATGACGCGGCCGGGCCTGCCAGTTAAATGCTTCCACGCATGCGTCGAAAGTCATTCGACGCATGCGAGGGATGGCGGGCGCTCGGACATGTACGGTAGGTCTGTACAGACGACCGAACATGTCCGAGCGGGCAGGATTCCAGCGGACTGTTTTAAAACAAGTCCAGGAATATTTTTCCGCTGGGAAAAGGCCCGGCGGGCAAATGTTTGCTGGAATTCTGTCCGCTCGGTCCTACACACGACCGAACATGTCTGCTGAAACTGGCCCGCGGACCAGTTTCAGCAGACATGTTTGGTCGTGTGTACGGGGCCTTAGTGTACCCATGGTACCACTCAATGTACTATATATACATATAAGTTACCTTCAGATCATCATGAATTCTGCTGCCAGACTCATCCATTTTACCAACTGCTCAGTGTCTGCTACTCCACCCTCTGCCAATCCCTCGTTTGGCTGCCACTCATTAAACAAATGAAATTCAAAATACTAACATCAACTTACAAAGCCATCCACAACTTAGCCCCCAGCTACATCACTAACCTGGTCTCAAAATAACAACCAAATAGTTCTCTTTGTTCCTCCTGCTCTCTAGTTCCCTTGTCGCCTCCTCTAATGCTCGCCTCCAGGACTTCTCCCGAGCTTCTCCCATCCTATGAAATTGCCTACCACAATCTGTTCGACTATCTCTTACTCTATCCACTTATAGGTGATCCCTGAAAACGTTTCTTTGTAGAAAAGAATAACAACAGTACTTTTTTGAGCTCATCCCCCAGTTATTACCTTTTGTACCACCTATGTACCCTATTAGATTGTAAGCTCTAACATGCAGGACCCTCTGATTTCTCCTGTATTGAATTTCATTGTAACTGTACTGTCTGTCCTCACGTTGTAAAGCACTACTATATAAATCCTGTATAATAATAATAATAATAATAATATTTTCTTTAAAGCGCAACTCTGGGAACTAGAATTTTTTTTACGACTATTTACAACAGGACTGCATTAAAAGTATCTTGATTTCCTAACTCTGCTAAGTACTGACTGTTTATGACAGTCAGATCCTGGCTAAAAATTGATGATACTGCTAGAAGTTTTATGGCCCTCTTTTCTAGTTTGAGTAGTTTCAGTGGGATTGTTGACACTCTGCTTGTGTTAGATCTAAGTCTTCATGCACACTGGACGTTTTTACAGCTGCTGTTTTTTGCTTCAGGCGTTTTCTTCTGCAGCCAGTAAACTCCCTAGCATGTTATCCTATGTGTCCATGCATACTTAAGCTTTTATCAGTGTTTTTTTATCAGGTGGGTTTTCTGTCTTGAAAAATACCCCAAAATGTGTGGGTTTGAAGAGGAGTTTTTTTAGCCATAAAAATGCTCTGCTCTGAAAATGCGCTAAAATGCAGAAAACCCTGGCTATTTGGCGTTTATGAGCATTTTTGAGACAAGCTATTTGTGGGAGCATATTTTTGCGAAAAAACGCTAATGCAAAACTCACATTTTCAACCGGGCATTATACAGCTAAAGCTACTAGCATTATTATAACATCCAGGATGCATGAGGCCTTAGACTTAGCTGTGCTCTGAAGGGAGTTATATGAGTTATGTTTTACTGTCTCTGGCTGTGTAGCCCAGCCATAAGATTTAAGCCTAGGTTCACACATCGCATCACATTCCTGTGCAAATCACACGTGATTCTGTGCGGTGTGATATGAGGCCATTCATTTTGGATGGCCCAAATCACAATTCGTCAAAAAAGTGCAGGCAGCTTTTTTTTTTAATTTACACTGGAACCATATTGCATGAGCGTTTATACCCATGCGATTCAGTTCAGGCAAATGCACTGCGTTTGTGACCTTCTATTGGGGTGTCATTAACTTTCCATTGACACCCGCAGCAGATCGCAGAACAGTGTGATTGCTATGCCGTGCGGGAACTGCACAGGAATCGCTGCATTTCCCTCATTGCTATTCCATGCGGGAACTGCACAGGAATCTCTGCATTTCCCACACCAAATCAGTGTGAACTGGGCCTGAATCTGATAGTTTTGTTAAAAACTTGAGAATTTTGAAGAAATGAGGATGGCACTATGTGTAACATGACTTCCGATTCTCCCCATTAACTTTGAGGTTGGTCAGACCTCATTATCGTCATACTGTATATAATGATTTTGTACATATTTTATTAATGAAACTACTATTTAGTGTTGTGTCCCTTTTTGGGGAAAATTTTCCTTTACTTTATGTAATTCCATAGACACAAAAGGGTGATTCTACTGTAAAGAAAAACTATAGTCCCTATTATATATATAAAAAAAAAGTGTGCTTCACCGCTTATTTATAATTGTATCTGCACAGTTTTCTCTGCGTCTCCTTTCAAAGTTCCAAAAACACCTGTTTATCCTGCCAGCATCCTGTAAGGCCCCTTTCACACTGGGGCAGTGGCGGCGGTAAAGCTACAAACACAGTTTCTATATTTTTTAGATGCCCAACCGCTACACTGGCCATGTGGGGAGCAGAAGATAATTAGGAAGGAGATAAGTGCAGTGACCGGGGGGTGGTAATGGTGTAGTAGGTTAGTTCACCTGTTAGTTTTTTTGGAAAAGGTAAACTCTTAAAGTTAGTCAATAATAAACTTCAGACTTTCTGCATTGAAAAATTACTAAACACAGCATATTATTCTACTAATGGTGGGAATTGGTTAGGTCATAAAAGTTTTTATTGCAGTTTGTGTGCCTGTTTAAAGGGCAAGTTCACCTTTACAGTAAAGTCTGTAAGGTGAACTTACACAGGTGAATCTCCCCCCCCCCCCACCTGCTCGCGCTGACCTAGACCGTCGTTATCTCCGGTTCTAAGCCCCGGTATAGCGACAGAGCCCAGGGCTTAGAAATCCTTTCTGCTGAATGGACAAGGGACATTAGGAGCATTCTAATTGGTCAGTGCCATCACATAGGCGGCGCCCACCAATCAGTAGCCGCATAGCCCTCCTGTCAGCTATGAGAAAGGAGAGAGGATTTTGAATCCCCGGGCTCTTGACGCAGATATACTGGGGCTTAGAACCAAAGATAGTGGCGGTCCAGGTCAGTGGGACAGGACGGGGGGGGGGGGGGGGGCGAGGAGGGGGACCTGTGTAAGTTGACCTTACAGATTTTTCTGTAAAGGTGAACCTGCACTTTAAGAGATGCTTCCCCCCACATTCTATTTTGGTAACACCCAGAGCATCTATGTAAGCTGACTTAATATCCACACCTTCTGAAATGTATTCCCCATATATTACTATTAACCATTTCAGCTCTGGAACATTTAACCACCTTCATGAACAGTAGGGATGAGCTTTGTGTTCGACTCGAACATCGTCTGTTCGTACGTTCGACGAAATTCGAACAAAACGGGTCGTTCGCGCCAAATTCGAGTGACGCGCAATGGACCATAATTCACTGCGGCATTGCGCGCTGATGATTGGCCAAGTATGCACTATGACCCGCATGCTTGGCCAATCACAGCGCGCAGAAAACGGAGAGCCATAATTGGCCAAAGCCAGGGTGGCTTTGGCCAATTATGGCTCAGGGCTTTAGCACACGCCCCACACTATAAAAGGCTGCCTGCAAGGCGGCCGCGTGTAGTGTGTTGCGGTTGTTAATGAGAGCAGATCAGTCAGTCAGAGAGAGAGAGAGACAGTGTCTTTTCTACCAGATAGATAGATAGAGCAGGCAGGCTAGTCAGTTTAGCTTAATTTACAGTGTGTAGAGGATATATATATACATCCTAGGAGTTGTACATATATTTATACACTGTATAGCTTAGCTAGATCAGCCATTCCTATTTGTCAGGCAGTAGATTGTGCTAGCTGCAGTGTTCTAACGTGTTGTATTGCCTGTGTGCTGTTTAGTTTACACCTAAACGTACTCGGTGTTACTGCACGTGTGCTGTTTATTTGCCCATAAACGTAGTTGCTGTTACTGCATATGTGCTTTTTAATTGCACATAAACACAGTTGCTGTTACTGCACGTGTGCTGTTTATTTGCCCATAAACGCCGTTGCTGTTACTGCACGTGTGCTATTTATTTGCACATAAACGTAGTTGCTGTTACTGCACGTGTGAGAAGCTTCAGCCCAGGGTACCTGAGCCAAGACCAAAGAGAGCCTGCCTATCAACATACTGGAGATTCGGGCAGTATACTTAGCCCTCAGAACCTGGACACACAGGTTACAGGGCCACCCTGTTTGGATTCAATCCGACAATGCTACAGCAGTAGCTTATATCAATCACCAAGGAGGCACCTGGAGTCGGGATGCCCAGAAGGAGGAGAATCGGATTTTGACATGTTCGTTGTCTTTCTGCAATCTTTATTCCAGGGGTAGAAAACTGGCAAGCGGACTATCTAAGTCGCCAGCAGCTGTCTCCAGGAGAGTGGTCTCTCCACCCCAATGTCTTTCAGGCAACATGCCAAAGATGGGGGACCCGGATGTAGACCAGGCTCAACAGGAAGTTGAAAAACGTTGTGCCCAGGACGAGCGATCCGCTGGCCTACAGAACAGATAAGGGCCGAAACAACTAATCGATTAATCGACAACTAATCAATTATGAAATTACTCGATTACAATTTTCATAATCGATTAATCGGCCAGTAACATAATAGGGTTAAAAAAACTAAAACTAGCCCTTCATAGTATACTACTGTAAATATTACCTTCACTGTCCCACAGTAAAAAAAAATAACCCCTTACAGTAGCGATTATTTGCTCTTTTTGTACTTATTTTTGTTTTTTTAACCCCATTATGTTACTAAACATCTCAGGCCTGGGTTCACACCTCTGTTTTTTGGTGCTTTTTGCAGAAACACACTACAGTTCATTTACATGTTTTCCTATGGGACACGTTCACATCCATGATTTTTTTTCAGCTGCTGTGTATTTGGAAGGGGCAAGGACTTAACGCAATTTTGTTTTTTTGGTTCAATATACTTCAATGGAGAAGCTGCAGAAAAGCATGTAATGTGTTTTTGCGGCAATTTGAGTTTTGTAATCTGCCCAACAACAAATTGGCCCAAAAAAAAAAATGCATTTTTTTTTTAAGGCTATTATCCGATTAATCGAAACAATAATCGGCCAACTAATCGATTATGAAAATAATCGTTAGTTGCAGCCCTAGAACAGAGGCTCTGATAATTCCTTGGAATCAATTCTCATTAATCTATGCATTCCCCCCGATCCCTCTCTTACAAAAACAACTTTGCTGGATCTAGAAGGAGGGAATACCAGTAATCCTAGTGGCCCCAAATTGTCCCTGAAGGCCCTGGTACACATATCAGCTCTATCAGTCATTTTTCAGAGACCGCTGGCATCTCATTCCCTAGTCCAGGCATTCATTCAGGGAGTACTACAGATAAATCCGCCAGTCAAGTCTCCCTTATGTCCCTGGGATTTGAACTTAGTTTTGTCAGTCTTGCAAAAGCAACCTTTTGAACCTATCCGCCATATTCCTTTGATTCTTTCGAGCAAGAAATTGGCCTTTTTGATTGCTATCTCTTCTGCTAGGAGAGTATCAGAGTTGGCAGCTCTTTCTTGTAAAGAGCCTTATTTAATTTGTCAGAGAGACAAAATGAGACAAAATTATACTATGTCCCCATCCTACCTTCTTACCAAAGGTGGTGTTGGCGTTTCATTTAAATCAAGACATTGCTTTGCCTTCCTTTTTTCCTGATCCGCGGACAGCAGGGGAAAAGTTATTGCACTCTCTAGATGTAGTGAGAGCAGTAAAAGTGTATCTGCAGGCAACTGCTCAGATACGTAAAACAGATGTTTTGTTTATTTTGCCAAATAGTCCCAGGAAGGGCCAACCGGGATCAATATCCACCATTTCTAGGTGGATTTGACAAGTAATTATTCAAGCTTATGGTTTAAGGAACAAGATTCCTCCTTTTTCTGTTAAGGCTCACTCTACCAGGGCAATAAGTGCTTTGTAGGCAGTGCATCACCAGGCTTCCATGGCTTAGATCTGTAAAGCTGCGACTTGGTCTTCAAACCATACGTTTACCAAATTCTATCAAATGGATGTAAAAGGAAATGAGGATTCCGCTTTTGGGCGTAGCGTGCTGCAGGCAGCAGTATAGGGCTTCTTGTCCGTTAGCACCCTTCTTGATCTGTGTCTCCCACCCTTCATTGAGCATTGTTCTGGGATGTCCCACTATGTAATGAATAGAGGCTATGTGTCCTATGGTGTATGATAAAGAAAATAGGATTTTTAATAACAGCTTACCTGTAAAACTATTTTCTTGGAGTACACCACAGGACACAGAGGTCCCCCCTTCTATGGGAACATTACTGCTTTGCTACAAAAACTGAGGTACTTCCCTTATGGGAGGGGTTTTATGGAGGGGAACTTGTCTTTATTGGTTGTGCCAGTGCCCAATCACCTCTGGTGACCATACAACCCACTATGTAATGAATGGAGGCTCTGTGTCCCGTGGTTTTCTCCAAAAAAAGGATTTTACTGGTAAGCTGTTTTTAAAAATCCTATTTTTGCCATTCTTCCATAAAGGCCAGATTTGTGCAGTACACGACTAAGGCCCCTTTCACACATGCGGACCATTCATGTCCACCTGTCAGTTTATTAGGTGGACCTGAATGGACGCTCCATGCAGGTCTACGGAGTGATGGACCCCAGCGGAGACATGTAGGCCGACATCTGCTCCACTCCGCTGAATCCAGACGGGTGGAAACCCTATTTTACATCTGTCTGGTGGATTGGATTCTCCCACCTGAGCTGTGGATCTCTGCAGCTTTTCCCGGCCTGTCAGTTTAGGTGGACAACCATGTCGTGGTAGGTTTGCAGTTGTGCTCCGTGAGATGTTCAAAGCTTGGGATATTTTTTATAACCTAACCCTGCTTTAAACTTCTCCACGACTTTATCACTGACCTGTCTGGTGTGTTACATGGCCTTCATGATACTGTTTGTTCACTTAGTGCCAGTTCACACTACAGCGACTTGGGATCCGAATTGTCAGACCTCAAGTTGCCCCAAGTTGCTGGAAAAAAGAAATTCCATTGAAGTGAATGAGAGCTTTCTTAATGTACACTACTAAAGTTGCTCCGACTTCAGAAAAGGTTCCTGTACTACTTCAAGGTGACTTCTAGGCAACTTGTACCCATAGATTTCAATGGAAGTTGCCTCCAAGTCAAATCTCTATCTATATTGAAGCAACTTTACAGGAAAAAGAAAATAGTTTACCCAGGCAAACCCCTCCTTCCCACAGAGCCGATTATTCTGTGATTGGCCACAGCCAAAGTCGCCTGTCCTGGAGGCAACTTTAAGTTGCATTGTAAGTTGCTCAAAGTGACGCTGAAGTCACCTCCAAATCCTAGACCTTCTTCTGGCAGGAGTCGAGTTGGGTTTATCCACCAGCACTTTGAAGGTGCAGACAGCGGCCTTGAGCGTGTTTCTGGAGTTCCCTCTCCAGAAAAATCAATTCATAAGCAATTTCTTCAAGGCTTTAGCAAGGGTCAAGCCGGTTAAAGTAAGAGCTTGCCCTTCCTGGGATCTGTCCCTAGTCCTTAGGGCACTTACCAAAGCCCCCTTCGAACCCCTGGAGAAATCTTCTATAAAATACTTAAGTTTAAAAACAGTTTTTTTGATAGCGATTACCTCGGCCCGGAGGGTCAGTGATCTGCAGGCCCTGTCAATTCAGGAGCCTTTTCTGTTAATTTTGGAGGACAAGGTTGTCCTTAAAGTAGATCCTTCCTTTTTACCCAAAGTGTCGTCCACGTTTCACAGGACGCAGGACATTATATTACCTACTTTTAGTTCCACCTCAGAAAGTGATGAGGGGGAATTTGGGAACTTATTGGATGTCAAAAGATGTCTCCTATATTATTTGGAGTCCACTAAAGGTTTTAGAAACTCTGAATCCCTTTTTGTTAATTTTGCGGGAGCCCGCAAAGGGTATAAGACTTCTAAATCGTCCTTGGCAAGGTGGCTTACAATGACTATCACAGAGGCTTACCAGTCAGAAGGCAAGCAACCCCCTTCGGTTAAGGCACACTCGACCCGGGCAGTCTCGGCATCATGGGCAGAGAAGGCCGGAGCTTCACTGGAAGATATTTGCAGAGCAGCAGCATGGTCATCTTCCTCTACATTCGCCAGGCACTATAGGTTAGACCTGCTGTCGGACAAGGATCAAGCGTTTGGACGAAAGGTCCTCCAGGCGGTTGCCCCACCCTAACAAGTGAGTTTCTTGCTTATCATCTCAGAGGCTGCCCTGGAAGACGAGTGGAGAAAACCGGAGTTAGGCTTACCGGTAACTCTATTTCTAGGAGTCTTCCAAGACAGCCAGGGTTTCCCACCCGGGGTTATGTACCTAGGTATCTGAGGTATGAACTAACGTTGTGTTAGTGTATTATGTCTTTCAGAGCCTTCCGGTAGTTCTTGTTTTTTAACTGAAGATGGAGGCCTGGAGGACCGCCTTTAAAGAAGTGGGTGTGTGTGTGTTTCCTGTCCCGGAGGGAGGAGCCCAAGGTCTCAGAGGCTGTCCTGGAAGACTCCTAGAAACAGAGTTACCGGTAAGCCTAACTCCGGTTTTTCACATTGTTTACATTTGGAATCACTTGGCAACATGAGATTCATCTTTTCAGCGCTACACTTATTGTATCTATAATGGACGGAAATTCATTTTCAGACAGGATTGTTTTATAATATTAGAAAAGAAAACCTTTGTGAATAAATTCAACGCCGCTGACACACATGCGGCCTACTGGTTTGTGTTTCGGATGGATACACATGCTCATCTGATTTTTCTAAGTATGTATAACAATCTATGAAATACAGACTATAATAAGGAGGATCCATATGACACGCTGTTTGTGTCTTACAGACCTGTCTAATATAACGTCCACTAATAAAATACATATTTGTATTTTTGAAGACGTATTACCCAGTTTATAACCTCTGAAGAAGGACTCCTTACAGTCCGAAACATGTCAGGTTTCAAACAAGTGGTCATGGCAGCTAGCCCTAAATTCTGTATGTGCAGCTCTCTCTATGTCCCTGCTTTTGAAGAGTACTCAGATATAACGCATTTAAATGTATGCAAATGTTTTTTTTCTGTTTTATTGTTCAAATGTTTTTATGATATTGATAAACTAATAAAATGTGCTTTTACTATATAGAATAGTCTGCTTTATATAGTCAAGGTTTTCTCTAATATAAAGCAATCCTGTCTGAAAATTAGCAGTGTTTTAGGTCTCTTGAGTCTGATCTGTACCATATTCAACCTCGAATAGTAAATACATCTCTGCTGTCTGTCATTCTCAGAGTGGATTAGATAATTTTGTCCCTAGCCATATAGCTGGTTATTTATATTTACCACTGCATATAGATTTTCAACAATAAATTGCCTTTTTTTTAACCACTTCAATACTGGCCCATAGTCATTTGACATCCACAGAGGGGATCTCCCATCCTGGGTGGACGTCATATGACATCCTGGGCTTTGTGCAGTGATATCGGAATGATGCCTGCAGCTAGAGGCATCATTCTTTAGTGCCGGCGATTCTGTGCACCATAAGAGTGATCATAGCGGTGATCCCTCCCCTCCTGCCGCCATCCGGTGCTTCTTCGGGCTCTCCCGTGCCATCGGGGGCCCGGAGAATGAATCGTCCGTCGCAGGCTAGGAAGCATCTCTATGACCGTCTGAGGCCTGGGCGCGATGTGATGACATCACGCCCGGGTATCCGGAAGTAAACAAAGCCGCAATTGCAGCTAGTAAGCAATACTAATCATGAGATCGGTGAAAACATTTTCACGATCTCATGCTTTCCAGCCTGGAGGAGAGATACAGGGTTTTATTGACGCCGCATCTCTCCATAAAGAGGACCTGTCACACACATTTCCTATTACAAGGGATGTTTACATTCCTTGTAATAGGAATAAAAGCTTTTAAAAAAAAAAAAAAAAAAAATAATTAAAACACCCCTGTCCCCGGTAGCTCACGCGCAGAAGCGAACGCACACGTAAGTCCTGCCCACATATGTAAACGCCGTTTAACCACTTCGTTACCGAGCCTGTTTTTCAGATTCAGTGTTTACGAGACTAAAACAGTTTTTTTTGCTAGAATATTACTTAAAACCCCCAAACATTATATATATATTTTTTTCTAACACCCTAGAGAATAAAATGGCAGTCATTGCAATACTTTTTGTCACACCGTATTTGCGCAGCGGTCTTACAAGCGCACTTTTTTTGAAAAAAATTCACTTTTTTAAATTAAAAAATAACACAACAATAAATTTGGCCCAATTTTTTTATATATTGTGAAAGATAATGTTACGCCGAGTAAAATGATACCCAACATGTCACGCTTAAAAATTGCGCCCGCTAGTGGCATGGCGTCAAACTTTTACCCTTAAAAATCTTGATAGGCGACGTTTAAAAAATTCTACAGGTTGCATTTTTTGAGTTACAGAGTAGGCCTAAGGCTAAAATTATTGCTCTCGCTCTATTGATCGCGGCGATACCTCACTTGTGTGGTTTGAATACCGTTTTCATATGTCGGCGCTACTCGCGTATACGTTCGCTTCTACGCGCGAGCTCGTCGGGACGGGGCGCTTTAAAAAAATTTTTTTTTGCTTTTCGCATTTATTTTTAGTTATTTTACAATTTTTAACACTGAAATAAAAAAAATAAAAAAATTATCACTTTTATTCCTATTACAAGGAATGTAAACATCCCTTGTAATAGAAAAAAGCATGACAGGTCCTCTTAAATATGAGATGTGGGGTCAAAAAGACCTCAGATCTCATATTTGGGCTTAAATGACAAAAAAAAAAAAATGTCTCTTTAAGAGGCTGGGCGGGACTGACGTTTTGACGTCACTTCCGCCCAGCAGAGCTATGGGGGACGGGCGAAGGAGATTTTTCCTTCAGTCTCGTCCCCGCTCAGCTGCCGGATGGTCGCGATCCCCTCCGCCGATACCGACGGCTCCGGTAAGTGGCGGAGGGCGCGTTACAGCGGCAGGAGGGGGGGGGGCCCCTCTCCCGCCACCGATAACGGCGATCTCGCCGCGGAGACCGCCGTTATCGTGTACAGGACCGTCGGCACTAAAGATGGATACCTCAGTTGTGGCAGCAGCTGCTGCCGTTACTGAGATATCCATCTTTAAAAACAGGACGTCTTTTGACTATGGGCCAGTAACCAAGTGGTTAAACCACATATGTGAGGTATCGATGCGTGCATTAGAGTGCCAGCAACAATTCTCACACTAAGAGACCTCCTCTGTAAATCTCTCTCATCGCCTGTAAGATGATCAAGCGGCGGAACTGCCGCTATGAGCATTCTTATCGTGCACAGAATCGGCGCCTGAAAATAATGATATCTGAATGATGCCTGCAGCAGCTGCAGGCATCATGCAGCTATCCCTGCACAAAGTCAAGGACGTCATATGACAGCGTGCGGTATTGAAGTGGTTAAGGCTGCATTCACACCTAGGCGTAGGCAATAGCGGCGTTTTCAGGCGTTTTTTTCAGCGTTTTTTTCGGCGTTTTGTCGCGCGAATATGCGCGTATGCGCGCGTTTGCATACAGCGTTTACCGACGTTTTTGTTCCTCGTATTTTTTCTTATAATCCAATAGGAAAAATGATAATCCCTGACATCACTTGTTGCTATCCTAGGATTTTTATTTTCCTCTTCCTGTGTGAATATACCTCTTCCGGGTCATCATTGTGCTTCCCATTCCAAAATGAACGACGATGAGATGGCATGTATGATGGCAGCAGTCACTGCCACCTCGTATATGCTATACCAGGGACAGAGGAGAAGGAAGAGGGCACGGAGATATTGGATCCACCCTGTTATTGCCGGTCGGGAAGAAACAGGACAGTTTTGGGTCCTTTATAAAGATCTCCGAGAGCACGAGGAGAAATTCCTGGACTACACCAGAATGTCTATGAAAAGGTTTGTAAAAATTATCTGTATTCATTGTTTTTGACATTGTACCTTTCCATGTCCACTAAAAAACGTTTTTATTTTTATTAACAGTTTTGATGAGTTGCTAGAACTGCTCAGCGGTAGATTACAGAGGATGGACACCTATTTCCGCAATTCCATACCCCCTGTGGAGCGACTTATCATCACACTGAGGTAAAAAGTTCCAAAATGATGCTCTAGTGCCCATAACAAAATTCTATACTCACCGTATAACTACCTACCCCCTTCCTACTATTCATGACTCGCATCACGGTGCCACCATTACATGACAGACTGTGCCCCATTACATGACAGACTGTGCCCCATTACATGACAGACTGTGCCCCATTACATGACAGAATGTGCCCCATTACATGACAGACTGTGCCCCATTACATGTCCTGACCTGACCCATTCAGACTGTGCCCCATTACATGACAGACTGTGCCCCATTACATAACAGAATGTGCCCCATTACATGACAGACTGTGCCCCATTACATGTCCTGACCTGACCCATTCAGACTGTGCCCCATTACATGACAGACTGTGCCCCATTACATAACAGAATGTGCCCCATTACATGACAGACTGTGCCCCATTACATGTCCTGACCTGACCCATTCAGACTGTGCCCCATTACATGACAGACTGTGCCCCATTACATGTCCTGACCTGACCCATTCAGACCGTGCCCTTACCTTTGCGAATCTTGCCCGTATGTGTCTTCAAAAAGACGTGCCATCTACATCTTCTGTTCCGTGACAGGCGGAACATTCAGCGTCCTATGAGGCACTGTGTTCAGTGTTCGTCCATCACGGGGGCCCTCTCGTCCTCGGACGAGAGGGCCTCCGTGATAGGCAGAAAGCAAACACTACAAACACTATTGCATACATTACCCAATAATATTATATTTGTATATGCATCTAATATTAAAAAACACACGTTTTACAAGGTCCAATTTTTTTTATTTTTTTAGGAAGTATATTATAAACTATATTCATCCTATTTTTATTTTTTTTTATTTTTTGGTCAAAAAACAAACTTTAAGCTAACGTAGCTCATAGAAAACAAATAATTTGACTGCAGTTGAACTAGAGTCTGATAACACAACATTACAGTTTTTGGAAACTTGGGGATTCCCCTGGGTCATCCACCGATATGCCAGCGTCTATGGCTTTGCCAAAACTAGACCAATCTGATCTAGATGTTGTACCATGCGGCCAACGTGATGGTGGTGTTGCTGGTGGTTGTGGTGGTGGTGGTGTTGGTGTAGGTTGAGGATTGTAAGGTGGGAGTGTAGGCAGGTGTGTGTAATCGGAAGGGTATGTCGTGCGAGAAGGGTAAGTAGGAGGTTGTGGAGGTAGATGAAATGTTTGTGAAGTCGTGGGATGGTAGGCAGAAGGTGTCGTCTGTGGGCGTCTGTAAGGTGACATTGTCGAAGTGTGCGTATGCAGGTAAGGCGGATCAGGGAGTGTTGAGGAAGTGTATGCAGAAGGTGGTGTTGGTAGTTGAGGGTGGGTAGAAAGTGTGGGCGTCTGAGTCGGGTAAGGTGGTGCGTGTTGAGGTAGGTGGCTGTGAAAAGGTGGTGCTGTGAAGTGACGAAGTGTTGGTGCTGACAGATGTTGCGGGTGTTGGTTAGCATAGGGGCCATACGGTGGTGGTGGTTCTGGGGATAGGTAGGGTTCTTCAGGTGGAATAAATGTGTTGATGTACCGTATGGTACCTGCCAGCATATCGGCTTGTAGGCTTTTGGGAACCCTGTCCATTAACTCCGCCAAACATTGGGCCGACTTGTTTCCGTATGAAGGGGTATTAGTATTAGTACCCATTCTGTCCTTCATTTCTGACATGATCTGTAGCATCATTGTCACATTGGGGTCTGATTCCGGAGCTTTTCTTTTGGTCCCCCTCGCAGCTACACGCGGCACCGGCCTTGGCGTTGTCTGCAGCTCTCCCAGAGGTGTTGCCGGCGTAGATTGAGATGAACTGGCCAACTGGCTTTCCGGCTCCAGACCCTCCAGTGTCTCATCACACGAATTTCGGCTGCTGTTATCCATCGCGACAGGGGCGGTCGGAGCAGCTTCCTCCCAGCTGTTTTCAGTCCTGAAAATATAAATGAATTATTATAACTTTCGTATACCAATTGCGCTCACTGTCCTTAGTACAGATAATAGTTTACCTCGCCAAACTCAATGAAGGTCTCAAGAATTCCAATTCCTTAGCATGAATGTATTCTTTGATGTGACATGCCGCCGATCCACTCCTGTTACTTGTTACCAGTCTCATGTATCTTGCATAGGCGTCACGAAAGCTCTTCCATTTGTCTTTTATCTGTTTCACTGTCAAAAACAAAATAAAATAATATATATTATTTTCTTTGTAGATATTTATCAACTGGACAGTCTCTTGGAAGTCTACATTATGCCTTCCGTATAGGCAAGTCGACAGAGAGTTATATTATACGTGACACCTGCTCTGCTATATGGGAGGTTCTCCAGGAGGTAGTGTTCAAGAAACCTACTGCACAGGAATGGGCACAGATTGCGGAGGTATTCTGGCAACGCTGCAACTTTCCTAATTGTGTCGGAGCAATAGATGGGAAGCACATTAGGATTGTGAAGCCCATGAGAAGTGGAAGTGAATTCTTCAATTACAAGAAATATTTCTCTTTTGTATTGATGGCTGTAGCAGATGCAAACTACTGTTTTACTTACATAGACATTGGGTCATATGGGAGCAGCGCGGACTCAACCATCTTTGGAAACTCGAACTTTGGTCAAATGCTGCGATCAGATGATCTTGACCTACCACAATGCCGTCCTCTCCCAGGCACAAATGGCCCTCCACTACCAAGTGTTTTTGTGGGTGATGAGGCCTTTTCTTTGGGGACAAACCTCCTGCGGCCTTATTCGGGGCATAGTTTGACAGAGGAGAGAAGGGTATTCAACTACCGCCTAACCCGGGCACGGCGAGTAGTTGAATGCACTTTTGGAATACTTGCCAATAAGTGGCGGCTTCTGCACACTCCCATAGTGTTAAACATGCAGAATGCCGTCACGGCTGTCAAAGCTGCGTGCGCCTTGCACAATTTTGTGAGGCAGCGCGATGGCTTCGATTTCGAAGAACCGGTTACTGAGACTCTGGAAAGAGCTCAGTGGACTGGTGTCCGTGGGAACAGGCAGGGCTCCCATGTACGGGATCAGTATGCCGCATATTTTATGTCTCCTGAAGGACAGGTGCCATGGCAGCTGGATTCCATTTAATTATTAATATTATTCTTTTTTTGTGAGACTGTCAATGCTTGACGTACTTTTTTGAAGAATACATCATATGCTGTTGTAATAAAATAAAATAAAAATATGTTATTAATGTATTAAGAAGTCTCATGTTTGTTTTATTTTGAGGTTTTTTTTAAATCGGTGTCATGGTGTCAGGATGGGAACAATAACTCACAGGTCCTGCCTCAGTGGTAACATAGGGTTGTTGGTTACTAGGAAGGGGAGTATCCCCCCAATGGGGGCACTGTACTGTATACATAACTGATGTACTGATGCACTGATAACAATGATGGTATACTAATCCTCCTAGGTGGAATAGTATACCATCATTGTTATCATTGAATAATACAGTGCAGTGCCCCATTGTTTGTGTCAATGGGGGGCATAGTGCGTCAGGACATTGGAAGGCTAGCAAACGGCCAAATCTGAGGCCCCGTACACACGACCAAACATGTATGCTGAAACTGGTCCGCGGGCCAGTTTCAGCATACATGTTCGGTCGTGTGTGGGCGCGAGCGGGCCGAATTCCAGCAAACATTTGCCCGCCGGGCCTTTTCCCAGCGGGCAAATATTCCTGGACGTGTTTTAAAACCGTCTGCTGGAATCCTGCCCGCTCGCACATGTACGGTCGTCAGTACAGACCTACCGTACATGTCCAGGCGCCCGCTGTCCCTCGCATGCGTCGAATGACTTTGACGCATGCGTGGAAGCCTTTAAATGGCAGGCCCGCCCACGTCTCCGCGTCAACGCCGTGTCATCGTCGCGGCGACGACGCGGACACGCCCCGCGTATTGTTTACGCGCGGACTTCTGTACGATGGTGTGTACAACCATCGTACAGAAGCCCTCTGGCAGACATGTACGGTGAAAACGGTCTGACGGACCGCTTTCACCGTACATGTTTGTTCGTGTGTACCCGGCCTGACACTCGTGCAGCAGCATAGGTTCTTACAAAAGGTGGTGTCACTAGATATTTTATTTAACCACTTCAAGACGGCAGTCAGCACAAATATTATACGGGCACATTTTGTCTCTTGCAGATAGTGACACAGGTCTGTCACCTCCACCAGTCTACCCTCTTCCCACACGGTTAGAACACTATATTGAGGACACATTCCCTTCCTCACCCCCCTAGTATGACTATACAAACATTGAATTTCCAAAAAAAACAAATATAATATCTACTTATGTTCATTTTACTTTTCGCCGGAGTTTACCTTTTTTGTCTTTATTTTCCATTTCGGTCCAGTTAGGATATATCTGAGAGGCAATTTTGTCCCATGCCCTCCTCCGCACTGTTCTCAAACTGTAGGATGGATCCTTGATGTCATACAGGCAGGTGTGCTCCTTCACCATGCTAATAAATTTCTCTGTCTCCAGGACAGAAAGTGTATCACCGAGGTCTGATGCCATGCTTGCTGCTGGGATACTGATAGGCAAAATGGTGATTTTGGGACTTCCTGTTTGAGATTATGTACTTTCTTTTTCATTTTCAGTATTCAAATATGAGCAGCAAAGGCGCAAAAACGCGTGTACATACGCTTGTTGTCGCGCAATACGCGCGTATCCGGCGTTTTACATTGCTTTCAATGGAAAACAAAAAACGCGCTAATACGCGCAAATCGCGCGAATTGCGCGACAAAAAAGGGTCCGGAACTTCTTTTGACTACAGGCGATGCGCGTTAGGCGCATCAGCGTGCAGATGTGAACCGTCCCCATTGACTAACATTGTATTTTGTCCCTCTGGCGTTTGTTCGCGTCGCGCTACATGCGACAAAACGCGAAGATGTGAATGGGGTCTAAGGACCGAGCCTCTGAGATTTGTTGTTTACAAGTTAAAAACAGCTTTTTTTGCTAGAAAATTACTTTAAAAAAAAAATATATAATGTTTGGGGGTTCTAACACCCTAGAGAAAAAAAATTGCAGTCGTTGCAATACTTTGTCACAATGTATTTGCGCAGCAGTCTTGCAATTTTTTTGGAAAAAATACACTTTTTTGAATAAAAAAAAATAAGACAACAGTAGTTAGCCCAATTTTTTTTTATATTGTAAAAAAAAGTTAATGTTACGCCGAGTAAATTTATACCCAACATGTCACTCTTCAAAATTGCGCCCACCTGTGGCATGGCAACAAACTTTTACCCTTAAAAATCTCCATAGGCAACGTTTAATTTTTTTTTACAGGTTGCATGTTTTGAGCTAAAGAGTTATTGCTAGAATTATTGCTCTCCCTCTACCGATCGCGGTGATACCTCACAGCTTCTGCACGCGAGCTCGGCGGGAAGGGGAGCATTTAAAAAAAAAAAAATAGAATTTTTTTGTACTCACCGTAAAATCCTGTTCTCTGTCGTCCATGGACGGACACAGCCTTCTCAAGTCTTAACAAGTGGGTTATGTTCCTGCCTCTCTAGTGAACAGGAACATAACCCACTTGTTAAGACTTGAGAAGGCTGTGTCCGTCCATGGACGATAAGAGAAAAATGTCTTATTTTACCTATTATTTTTTACACTGTTCTTTTAAAAAAAAATTGCACTTTTATTCCTATTACAAGGAATGTAAACATCCCTTGTAATAGAAAAAAGCATGACAGTCCTCTTAAAGTGGAGGTTCACCCAAAAAACCTATTTTTAACATTAGATTGGGCCTAATTAGGGGAAGCAGAATCGGGTGTTTTGTTTAAAATCAATGCAGTACTTACCTTTTTTGAGATGGATGTTCTCCCGCCGCTTCCGGGTATGGGCTGCGGGAATGGGCGTTCCTATTTGATTGACAGCCTTCCGACCGTCGCATACAGCGCGTCACCAGTTTACTAAAACAGCCGAACGTCGGTGCGCAGGTGCCGTATAGCGCCGCACCAACGTTCGGCAACTCGTGACGCGCTGTGTGCGACCGTCGGAAGGCTGTCAATCAAATAGGAACGCCCAGTCCCGAAGACCATACCCGGAAGCGGCGGAGAACATCTATCTCAAAAAAGGTAAGTACTGCATTGATTTTAAACAGACACCCGATTCTGCTTCCCCTAATTAGGCCCAATCTAATGTTAAAAAAAAATTTCGGGTGAACTCCCGCTTTAAATATGAGACCTGGGGTGAAGAAGACCTCAGATCTCATATTTACACTTAAATGCAATAGTAAAAAATAAATAAAAATATGGGCGGAAGTGACGTTTTGACGTCGCTTCCACCCTGCTACGGTATATGTAGACGGGTGGGGACCATCTTCCCTTCACTCGTCTCCATACCCAGCTGCCAGAAGGACCCGATTGCCTCCGCCGATGGCTCCAGTAAGCGGTGGAGGGCCCCTCTCCTGATAACTGTGATCTTGCAGCGAACCAACTGCAGAGACCACCATTATCGTAAACCAGACTGCTGCCTGAAGATGAGGATACCTAGGTTATGGCAGCTAGCTGCTGCCATAACCGATATATCCCTCTTCAAAGATATAGTCATGAGGCGGTCCAGACATGGTTTACCTGAATTTGACTTGGTATCAATCAGCCTTCCGCAGTTCTTATACAGCAGAACTCAGACTAAAGCCCCGTACACATGGGACGAATGCTGGGTTCAATAAAAACTGTCCGACAATCGGGCCGTGTGTATGGCAGGTGGTCTTGACAGATGCCGGTCAACCATGCTGAAAAACCAGCAGCCAATGGCTGAAAGCTCAGCTGGGGAGATCACCGCACTTTTTGGCTCGTTCATACAGCGGGTTCGACCACAGCTGACAGTTTTTCTTTGCTCAACCCCCTGAATGGAAAAAAAACTCAGTGTACAAGGCTTGAGAAGTAAAGCATCCCCCCCCCCAAAATTATACTTGCCTAGGTGGATGCAGCATCAGTACACTACACTGACGATTACTCGGTTCTCACAGCTCCCCGAGCAGAGAGCTGCTGACTGTCAATCAGCAGCTCTCAGCTCCCTCCTCACTGGAGCTCTGGGCTGTAAAGGGGCGGGGAGCGGCCAGCTCAGACTCTCAGCGAGGTGTCATTCCAGACACCTGGCAGATCCAGACTTCCATTCTCGCGATGACACAGAGCCTGGACCAATTTCTGTGACATCAGCAGAGAGCGGACTTCAGCCTGCTCTCTGCTGAAAACGGGTCACAGGAGTGCAAAAAAAAGGATTTTTGTACTCACTGTAAAATCCATTTCTCTGAGTTCATAGACGGACACAGCCTTCATTGACCTTAGGGTTATGCTTCTTCCTACCAGGAGATTTAGGCAGAATTCTACAGCACTTAAGGTGTTAAAAACTTTCCTTCATGCCGCTCCTCCCAGGGGGCGTGGCTCCCCCGGGCATAACCCACACCCTGCTCTAGCAGCTTCAGTTTGTAACAAGCAGTACAAACCAAGGAGGGGTGGGTGCTGTGTCCGTCTATGAACTCAGAGAAATGGATTTTACGGTGAGTACAAAAATCCTTTTTTCTCTTTCGTTCATAGACGGACACAGCCTTCATTGACCTTAGGGACGTCCCCAAGCAGTGTCAAAAAATTCGAGGGGTGGGAAAAATAACACAGCAAACAACAGGTTACACCCCAAACAAAACCGGAGTTACTCAACGGAGGAACTCCAACCTTAAACTGCCGCCTGTAACACCCTGCGGCCGAAGGAGGCATCAGAAGATGCACTCACATCCACCTTATAAAACTTTGAAAAAGTGTGGACCGACGACCAGGTCGCAGCCTTACACACTTGTAACACAGAGGCTTGATGTCGGAAAGCCCAGGAGGCCCCGATCGCCCTGGTTGAATGCGCCGTGACCCGAAAGGGAGGCGCCCGCCCCTTCAGGGCATAGGCCTGAAGCACAACCTGTCGGATCCACCTGGAAATGGTGGCCGACGAGACTGCCAGGCCCTTACTGGGACCGGACACAGACACGAACAGCGAGTCCGACTTCCGGAACGGAGCTGTCGCCGACAAGTAAACTCGAAGGGCCGAACCACATCCAGAGAATGTAAAATGGCTTCCTTCGGCTGAGGACATAATGATGGAACAACAATGTCCTCGTTAATGTGAAAGGCCGAAACGACCTTCGGAAGAAAAGAAGGCTGCGGGCGCAGCACCGCCTTATCCTGATGGATGACCAAGTAAGGGGCCTTGCAAGACAAGGCCGCCAGTTCAGACACTCGTCTGATAGAGGTAATAGCTACCAGAAAGACCAACTTCTGCGACAAAGTCAGCAAAGGGATCTCCCGAATGTCCTCAAAGGGGGCACGCTGAAGCGCAGAGAGGACCAAATTCAAGTCCCAAGAAGGCAGCGGAGGGCGCACCGGGGGGGGCCACATGCCGGACCCCCTGCGAACCAAAGAGTGCGCTGCCAAGGGACGCTGAAAATAAACAGCCAGAGCAGAAATCTGGCTCTTGATCGTGCTCAAGGCAAGAGCCTGGTCCACTCCCCGCTGGAGGAACAGCAGGACTCGGGACACCACGTAAGTACGGGGGTGCCACTTCATCTCCTCACACAGATGTATGCTTTCCATGTACGATGGTAAATTTTTCGAGAAGTGGACTTCCGTGCACGCAGCATGGTAGAGATAACCGGGCCCGACAGGCCCCGGTCCTTCAGTACCTGGTTCTCAACAGCCACGCCGTTAAAGCCAGTGACCGTAAAGCAGGATGGAAGATCGGGCCCTGAGACAGGAGATCTTCCCTCAGAGGCAGACGCCAGGGGGCGTCTGCCACCAGACGTACCACGTCCGCGTACCAAGAGCGACGCGGCCAGTCTGGGGCGATCAGGATCGTTGGAATCCCTTCGGCTTCCACCCTGCGAAGCAGGCAGGGTAGGAGCCTTAGAGGAGGGAAGGCGTAAATCAGGTGATATTGACCCCAGGGAGCCACCGACGCGTCTGCCCACGGGTCCTTTGACCTGGCCACAAACCGTGGCACCTTCCGATTGAGACGGGACGCCAGAAGGTCCACGTCTGGAGTGCCCCATTTTTGGCACAGGACCTGAAACACCTCGGGGTGGAGAGACCACTCCCCTAGATCCAGAGTCGTGCGACTTAGGAAGTCGGCTTGCCAATTCTGAACTCCCGGAATGTATACAGCCGACAGAGCCGCAACGGACCTTTCGGCCCACCGAAGTATGTGAGCGACCTCCGTCGCTGCGGCCGAGCTCCTTGTGCCGCCCTGATGATTGACGTACGCCACGGCCGTGGCGTTGTCGGACTGGATCCTGACAGGACGGCCCTGCAGCTCCAGGGACCACCTGACAAGGCACAGCTTGATTGCTCGGAGCTCCAGGATATTGATCGGCAGGCGGGACTCCTCCCGAGTCCAGCGCCCCTGGGCTGACTGGGTGCCCCAGACGCCCCCCCAGCCGAAGAGGCTGGCATCTGTCGTGACCACAGTCCAGCGGCACGGAAGAAAAGACTTCCCGGACCGAAGCACCGGAGACGTCAGCCACCATGCCAGGGAAGACTTGACCAGATGGCTCAACCGAATCTGGCGATCCAGAGAAGATGGGACCCTGTCCCAACGTGACAGAATCTCCTTCTGTAGTACCCTGGTGTGGAATTGGGCATACGGAACCGCCTCGAAGGAGGCCACCATCAGACCCAGAACCCGCATGCAGAAGCGAAGAGATGACCACTTCTGGGTCGACAACTGTCTCACTGCAGCTTGCAGGGTCAGCAGTTTTTCCGATGGGAGGAACACTTTTGCCTCCCCCGAATCTGAGCCTGAAGAAGCTCTCAGGAGAAGGTCGTCCAGGTATCCCACGATAGCGATCCCTCGCTGCCTTAGCAAGGCCAGGATCGGGGCGAGCACCTTGGTGAACACCCGTGGTGCCGACGCCAGACCAAACGGGAGGGCCACGAATTGATAGTGGTCCTCCCCGATCGCAAAGCGCAGATACCTTTGGTGGCTCGTGCAAATGGGAACATGCAGGTATGCGTCCATGATGTCCAAGGATGCCATGAAGTCCCCCCGGTGGAGGGCCGCTATGATCGATCGGACCGACTCCATCCTGAACCGTTGCACTTTGACAAAGGAGTTGAGGGCCTTTAGGTCCAGGACAGGGCGAACCCCTCCCTTCTTGGGGGACCACGAACAGATTGGAGTAGAACCCCCGAAACCGTTCCAGCGAGGGGACCGGCGCAACCACCCCCCTGTCCAGAAGATCCTGGACAGCCCCGGACAGGGCTAGCCGACGATCCGGAGGAAGCTGGAGGGAAAAAAATCTGTTTGGGGGACAAGAAAGAAACTATCTTGTACCCAGAGGCAACCACCTCGCAAACCCAACGGTCGGATAGAAGAGAATTCCACCGATCCGCGAATTCGTGAAGCCGTCCCCCCACCCGAGACCCGGGCGGGGGCAGACCTTCATGCGGAAGCAGGCTTGTCCGCAGGCTTGTTGGGTTTGTTGAACCAGGGGCGCTTACGCCCGGCAGCAGGGGCTTTTGCATCTTGCGGACCTTTTCCAGCCGCGCTGGGCGCACGAAAAAAACCGCTTAGGGGTAGTAAAAGTAGGACCTTGCTTGCGGCGAGGTTCCTTACCCTTCCCAGACTGAGGGAGCAACGTGCTCTTACCTCCCGTGGCATCCTTAATGATGTCATCCAGGGATGCCCCAAAAAGCCGCCCGCCCTTAAAGGGCAAATCCACCAAGGCCTTTTTTGAGGACTGGTCAGCCGACCAGCACAGCCATATAAGGCGGCGCAGAACCACTGCGTAGACGGAAGCCCTGGAAAGCAAAGGAATCGAATCCATAGCCGCCTCGCAGAGAAACTTCTGACCCTGAAACAACTGTTCAGCCAGGTCCCTAGAGGACTCGGAAGCACCCTGGACCTCCAGCTCCTGCAGCAGGAGCTTCACCCTTTCAGTCAGCGTCTGAGCCACCAGGGCTCCGGCCAGAGCCGGCCTCACCACCGAACCCACTACCGAGAACAGGGGGCCACGGCCTCCACTCTCCTATCAGCGGGGTCCTTGAAAGCAGGAGCCCCCTCCACAGGCAACATAGTAGCCTTGCTCAGTCTGGACACAGGAGGGTCCACTGACGGAGGAGTGACCCACTTTTTAAAAAAGTCCTCCTCCAGGGGGTAACGGGTAGCAAAGCTTTTAGGGACCGTAAAAACTTTTTGCGGTGTATCCCATTCCTTATACAACATATTGTCCAAATAAGGAACACAGGGGAATACTTTAGCGGTACGCGGTGGTTTGCGGAATCCAAAAGGGACTGACACTGCTGGTGTCTCCGCCACCTCCTCTAAGTGAAGAGTCTCACGCACCGCAGTAATAAGAGCTCCAACAAATTCCTTGTCAGCCGACTCCGCAGCAGAGTCATCCTCGCTGTCCATGTGGGTTAAGCCCGCATCCTCTGACATGACAGAACCAGAAGCAGCAATAGCGTTGTCAGATTCTGCGTCAGAGATTTCCCCAGAAACAGCCTCCGGGGGGGGGGGGGGCGCTTTTTACCCCCCAACCGAGCACTGGCTGCTTCAAACCTGGTGAGAAAGGACAGCCGACACCGCCTCAACAGATGTGGCAGGGGAAGGGGCGCTAAGGGTTAATTCCGGCATTGTAAGGAATGAGGGGCCCGATTGCAGCTGCCGTCTCACCCCCACTGCCAAGGGCAGGAAAAAAGTCCCCCACAGGTCACCTCCTGGCCGCTAGAGCACAGTATGGGGCCCCCTGAGACTCACCACCCCCCTGGTACAGCGCGGTCTGTGAAGGCAAGTGTGTGCTGAGGAGAAGCTGCAGCGCTGCGTCTGTCCCCTCAGAGGATTCGCGGTCTTTTTCCCCCCGCCGAAACGGCCATTAGAGGCCGAACTAGAGCTGAAAACAGCGCTGGCCACAAGAAAATGGCCGCCGAATAATACAAGCGCGGCTCCGGCAAAATGGCCGCCGTGGCGCAGTTTTAAAAAGACAGTGTACCCAAAAATGACAGTACACAAAAACAGCACACAGCAAAATGCCCGGAATGTCCACCACAGACCCCTGCAGCGACACAGAACAGCCCCAGCCAGTGAAAATGAGCCCCAGAGAAAAAAACCCTGCACAGCCGTCACCCAAAGGGGGAAGGAGGGAGAGGAATAAGGGAGAGAGGAAAGCAGGGGAAAACCCTCAGTCGACCTCCCAAGGGAAACATTCCAGCCAGACCACTTACCTGAGTAAGGAGCCACTACTTGCCTGTCCTGCGACTACCAGGCTGGAGGTATCCCAGACAGAACCAAACGTCCGCGAACGGCATGGCTGTCGGCCAGACACACTGTGACAAGGCCATAGAGACCGGTCATATGTGTGCCCTAGAACCGAAGTTCCCCGGCCGCCCCTGGAACAACGGGGCCTGTCGTGGACGTCCCAAAGCAGAGCTGAGGGCCGGCACACGCTCGAAGGCCGAACCTGGGGGGACTTCAAGGGTCGAGGACCCAGCCTGTCACACAGTCGGCTGTTGATAGAAGAATCGCAGGATTCAAAAAAGCAGGAACAAAAATAATAAAAAGCGAGAAAAAAACTTGCAAGAAACAATTGCAAGAAAAAATTTGCAAGAAAAAACTCCAGAGTCCAGGACTCCAGAGAGAGCCTGACTCTCCTGACGGTTAGGCAGAAAAACTGAAGCTGCTAGAGCAGGGTGTGGGTTATGCCTGGGGGAGCCACGCCCCCTGGGAGGAGCGGCATGAAGGAAAGTTTTTAACACCTTAAGTGCTGTAGAATTCTGCCTAAATCTCCTGGTAGGAAGAAGCATAACCCTAAGGTCAATGAAGGCTGTGTCCGTCTATGAACGAAAGAGAAATAAATTGCACTCCTGTGATCCATAGAAGTACAGCCAATACTTCTCCTTTAAAGGGGAAGAGAGGATGAGACAATTAGTTGTGCTGCAGTCAAAGTATCATGCTGATAGGAGAGGGAAGAGCAAAAGAGATAAGCTCATGATTCTTCAGCTTCTGCTGTCACCATCCAATCACAGGCTGGGGGAAGGACAAGACCTGTAAAGCCAACCATAGATGGAGCGATTTTCTTTCCTGCAAAAAAAAATATTACTCGATTCCCCCATCGACAGTCAGTGTTGATGGGGGGAATCCCTCCTGCAGAGCCATTGTGTTCTCTCAGTGGGGGAAGCCGTCCCCGCCAGGAGAACACAGTGATTATTGCTAGTGGCTGTAACAGCCATTAACAATTGCATGTAAAATGCAGCAGGCTGGTTGATCTATCGAACAAACGGTACATTCTTACCCATACTTGGTTCAAATCTTGGCTGGTTCCTGCTGAACCGGCTAAAATGTAAACAGTTTATGGCCGGCTTACCAAGTTGCAACAGAGAAATATAGGCATATGCCCTACCAGACAGGGCTGTGCGGGACCAATAGAAACCCTCTTGCAGGTAAAACAGCCGTTATAAATGTACTGTAGTTTATCTGTGTATTGAACAGTTGGCCTTGAGTTCAGCTTTAAGCAATGCTCCCATGCATAGATATTGAAAACACCCTTCTAAAGGATTAACTTCTTCATTGGGCAAGAGTGTTTTTTTTTCATAATAAGCTTGTGCATCACCACTAGATGTTTAAATCAATTACACAGGCTTTGTTTAACCAAGGCTAATAGACATAATTGCATATTCAGCCAAAGTGCATTGCCCTTCGGTCTTCTAATTAGCACTATGTACCCTAGGGCAGGGCTCGACAAAATTTGGGCGCCAGGTCGCAATTGCGACTAGAATTAGCGACTGGGGAAGGAAGCATAGGCCTGCAGAAGGCCGCAAAGGCGCAGCCTCAATTACCGGCTGGCGCGCACAGACACAGGATACCCCATCCTGTGTCTCTGTGCACCCCCACCTCCCGTGCCGTGCGATTGCGTCGGGCCACGCCGGCCGGTAATTGACGCCGTGGCTTTGCGTCCTTCTGCAGGCCTATGCTTCCTTCTGTGCTCTGGTACCATCTTGTGGTGGCCGTTGGCATGACAAGACTAATGGAGCTTCCCCTGTGATTTCACTGCCATCTACTCTCTAGATAGAATAAAAAATATATATATTGTTTGGGGGTTCTAACACCCTAGAGACTAAAATGACGGTTGTTGCAATACTTTGTCACAACATATTTGCGCAACGGTTTTACAAGCGCACTTCTTGGGGGGAAAAAAACACTTTTTTAAATAAAAAACTAAGACAGTAATGTTAGCCCAATTAGTAAAGTTAGCCCAATTTTTTTTTATATTGTGAAAGATAATGTTACGCCGAGTAAATTAATACCCAACATGTCACGCTTCAAAATTGCGTCTGCTCGTGGAATGGCGATAAACTTTTACCCTTTAAAATCTCCATAGGCGACGTTTAAAAAATTCTACAAGTTGCATGTTTTGTGTTACAGAGGAGGTCTAGGGCTAAAATGATTGCTCTCGCTCCAACAATCGCAGCGTTATCTCACATGTGTGGTTTGAACACCGCTTTCATATGCCGGCGCTACTCACGTATGCGTTCGCTTCTGTGTGCAAGCTCGGCGGGACAGGGCGCGTTTCTGGCTCCTAACTTTTTAGCTGGCTCCTAGATTCCAAGCAAATTTGTCAAACCCTGCCCTAGGGCTACCAAAACCAACAAGTACTGTGATGACGGCTGTTAAGCCTCGTACACACGCTCGGTTTTCTCGTCAAGAAAACTGCTGGCAGAGCTTTCTTGCCAAGTAAACCGAGCGTGTGTACGAGGCTTTCAGGTTTCTTGTCAAGAAAACTGCCTAAAATCCGGACGAGAAAAATAGAACATGTTCTCTATTTTCTCGTTGCGATTCTCTGCAGTGTTTTCCTGCTGAGAAACCTGAGTGTATACTTACCTGTTGCCGTGGAAACCCGCACATGCTCGAAATGACTGACGCATGCGCGGTAGCTGCCTAGGCATAGGTAGGGTGCAGCAAGATGTCGGCGACGGCATTGAATGTGACGAGTGCATGCTCGTCGTACGCGATGATGTCACCACGTTCTTGCCTTCCAAAAGAATTGCGGTTCTTTTGAAAGGAGCGTCTGTACACTCGGGCGACAAGAGATTCTTGCCAAGAATCTCGTCAGGAAAAACGACAGTTTTTCCTGACGAGATTCTGGCCCTTGTGTACAGGGCTTGACTGTTAACATCCTAGCAATGAGGCAGGATGGGACGGTGCAATATCTGGGAGGTACATAAATGGTCTACATTCATATGAAGGACATTATCCAACTTTAATCAATGCTACAGTTTTTATTTACAAGCTCTCCTTAATACCCCTTTCACACTGGGGCACTTTTAACCCCCAATGGTCAAGGAAAGGGTTAATAGTGCCTGTGTAGTGGCACTGCCAAAGCGCTTTCCAGGTGCTTTGGCAGCGCTGCCCATTCATTTCAAATACGCAGGGGCGGTGGAGCAGCAGTTGTATACACCACTCCTCCACCACCCCTAAGATGCTGCTTGCAGGACTTTTTCCCCATCCTGCAAACACACGGCCCCAGTGTGAAAGCACTCAGGCTTTAACACTAGGGTGGCTTGGGAGGTGCTATTTTTAAACGCAAAAATACCTGAAAAATCGCCCCAGTGTGAAAGGGGTCTTACCTGCAAAGGCAGTTTTTTTGGAAAAGGTTGAACTAACCCTTTAATCATCCAGTGGGTGGAGCATTCACACTCTTGCTATATTAAAAAAAAATAAAAATAGTATTACCCAGAGATCTTTTCTCCTTTTGAATGGGGTAACATACAGTAGATCAGTAAGAGAAAATATGTACAACTGTCAAAATCCAAAATAATCAAAATTTATTCTCAAAAACACAATTATAAATAAAATATTATACAGTTGAATTTTTAAAAAGTTAATTCATATCTTAAAAAAAAAAAACACACTTTGAATTCTACAATCGGGTTAAACGTAAAGCAACTGTATATAAAAATAAGTTCAAAGTTAAGTAAACTGTTGAATAATAACCAGCACTGAGCAACAGTAGTTCCTCTGGTTGCTGAGACATACACATTCTATCACATCTATTCTTGAAGATTCAAAGTTGATGCTGTTCCAGATGTTGGTTTAACACCATTGTAAACCTGCATAAAACTTGACCTTTAAAGCACAAAAAGACAAACTGAATTCAAGGAAATACTGGGCACATGAGATTCAGTTCCCAAACACCATCTGAAAAGGTGTAAAGCCCATTGCTTCAGGAGAGAGCTGTAAACGGTGGGATCTGACGGTTCACCAGACACAGGATCATTCCACTACCACTTACATTCTTCTAACCTAGAGCATCTCTCCCTCACTGGCTAAATCAGCAAGATGTCAGATGATTACCGCTCCCTTTGCTATATTTCAGCCAGGAAACTACACCTCCTAGGGAGGTAATGAACTGCAACTCATTGATTGTGTTGTGACTATACAGCTACTTTGTAAACTCCTTCAGCTTTACCGTACATATTACCTGAACAATCTATTCAAATAGTATCAGTTCCCTCTCGACATACTGGTAGAGCTAAAAGAAGATTGTACAATGTAACATGTAAGGTCAGCCCAATACCTACAGTGCCTTTCTCATTGCTTGCACGACGTATGAAAACTCCTCCCTTTGGTGCAGGTAAAGAAAAAAACAATATCAAAATGTCCCCTGTTCAAGGTAGCCCTTTGCAATATCTATATTACCTAAACCATTTTCTCATAAGTAACAGTCGCTATTCTATTCTTACAAGGCCGACACCGAGACAGAACATTACTTGACGTCCCTGATAAAGATTGGTTGTCACAGTACAGGGTCTTTATATATAGCTGTTATTGCACAGGGACTAAAATAAAATGCATAGTTCTGGTTTGCTACAGAGACCTTTGTGCTACATTAAAAAACTGATTTGAAATGACCCAGCTTACATCGGTTGTAAAACAATTCCCGTTCACACCAATGCAGCTCCCAGCAGGGGTCCTGCGTGTCCCCATGCCAGCCCCAATTTCTGACTGAATTCAGGCCAAAAGACCCACAGGGCTCCTGTGCAATTCACATTAGAGCTGCAGGGGAGATATGTGAACCGGCTCCATAGAGAGCCAGTCAAAATCTCCTGCTATTGCAAATTGGATGCGGTAAACCCTCATCCAATTTGCAATGCTGTGAACCCAGCCTGAAAATTAACCTTGGTGACACCATTAACAACTCCTAGTAGATTCTTCAGAGAAATATATGGAGGCTGTACTCCTGAGAAACACAAATGAAAGCTCAGCTCCTAGCATTGCTCTAGGTGTCAAAAAAGGAAAATCTCATTCTGAATGGACACCCAAACATTTATATTAAAAATCCTACTTTATTCTAAACAAAGGGCCGCACCTTAAAGCGGAGGTTCACCCGTACAATATACTTTTTTTCCTTAGCTTCATGCTCGTTTTGTCTAGGGGAATCGGCTAGTTGTTTTTAAATATGAGCTGTACTTACGGTTTACGAGATGCATCCTCTCCGTCGCTTCCGGGTATGGGCGTTCCTTCTTGATTGACAGTCTTCCGAGAGGCTTCCGACGGTCGCATCCATCGCGTCACGATTTTCCGAAAGAAGCCGAACGTCGGTGCGCAGTATAGAGCCGCACCGACGTTCGGCTTCTTTCGGCTACTAGTGACGCGATGGATGCGACCGTCGGAAGCCTCTCGGAAGACTGTCAATCAAGAAGGAACGCCCGCTCCCGAAGACCCATTCCCGGAAGCGACGGAGAGGATGCATCTCGTAAACCGTAAGTACAGCTCATATTTTAAAACTAGCCGAATTCCCCTAGACAACGAGCATTAATCTAGGGGGATTGTTTAAAAAAAAAAAGATTAATGGGTGAACTCCCGCTTTAAATGATTTCACCATGTAAAATCAAATGATTGGTAAGAGACCATTGTCATCCTTAACACAGAATTGAACTCCTTTAATCAGCTAAATACAGTCCATGGACAATAAAAGATGCAGTCTTGTTTTCTCTTAAAAAACAAAGCCCGAGTTAGAAAAGCCCGTTCACTTTTCTATGGGGAAAGTGGTGATTTTCACTGCAAAGGTCCAGCGCTAAGACCCCTTTCACACTGAGGAGTTTTTCAGGTGGTACAGCGCTAAAAATTACCGCCTGAAAAACTCAAGTGCTTTCACACTGAGGCGATGCGCTGGCGGGAGAGAAAAAAATCTCCTGTCAGCGGCATCTTTGGAGCGGTGAGAGGAGCGGCATGTATACCGCTCCTTCACATTGAAAACAATGGGAAACCGTGGCAATACCGCCCGCAATGCGCCTCTATAGAGTTCATTGCAGGCAGTATTAACCCTTTATCGGCCGCTAGTGGGGGTTAATACCGCACTGCTAGCGGCTGATTCTCGCGGTAATCCCGGCGGTATAGCGCCGCAATACCGCCACCGCCACCCCCGCTGTAATGTGAAAGGGACCCAACCTCCAGAGTCAAAGCTCTCCAAACAGTGGAAAGCATGAGTTTTGCCAATTACAGGGCTGCAGAGAGATCACCGCTTCCCCACAGCAAACAAGGGGAATCTCTGCAGGTGCTGGCAGGGGATTGACTTTTCTAATCAGGCTGTGGCTGATTTAGAAAGAAGACAAAAGTGCAAGACAATGAACTTATAAAAGCCAGTCCATCAAAATGTTGGCCATTTGTAGAGCATGTAAAGTCCCCTGATTTTTATGTTGATTGCATACCTTCATAATGGCCACTGCTGGCATATAGAAACAAGACCTCAAGCAGAGGAATCACAACAGGGTCCCTGAGAGATACAAATTGTCAGGTTGTTTAAGGTGATACTAAAAGGTTTGTCTTTTTTTTCCCCCTAATAAAAAAATAAAAATAAAATAAAAAAACACACGTTATACTTGCCTCCGCTGTGTAATGGCAAAGAGCAGCCCGGGTCCCTCCTCTTTGGTGCTCATGGCCACTCCCTCCTGTCAAGTGCCCCCACAGAAAGCAGTTTACCAAGGGGGCACCCGACCCAAGCTGCAGCTCTGTGTCCATTCAGACACGGAGCCCCGGTTCTGCCCACCCCCTCTATTTACCAATTGGCTGACTGATTCACCATAGCCGGAGCCAATGGCGCTGCTGCCAAGTCAGCCAATGAGGGGGGGGGAGTCCCAGACAGCCGTGTACATCGCTGCATAGAGATAGGGCTCAGGTATGTATTGGTGGGCTGCTACGCAAGGTTTTTTTCTCTTAATGCACATCAAGATAAAAAAAACTTCTGCCTTTAATCTCTACAGCATCTACATTTTAGGTAGACCAAGGCCCCTTTCACATGGGGCGGATACATTGAACGAACTCCACTGGCTCAGTGGGGGATCGCTCAGTTGATCCCTTCTGAGCAGGCAGATCACCGGTCTGTCTCCGCTCACTGTGCAGAGACATACCTGTCAGAGCCCCGCTGTTTTCTTTGGGGAGATTGGATGACTTCATCCAAGCTGATCGACGGATGGCGAACGTATCACCATCCGCCTGTTTTTGCCAGATCTCATGTAAATGGACACATTCACTTACATCCACCTGCCCATAAAAGTCAATGGATGGCCTGCTTGGATCTGATCAGGTGAAAGGGGCCTAATCATTTAAGTTTCCTAAATTTACTGAAAACAAATGTCTACAGCAGGGGTCTTCAAACTACGGCCCTCCAGGTGTTCAGGAACTACAATTCCCATCATGCCTAGTCATGTCTGTGAATGTCAGTGTGTTGCAATGCCTCATGGGATGTGTAGTTCTACAACATCTGGAGGGCCGTAGTTTGAGGATCCCTGGTCTACAGTGTCAATGATGCATTCTGCCTACACAAAAAAACAAATCAAACAAAGACACTTAAATGGTAACACTTTTCTGGCTGAAGTGATATTCTATATTTGTGAAGTAAAATATATTCATGGCCTTATTGTGTCTATTGTGCTGGTACATGATCCTCACATTTACTCCGTTCCCAATTTCTGTGTGAATTTGCTGAAATGTTTGTGCCACAAAGGCACTGTGAAAGCAGTGTATGCATGTTGCCATGTGTGCACTCTAAATACAGTGTAGGCATGTTGCCAAGTGTGCATGGTGACCGTAGTGTTTGTGTGTTAACATGTGGGAAGTGTGAAAGCAGTGTAGTGCCAGATCTATTTGAACACATAGCCAAATTATTACAGGAAGACACTGACCCTATGATATTCAAATAATGGAGCCGCGGGCATAATGGATATTTCTGAATCAGGGGTCAGCAACATATTGACTTGTGATTAACCTATCACGTGTATATGATGGGTAGACTGTGACCCCAATGGGGAACCAGCCTCTGACACCAGGAGGACTTCATGTCATATGACAGTCCAGAGGACACCTGGGACAACTTCCCTCATTTTGCCAAGCAACGCTTCTTCTGAGGTTTGGTGAGTGAATTTTATAGGAGGTAGAAGGAAAGGTGTTACTTACACCTGTCTCAAGCACCTGACCTCCAAGTTACCTACTACTGACCTGAGTTTTTTTCTGACTCCTGTGTTACATACCTACTCCTGCACTATGGGTTACTTACTACGGACCCTGAACTACTCAAAATACTTTTAATGGGGCCTTGTTTGGTTATCTCCATGAAGAAGGAAAAAAAAAAAAAGTATACTAAACCCTGCTAATATTAAATCTCTTTTGCATTGTTTAGGTAGATCTCCACCACTCCAGGGTTGCTGATTACGGTTCTAAATTTTAGATTAGTCAAAAATCTAACTCCAGCCAAATGTTTATAGTTTTGAATGGCAAAGGTTTAGATCCTTATTAGGCTGCTATTGCTGGATTTGTTCTCAATTCAGAGGAGTAGGAAAAGTAAAGCGAAATCTAGAATTTTACAGCAGACATTAAGGGAAAATATCACAATAGGACACCTGTTTTAATGGCAGCTGTAGAAGGAATTTTATTTTACTTTTAATTACATCTCTTGAACAAAAACACTAATTTGAGAGAATATGAGCAGCAACAGAAACCTAAGAAGTTCTACCCCCTATTGTAGCTACAAAGAATTTTTACTAGGTGTTCCACTTTAATGGATCAAAATAATGAACACCATTTCATAAAGCAGAGTTCCATCCTAAACTCCTAACACATATGCCGATTAAAGCGGATGTCCGCTGAAAAAAAAAAAAAAAATTATTAAAAGCCAGCAGCTACAAATACTGCAGCTGGTGACTTTTAATATTAGGACACTTACCTGTCCTGGAGTCTAGCACTGTCCGCAGCAGAGGACGAGCGATCGCTCATCACTCTGCTGCCATCCTCGGTGAGGGAACCAGGAAGTGAAGCGCTTCGGCTTCACTGCCTGGTTCCCTACGGCGCATGCGCAAGTCGCGCTACGCCTGCCGATTGGCTCCCGCTGTGTACTGGGAGCCGAATGTTCCCAGAACACAATTGGGGGGGGACAGACGGGAGGTGACGTCATGCCTGCAGTCTGCCAGAGACTGTGTGGTCGGAAGTGGGTGCAAATACCTGTCCAATCAGCGGGAGTTCCACTTTAACCTGTAAAAAAGGATGTATATACTTGCCTATTTTCAGTCACATGATCCAGCTTCCCTGCATCAGCTAGCAGTAACTGCAGGGAAGAAAAGGGAGCGCCAACAGCTAGCACATGGGAGTCTATGGGTGAGGTCACCTCTCCTAGGCATTCTAGCTGTTGTCAAGCGCTCTCTCCTCCCCCCTGCAGCTGCCTGATAGAGTCAATCATGAGACCAGACCAGGCTGAGAATAAGTAGTATACACATCTTTACACAGGTCAGCATAGGTGTTAGAAAGGTGGAGGGGACATTTTTAAGAGTAGTTATGTTGAGGCGGGAGTTCTACTTTAAGTTTCTCACTGTCCTGCTTTACAGCATCATTATCACAAATGCAGCGTTAATTAAAAAATAATTGTAATCTACATAATTAAAATCTTATCAATATAGTACACAGATTAATTTTATCTATCACTTCACAGTAATTTGGTGACATCACTATAGCATCTCTCGATAAAGTGATTATAACCAAATGCTTGCGAGTTGAAAATTAATTTGGCAGAAAGTAATTGCTGCTATAGATGTGAGAACAGGTATGCGTTTTATGAAAATATCATGCTGTGCAGAACCAAGAGGAAACAATAAAAATAACATTACCAAGCCTAAGTAAGATACATGGCTCTGCTAAGCATACAAGATAATATTTGAAGATCTATGCTTGTTATGTGCAGTACCTAACTGCATTTAGCTTTAAGCATTGAAGATTTGATTACTCTAGGTTTAACGGATTCAAGTTAAATACATTTGTTTTCTCTGGTATATAAGTAAAACAGTTCATGCAGTTTTAAAAAGGGAACATCCACGTCTGGGTTAGTCAGAATGGAAATTTTAGAGGAAAGAAAGATTTTTAGCTGGAATCTGCCCCAAAAAGCATATCTGTGGTTGCATAAAGGTTGCCATGTAACATTAGCCTAATTGCTAGCCTCACAACACAAAGCACTCTGATATGAAAATTACAACCAGTTTATAAAAAAAAAAAAAAAAAAAAGCCTTACCCCTGCAACTCAAAACTTGCCAATAAGGAACCCCCCCCCCCAGATTTCAGGGCTGTATCAAGGTACCAGAAGAGCCTGCTATGTTAAGGCACTGACACTTTTGCAACTACAGGTATGCTTTAGAGTTGAATGCCAAGCTACCTTAGCTCTAAAGTACTCAGATCTCTCTAGCAACATCAGATATATATTTATTAATGATAGTAAAAAAAAAAAAACGAACATGTGGCATAACTAGGGTGCAGGCCAAATTAGATGGAACCTGTAAGGGTGGAAATGTGGAAGGTGGGACTGCCAATTATCACCCCCAACTGTGGCTTTATGAACTAGTGAGTTACCAACCTGAAATAAATATGCAGAACAGGAGTTTAGACTTAATTAGCTACATGCTTGTTCAGCTCTGTAACATACTTTACCATAAAAAACAAAAATCAGGATGCCTGAACTAGAACAGGTTTTAAAAACAAGCCAGGAATGGCAAAATCCATATTTCTATCCTCACAGGGTTCATGTAACATGCTGGCAGAGGAACATATTAGTGTTTATAATATTTGTGAGAGCCGTATGAATTGGTAAAAAAAAAAAAAAAAAAAAAAAAAGCATTATTATTTAGAATATATGCAAGAGCAGTAAAATAAACTGTGCTCATTGTCTTTCAAATGCTCTCCATGGCTTTAAATTCACTAAGAGCCTGCACAGGGTTGACATGTTTCTTCTGAGACGCTCGCTTAATTTTAGTTTGGGTCTCATCTTGCTTTTCTCTCTTGACGAGTGGCTTTTTCTCCGGGGCCTTCATTTTCCAGGAAACTGCAGGCAAGTTTAATGATGCCATTCCTTGGGACTTTTGATATTTTGTAGACGCCACATAAGATGCTTTAACAGTTTGAACCACGGCATTCATCAAGTTCTTAGCAGCTTGTATCAGTGACATGGCACTGTCAGCTCCAGAGACGACTAACTCACCACCAAGATTCTGAACTTCTGCTTTAACTTTGCTGCAGATGTTTAACTGGTGGCAGTATAAGGCAATGCGCTGCAGGTATGCCAAAAGATCTTGTTTGCAGCTAGAGTCAGGGCAGTGGTCAGCAATCGCACGGCCCAATTTGTCCATTCGTGATCCAGCTTCTGCAATTTTCTTTGCAGCACCTATGACATCTGAAGCATTTTTAAGATGACCCTTTCCTCTAGTAAAATCAGTCATCTCCATCATGATCATACACATCTGTTTGGCCAAAACAATGATGTCATTGCCACTGTCATCCCATTTGGATACTTCAGCATCCAGCTTACTTTTTTCTTCTTGGAAACTTGCAACTTGTTCTGCAATCTTTGCCTTTTGTTCCTGTGGAAGCTGGGCCATAATTGCTCTAGCACTCTGCCCTGCGATGAGTTGGTCATCTTCAGTCTGAATGCTGGTATGGCTTCTGACATCAATGTCATCTGCCTCAAAATCAGAATCATCCAGCTCTTCTGGAGTTCTGATCATTAAAACCGCTTTTCTGATATCACGAATACCATCATACACAAGTCTGGAGGCATCAATAAATTCATTTTCATCTATAGGGTGATTAGGATCTCGAATGAGCGCATTAACTACAGTTTCCACTTGCTCTGCAAAGCGTGGCATAACAGTGTCTGACAACAGTTTAGAAGCTTCCATAACTTTTTCTGTGTAAATACCTGCCTCGTAGTTTTCCATTTCTGAAATGACAACATGCATAACTCTGGCGGCACGGCCACGTATAACTCCTGCGGTGCGATCCAGACCGTCAATATCTCTTTCTTGCAGAGCTATAACACATTTATTGACATCTTCTAAGATGTGATTTTCTGAGACAGACAAAAAGTCATCAATGGAAGTAATATCATCAACTGCATCAGTAAGGATACAAACTTGCTTTTCCCACTGTTCCTTGAATACATCCATATTGTCCAAAGCCACTTTACTGTGAGGCTTGGCTGCTAAGGCCAAAGCTGCATTTATGACCTGAGGACATAGCGCCTCCAGCTGGTTTGCAGATACGCGGACAATTTTAACCCCATCCTCATTGTTGGAGATAGAGCACGCCAAGTTTGCCACTTCAATCAATTTAGTTGCGTGTTCACGAAAAACTTGGGCATACTCTTTGACTTCCTTTTCATTACCGTTCTTGGCAGCCTCAATCAGAACCAGGAGTGGCACATTGGTCTCCAAGAAAGAGTCAGAGACGTGGTCCATGACGGCTTTACACAACTGCTTGCGCAGGTCTCTGGTCTTTCTGACCATTTTATCTATGGCAGCATTAAGAACATCACTCCTTTCCTTACGCCCAGAATTGGCCATGTATTCCGAGAGAAGATCCTGCAAGGCTTGTCTTACCAGATTACATTCGGCCACAATGCGCTCCCGGCGGTCATCTCGGGTGCAGGTGGAATCCGCCATCAAGGCCGCCCCACTAATAATACTCTCTAGTCTCTCCTCCAAAGAAGGCCTGAATTTTTCTTCTGTGAAACATATGGGATCCATGATGATCTGTTTATCAAAGTTATTTAGGGCCACAGCAAGCTCCCCTCCCTGTGGTGTTGCTTCTTCAGATGGAGTGGCCTGGGCTGCATTGTTGATGGCGGTGATGGCTTGCTGCAGCTGTTTGTACACCAAATCTCTGTTGGCCCTGTAGGCCGCTACATCGGGATGCTGCAGACAGGCCTGGGAGGCGGAGTATAGGATGGGGATATTCTTCAGAAGGATTCCTCTGGCTGCAGCCATCTGATCCCGGTGGCCGACGTCCTTCAGCTCTTGTTGTCTTTTAGCACTCATCGCCAGTAACTTCACCAGCTCAGCGTTCAGTGCTTTGTACTGGATGCCCAGATCCTGCTCGGTACCGGCATTCCTCAGTCTCAGTACTCCGTCCTCCACCACCTTCAGCTGCACCAGCAGTTTGAACACATCGGCCATGTCAGCCAGGATCAGCAGCCTGGTGACGGCGGAGAGGAGGCTGCGGGCTGCCCGGACAACATTCCCCCTCTTCACCGAGGAGCAGGGGTCATCGGCAAAGTCCCCGGAGGCCGCTCTCATCTGCTCTCCCTGGCTGCGTACCTCTTCCACGGCGGCGGCCAGCTCGTCCCGCAGGAACTCACTCTCCTTGGCGATCTTGTCCCCCTTCTCCAGAAAGTTCTGTGTGGCCTGCTCCACCGAGGCGGCCAGCACCCGCGCCTTCTTCGAGCGGCCCTTCTTCTTACCGGACGGCCCTTTGTTACTGCTATTCACCAGAGTGGTCACCTGACTGACCAGCGGCTCCAACAGGCGCTCCACGGCCAAAGTCCGGATCTCCAAGCTCTTTGGGTTCCATTTCAAGTTAATGTTCGCCGTATTAAGGCTCATGGTGAGGTCCCTGGGTGAGCGGTGTGCGACTGTGATGGTGGATGCGAAATGAATCACTCGTCCGGGACAAACCGGAAAATAAAGGATGCGAAGCTGCGTCTCCCTATTGCTTCTCTATTATCTCCTAGTATCGGTGTGATGTCACTTCCGGCGCACCTAGTGCGCCCCTCCTTTTCCCACCTCGTCATCCCTTCCCCCCACTGCCTCACCCCATCGTCAGTCCTTCATTCCCTGCTGCACCTACAACTTCCGTCCTCTCTTCCCCTACCACCTCATCAAGTCCTCCCTGCCTCGCCCACCTCGCCAGTCCCTCATTCCCTGCTGCACCTACAACTTCCGTCCTCCCTTCCCCCCACTGCCTCACCCACCTCGTCAGTCCTTCATTCCCTGTTGCACCTACAACTTCCGTCCTCCTTTCCTCTACCACCTCACCAGTACCTGCACTGCCTCACCTATAGCTCCCAACTGTCCCTGATTTGGAACAAAGTCCCTCTTTCCTCCTGCTAAACCTTTCATCCAGTTTCTAAATTGCTGCATTTCTAAATTCCAAAGGCCAGTATAATGGAATGGTAGTGGTAAAAAAACAGAACTTGTGGGTTTAACCACTTCAGCCCCAAAAAAAATTTGCCCCTTAATGACCACAGCATTTTTTGTGTATATTTATTATAGCAAAAATTAAAAAGTATTGCTTTTTTTTCAAAATTATCGCTCTTTTGTTTGTGTTGCAAAAAATAAAAACCACAGAGGTGATCAACTACCACCAAAAGAAAGCTCTGTTTGTGGGAAAAAGGACATAAATTTTGTTTGGGTGCAACATCGCACGGCCGCACAATTATCCATTAAAGAACAGACAATTGCGCGGTCGTGTGATGTTGCAGCCAAACAAAATTAACGTCCTTATTTTCCCACAAATAGAACCTTCTTTTGGTGGTATTTGATCACCTCTGTGGTTTTTATTTTTTGCGCTATAAACAAAAAAAGAGTGACTATTTAACCACTTCCCGACGGCCATACGACTATATACGGCCGCAGGGTGGTTCTACTTCTCTGGGGCGCCGTGTTTTCACGTCCGCCCCTTTCCGCGTTCCCGGCGCGCGCTCCCGAGTGCGCAGCGGGGAACTTCTGTGCTGGCCGTGTCCCTTGGACACAGCCAATCACAGATCGCCATGAACGGCCAATCGGAGTGGCCGTTTGCTAGGCGATCTGTGCGGCCAGATCATTTCTCATTGCCGGCTCTCACAGACAGCGGTGCTGTCAGGGAGAGAGGAGACCGATCTGTGTCTCTTGTACATAGAGACACAGATCGGTCACCCCCCTTCCCCCACAGTTAGAACACTATATAGGGAATACATTTAACCCCTTCCCTGCCAGTCACATTTATACAGTAATTAGTGCATATTTATAGCACTGATCGCAGTATAAATGTGAATGGTGCCAAAAATGTGTCAAAAGTGTCTGATGTGTCCGCCATAATGTCGCAGTCACAATAAAAATCGCAGATCGCTGCCATTACTAGTAAAAAAAAATAATAAAAAAAAATAATTCTGTCCCTTATTTTGTAGGCGCTATAACTTTTGCACAAACCAGTCGCTTATTGCGATTTTTTTTTTTTTTACTAAAAATATGTAGAATAAGTATCGGCCTAGACTGAGGAGAAAAAAAAAATTTAAAAAATAAATTGAGCTATTTATTATAGCAACAAGTACATTTTTTTTATTTTTTTTCAAAATTGTCGCTCTATTTTTGTTTATAGCGCAAAAAATAAAAACCGCAGAGGTGATCAAATACCACCAAAAGAAAGCTCTATTTGTGGTAAAAAATGGACGTCAATTTTGTTTGGGAGCCATGTCGCACGACCGCGCAATTGTCAGTGCCGAATCGCAAAAAGTCCTCTGGGCAGGAAGGGGGTTTAAGTGCCCAGTAAGGAAGTGGTTAAAAAAAATATATATATATATATTTTTTTTTTACTTTTTGCTCCAATAAAATTCCCCAAAAAATATATAAAAAAGCAAATTTCTCCATCAGTTTAGGCCGATACAAATTCTTCTACATATTGTTGGTAAAAAAAAAAAATCACAATAAGCGTTGATTGGTTTGCGCAAAAGTTATAGGGTCTACAAAATAGGGGATAGATTTATAGCTTTTTTTTATCTTTATTTTTTTTTTATTAGTAATGGCGGCGATTAGCAATTTTTATTGGGACTGCGACATTGCGGCAGACAGATCGGACAATTTTGGCACTATTTTGGGACCATTGACACTTATACAGTGATCAGAGCTAAAAATAGCCACAGATTACTCTATAAATGTTACTGGCAGGGAAGAGGTTAAACACTAGGGGGCAATCGAGGGGTTAAGTGTGCTCCCTCAGTGTGTTCTAACTGTGTGTGGGGGGGTGCTCACTAGGACATGACAGAGATCCCCGCTGACAGAGAGCAGTAGATCCCTGTCATGTCACTAGGCAGAACAGGGAAATGCCTTGGCGGACATCAAGTATGTACAATTCTCCTTTAAGGGTGCAGGGGTGTGTCCTATGCCTACATACGTTTGCTAATAGGTGTCCCTCATTCCAATCTCAGAATGTTGGGAGGTATGCCTCACCCACCTCGTCAGTCCTTCATTCCCTACTGCACCTATAACTTTCATCCTCCCTTCCCCCACTGCCTCACCCACCTCGTCAGTCCTTCGTTCCCTACTGCACCTATAACTTCCGTCCTCCCTTCCCCCACTGCCTTACCCACCTCGTCAGTCCTTCGTTCCCTGCTACACCTATAACTTCCATCCTCCCTTCCCCCACTGCCTCACCCACCTCGTCAGTCCTTCATTCTCTACTGCACCTATAACTTCCATCCTCCCTTCCCTCACTGCCTCACCCGCCTCATCAGTCCTTCGTTCCCTACTGCACCTATAACTTCCATCCTCCCTTCCCTCACTGCCTCACCCACCTCGTCAGTCCTTCGTTCCCTACTGCACCTATAACTTCCGTCCTCCCTTCCCCCACTGCCTCACCCACCTCATTAGTCCTTCGTTCCCTACTGCACCTAGCCTGCGATGACGGAGGGACGTACGGGTACTCCCATTTGTGCACCCGTGTCATTCTGCTGATGTACATCAGCGTGTGGTGGTCAGCAAGTGGTTAACCCATTTTTTTTGTACTATTCTCCTTTAAGGGTGGAGGGGTGTGTCCTATGCCTACATACTTTTGCTAATAGGTGTCCCTCATTCCAATCTCAGGATGTTGGGAGGTATGCCTCACCCACCTCATCAGTCCTTCGTTCCCTACTGCACCTATAACTTCCATCCTCCCTTCCCCCACTGCCTCACCCACCTCATCAGTCCTTCGTTCTCTGCTACACCTATAACTTCCATCCTCCCTTCCCCCACTGCCTCACCCACCTCGTCAGTCCTTCGTTCCCTACTGCACCTATAACTTCCATCCTCCCTTCCCCCACTGCCTCACCCACCTCGTCAGTCCTCCTTTCCCTACTGCACCTATAACTTCCATCCTCTCTTCCCCCACTGCCTCACCCACCTCGTCAGTCCTTCGTTCCCTGCTACACCTATAACTTCCATCCTCCCTTCCCCCACTGCCTCACTCACCTCGTCAGTCCTCCTTTCCCTACTGCACCTATAACTTCCATCCTCCCTTCCCTCACTGCCTCACCCACCTCGTCAGTCCTTTGTTCCCTACTGCACCTATAACTTCCGTCCTCCCTTCCCCCACTGCCTCACCCACCTCGTCAGTCCTTCGTTCCCTACTGCACCTATAACTTCCGTCCTCCCTTCCCCCACTCCCTCACCCACCTCGTTAGTCCTTCGTTCCCTACTGCACCTATAACTTCCATCCTCCCTTCCCCCACTGCCTCACCCACCTCGTCAGTCATTCGTTCCCTACTGCACCTAGCCTGCGATGAAGGAGGGACGTACAGGTACTCCCATTTGCGCACCCGTGCCATTCTGCTGATGTACATCAGCATGTGGTGGTCAGCAAGTGGTTAACCAATTTTTTTTGTACTATTCTCCTTTAAGGGTGGAGGGGTGTGTCCTATGCCTACATACTTTTGCTAATAGGTGTCCCTCATTCCAATCTCAGGATGTTGGGAGGTATGCCTCACCCACGTCATCAGTCCTTCGTTCCCTACTGCACCTATAACTTCCATCCTCCCTTCCCCCACTGCCTCACCCACCTGGTCAGTCCTTCGTTCCCTACTGCACCTATAACTTCCGTCCTCCCTTCCCCCACTGCCTCACCCACCTCATCAGTCCTTCGTTCCCTACTGCACCTATAACTTCCATCCTCCCTTCCCCCACTGCCTCACCCACCTCATCAGTCCTTCGTTCCCTACTGCACCTATAACTTCCATCCTCCCTTCCCCCACTGCCTCACCCACCTCGTCAGTCCTTCGTTCCCTACTGCACCTATAACTTCCGTCCTCCCTTCCCCCACTGCCTCACCCACCTCATCAGTCCTTCGTTCCCTACTGCACCTATAACTTCCATCCTCCCTTCCCCCACTGCCTCACCCACCTCGTCAGTCCTCCTTTCCCTACTGCACCTATAACTTCCGTCCTCCCTTCCCCCACTGCCTCACCCACCTCGTCAGTCCTTCGTTCCCTACTGCACCTAGCCTGCGATGACGGAGGGACGTACGGGTACTCCCATTTGCGCACCCGTGCCATTCTGCTGATGTACATCAGCATGTGGTGGTCAGCAAGTGGTTAACCAATTTTTTTTGTACTATTCTCCTTTAAGGGTGGAGGGGTGTGTCCTATGCCTACATACTTTTGCTAATAGGTGTCCCTCATTCCAATCTCAGGATGTTGGGAGGTATGCCTCACCCACGTCATCAGTCCTTCGTTCCCTACTGCACCTATAACTTCCATCCTCCCTTCCCCCACTGCCTCACCCACCTGGTCAGTCCTTCGTTCCCTACTTCACCTATAACTTCCGTCCTCCCTTCCCCCACTGCCTCACCCACCTCATCAGTCCTTCGTTCCCTACTGCACCTATAACTTCCATCCTCCCTTCCCCCACTGCCTCACCCACCTGGCCAGTCCTTCGTTCCCTACTGCACCTATAACTTCCATCCTCCCTTCCCTCACTGCCTCACCCACCTGGCCAGTCCTTCGTTCCCTACTGCACCTATAACTTCCGTCCTCCCTTCCCCCACTGCCTCACCCACCTCGTCAGTCCTTCGTTCCCTACTGCACCTATAACTTCCGTCCTCCCTTCCCCCACTGCCTCACCCACCTCGTCAGTCCTTCGTTCCCTACTGCACCTATAACTTCCGTCCTCCCTTCCCCCACTGCCTCACCCACCTCATCAGTCCTTCGTTCCCTACTGCACCTATAACTTCCATCCTCCCTTCCCCCACTGCCTCACCCACCTCATCAGTCCTTCGTTCCCTACTGCACCTATAACTTCCATCCTCCCTTCCCCCACTGCCTCACCCACCTGGCCAGTCCTTCGTTCCCTACTGCACCTATAACTTCCGTCCTCCCTTCCCCCACTGCCTCACCCACCTCGTCAGTCCTTCGTTCCCTACTGCACCTATAACTTCCGTCCTCCCTTCCCCCACTGCCTCACCCACCTCGTCATTCCTTCGTTCCCTACTGCACCTATAACTTCCGTCCTCCATTCCCCCACTGCCTCACCCACCTCGTCAGTCCTTCGTTCCCTACTGCACCTATAACTTCCGTCCCCCTCTCCCCCACTGCCTCACCCACCTCGTCAGTCCTTCGTTCCCTACTGCACCTATAACTTCCGTCCTCCCTTCCCCCACTGCCTCACCCGCCTCATCAGTCCTTCGTTCCCTTTGATATGCGAGTGCTTTGGACTATGAGAATTCTCCTGGAACGGATTATGCTTGTAATCCAAGGTTTCACTCTACTTACAAATGACTTCTTTGGTTAAGCATGCCACAGTGTCACAAGATATCAGCTGTTTTAGATGGGATATCAAAAGAGCACTGTGTCTTTTGTGGGTGGCTTAAGGGTATTTAAAGCTGGAAATCCAATCTGTGCAGCTGTTGACTTTTGAATAAAACCAATTGGGAAGTACAGCAGAATCAGCTTTCCAGATTTAGGTACTCCCTTCATGGAACCACAGTAGAGTGCTCCTTTGGCTGCTACAGATGATATCTTCTGACAGCATGAATATACTTGACCCAAGTGGGTGTTTGTAAAGCCTCGTACACATGATTGGACTTCCATCTGACAAATCCGTGAATTTTTGTCCGAAGGGTGTTGTCCGTGAACTTGTTCTGCATACAGACGCCAACATACACCAAACTACATGTTTTTTTAGCTCTTTACCGCCACCCTTTGGGCAACTTCTGCTATTGTTGTCTGATGTTTAGCATTGGTTTGGAGCATGCGTGTTTGTACTTTAGATTTTAGTTTGACGGATTTGTGTACACACGATCGCATAATCCGACGTAACACATTTGTTGTCAGACAATTTTAGAGCATGCACAGCCAACGTTATATATGTATATATTAATCTTGTGGTGTGTTTTTTTTTTTTTAGGTATATGTCTAATCTTCTAAAGATATTTTTATAAACCTAATGCCACATGACCAATCAATCTGTCTAATGCACTTTTGTCTTTTCATAGGAAAAGCATTCTTCACTGTTGCGTGAGATGGATGACCTGGATAAAGATAAGCTGTCTTCTGAGCAGTTGGCTGGCCAGATTCAAGACAGCGTGAATAAACAGAAAAAAAAGATTAGTGAAAATGAAGAGGAATTGGACAGAAAAGAGCAAGAACATAAGGTTGGTAGGTTCAGCATAGTATCTTTGATATGTTTGGTCAAGTCATATCATAACTAGGGAAGAGGGAACCTAGCAAAGTTCCATTCGCTAGACGTTCACAAACCCAGAATATATCTCCCAAATTCCAGTGAAGTCTATCGGAGTCAAGTCTTGTCATTTTTTTCTGGCCTGTTTTCTACGTCAATTTGCAACCTTTTGTTTAAAATAGACATGGGTGGCCAGATACTGCCATAGGGGACATATTTTAAACATTCATCAGTGAGCAGGTCTTTTAATGAGGTTTGAAGAGCGACATGTCTTAAAGCTGTATGTAAAATTGTGCTCCTGTACGATGTATTCTCCCCAAACTAACATTTCTCCTCTTTTCCAATATAAATCCCATCTCCCTCCCCACATCCTCTCTCCTAGCACAAATCCTTAATACCTCAAACTTCCCCTCAGCACAAATTCCCCCACCCCCCAAATCCCTTCCTCTAGCACAAGTCCCCCCCCCCCCAAATTTCCCCTCCTTATAAAAATAACGCCCTCCTATTACAAGGTCCCCCCAAATCATTTCTCCTAGCACTAACCACCCCCCCATTTCCCCTCCTAGAACAAATCCCCCCAGATCATCCCTACTAGCACAGTTCCCCCCAAATCCCCCTTCTTAACAGAAATCTACACTCTTAGTAGAAGTCCCCCCTCCAAATCCCCAACGTCCAGCACAAATTACCCCCAAATCCCTTTTCCTAGCACTAACCCCCCCCCCCATTTCTGCTCCTAGCACAAATTCCCCCCAATCATCCTTACTAGCAACCCCCCTCCCAAATCCCCCTTTCTAACAGAAATCCACCCTCCTAGTACAAATACCACCCCAAATCCCCCCTTCTATCACAACCCCCCAAATCACCCCTTTTATCACAACCCCCCAAATCCCCAACGTGCCCAGGGCAGACACCCTTCCTACCCACCCCTTGTCCTGGTCCTGGTTATACTTACCTACTGTATGAAATGGTTTTGTACAGAGCAACTCCAATCCTCCTCTTCTTGCGTCCCCACCACCACTCCTGGCTCCTCCCCCACGCCAAGTGCCTACCATAGCAAGCTACTTGCTATTGGGGCACTCATGTGGTCTATGGATACACAGAGTGTGGCTTTGACTCACCCCCTCCGCTTTCTCCTCACTGACTGTGAATGCCAAAGACTCCCGCTGCTGTCTGAGCCTATGAGGAGGGAGAGAGCTTCTGCTCTTGCACACATTGCTGAACTGAGATGGGGCTTGGGTATAAGGTGTAAGGTATAAGTATAAGGTGGGCTGGGGGTGGGGGAAGAGAATGCATTAAGGTAAAAAAACCTTCAGCTTCTAGAACCACATTCATTTTACATGTTTCGTAATCTCTGAACAGCCTGGGTTTGAGGCACATGTATGGATGAAAAACCACCTGTCCAGGGAGTGAAGTCATCAAATGTACTAGGCGCTTAACCTTACATTTATCAACATAATGTTTCTCATAGTTGTCCTTGCTGCCATAATTTAATCATCCTTCTGTAAAACTGTAAATGCTGTAATACTATTCTATATTGGTAATCTGCAATATATTACATTTTTTTGTTTTTGGGTTTAGACATGCTTTAAGGTAAACATTTTTGAAGGCAGGACCCTAATAGAAAGGTGAATCAGGTTGTAGAGTGGCACAAAAATGAAGGTGCTCTGGGTAAAAAATATTTTGTGATTTTTTTTTTTGCTTGGGAAAACTTTTACTTCTAAACATTAAAATGGCTCACAGGTTCGCTATTAGTTGTGGAGTGGCGCTATACTTTGTAGGTCACATTGTAGGTCTTGCTATTCCATACAAAAAACAGTTAGAAACAAAAGGCATTTTGTGGCAGGAAAATCTGAAGTGCGTCTGCTTGCTTGTTATAACAAAGTGTTAACTCTACTCTTTGCAGTTCTCTACGGGCAGAGTGTACTTTATGCCCCAGTGGCTCTTATTGCCAGTTTACCAAGGTCCTGGATGGAAGCCCGTACAACTGCCGATAATTTATTTGTAATCCAGAATAATTCCATTGCTGTGACTTTCAGTTACAAATAAATAATTTCAAGTGCATATAACTAGAGCAAGTCAATTTTTCTCAGTTAGAGGCCTTCTTTAACACTGAAAATGTTTACATATTATTTTGACAGAAAAATGTTAGCAGCATGAAGGAAAAGAACCAGAAGCTGCAACAACAAATTGAACTCATGAAGGAAAGTATTCTTGATTGTGAAAGAAAAACAGATAATTTGAAGAAGGTAAGAAATCTGAACAATTACCGTATATCTGATACATTCACTAGATTCCTTTGATAGAAACATCCATTACTTAAAGGAGTTGTAAAGGAAAACATTTTTTGCCTAAAATTGCAAGGTAGACAGACAGAATAGTGGAATGATTCTGTTAAAAAACGAGTAAATACCTATTAAATTCCTTCATCTATATCACCTCCGGGGTTCTAGTTTCTGTTCTCTCATTCACTTCCTGGTTTGCGGGGCTCGTTCATGTAAGAACTACATTTCCCAGTATGAATTGCGGCATGCCCAGTAATTCACACCTCCTTGAAGTCTCTAAGGCTCCGTACACACGACCGAACATGTCTGCTGAAACTGGTCCGCAGACCAGTTTCAGCAGACATGTTCGGTCGTCTGTACGTCCAACCGGACAATTTTCCGGCGGATCGGACAGGTTTCCAGCGGACAAATGTTTCTTAGCATGCCGAGAAACAAATATGCTGGAAGCCTGTCCGTCGGACATGTTCGGTCGTCTGTACAGACTCACCGGACATGTCCGCTCGGCCGAAAGCCCTCGCATGCGTCGAAGTGATTTGACGCATGCGTGGAAGCATTGACCTTCCAGGGCCTCGCCACGTCACCGCGTATCGTGTCCGCGCGGATTTCTGTTTGATGGTGTGTACAACCATCAGACAGAAATCTCCGAGCGGACATGTCCGATGAACGGTCCGCCGGACCGTTTTCATCGGACAGTCCGTCCGTATCTACGAGGCCTTACACGTAGAGAGCGTCCTGCCACACAGATGTAGCTCCCAGGAGGGGGTGAGCACGTTACTGACCACCGTAGTAAAGCCTCCCTTCACGGTGGTCAGTAAAATCAGACAAGCAGGAAGTGAACAGAACAGAGAAGAAATAGAGCAACTTCTGAGCAAAAACGAACAATGAGGAAGTGAAAAGAGGAATGTCTGCAGGTAAAGGATGCTTATTATAAAAAAAAAAAGTTATCCTTTACAACCCCTTTAACAACCACTTCCGGATCGCCCACGGCAGGAATACGTTGCTTCTTTGAAGAGGAGTACCGTTGTTATGGTAGCAGCTAGCTACCATAACCCCAGTATCCTCTTCTTCAGCGGGCAGTCCTCTTTCAGATAAAAGTGGTCTCTGCGGCAGATTCGGCGTGAAATCACTTTTATCAGTGGCGGGGCATGCCTCCCCTTCCACCGCTCTCCAGTGTCCTCCGCCGCTTACCGGAGCCGTCGGCAGCAGCGGAGGGTCTATTGCATTTTAGTGTAAATATGAGATCTGACGTCTTTTTGACCCCAGATCTCATATTTAAGAGGACCTGTCATCTTTTTTTTATTACAAGGGATGTTTACATTCCTCGTAATAGGAATAAAAGTGACCCACTTTTAAAGCACCCCGTTCCAACGAGCTTGCGCGCAGAAGTGAATGCATATGTGAGCATATGTGAGCAGCGTCCGCATATGAAAACGGTGTTCAAACCACACTTGTGAGGTATTGCCGCCATCGTTAGAGCGAGAGCAATAATTCTAGCCTTAGACCTCCTCTGTTACTCAAAACATGCAACCTGTAGAATTTTTTAAACGTTGCCCATGGAGATTTTTAAGGGTAAATGTTTGTCGCCATTCTACGAGCAGGCGCAACTTTGAAGCGTGACATGTTGGGTATCAATTTACTCGGTGTAACATTAAAAATTGTGCTAACTTTACTGTTGTCTTATTTTTTTTTATTCAAAAAAGTGCTTTTTTTTCAAAAAGAGGGTGCTTGTAAGACCGCTGAGCAAATGCAGTGTGACAAAAATTATTGCAACGAGGGCACAGATGAGACCACACCTGTGGGCACAGATGAGACCGCACCTGTGGGCACAGATGAGACCGCACCTATGGGCATAGATGGGACCGCACTTATGGGCACAGATGGGACCGCACTTATGGGCACAGATGGGACCGCACTTATGGGCACAGATTGGACTGCACTTATGGGCACAGATGGGACCGCACTTTGGGAGGATGGGAGGATATGATGCAATTACTGTTCTAACAGCACCTCATTGGCAAAATACATGATGCATTTTTTGAAATACAGAGCTGACTTCCTGAAAATCCAATTACACTTTTTTCTCCAATGGTAAGGAATTTCACAAATATAATAACTGTTTAGTGTTTTGTGTAGGGGTTGTACTAATGGGGGTTAGTAACTAGGGTTGAGCGAACCCGAACTGTAAAGTTCGGGTTCGTACCGGACTTTTGGATTTTTGGTACCCGGACCCGAACCCGAACAATTTGCTGTAAGTTCGGGTTCGGTGTTCGGCAATGTAATGGCGCGCTGCAGGGCAGCCAATCAACATTTGTTTAACTCGTGTGACCTAGAAGCCATCACAGCCATGCCTACTAATGGCATGGCTGTGATTGGCCAGTGCAGCATGTGACCCAGCCTCTATATAAGCTAGAGGCACATAGCAAAGCACGTCACTCTGCTTTAGATAGGGTAGGGAAAGGCTGGCGCTGCTGCTGCTCTGAGGGAGAGAATTAGATAGGAGTCAGACTGTCCTGCTTCAGAAATCAAATTACTTAGCGATCTACATAGCACAGCAAGTCACTCTGCTTTAGATAACTTAGGGAAAGGTTCCTGCCTGGTTTTGCTTTTAGGGAGAGCAAATAGATAGGAGTCAGTCCTGCTTCAGAAATCAAATTACACCAGCACTGCATATGTTACTGTGAGATACACCCTTTAGATACTTTTCTTCTATTGTGCTATTCAAAAAACATCCATTTAGGGGAAAAAAATTGCAGTGTTTCCTCCAGTGTTTGCAGTGTTTCCTCCATATCTGTACATGTGAGATAAACACTTTGGCTACTGTTCTTCTATTTTGCTATTCAAAAAACACCCATTTAGGGCAAAAAAAAATTGCAGTGTTTCCTCCAGTGTTTGCAGTGTTTCCTCCATATCTGTAAGTGTGAGATAAACACTTTAGCTAGTGTTCTTCTATTGTGCTATTCAAAAAACACCCATTTAGGGGAAATCATTTTTTTTGGTGCGTTTCCTGCATATCTGTATGTGTGAGATACACACTTTAGATACTGTTCTTCTATTGTGCTATTCCAATTTTTTTTTATTTAGGGCAAATACATTTTTTTTGGTGCGTTTCCTGCATATCTGTACGTGTGAGATACACCCTTTAGATACTGTTCTTCTATTGTGCTATTCAAAAAACATCCATTTAGGGCAAGATCCTACATTTGAGAAATATGAGGAGAACGTCAAATAAGGGACGTGGCCGCGGTCGTGGTGCTGCTGGTGGAGCTCCTGTTGCAGGGAGAGGACGTGGTCGATCTGTGCCAGCTACACGCACAAGTGAATCACCTTCCTCAGGTGCGAGTAGGCGACAGAGCCTGCAGCGGTATTTGGTCAGGCCTAATCCGGCTCTACGAATGTTGAGGCCAGGAGCAGAACAGGCGATAGTAGATTGGGTTGCTGACAGTGCCTCCAGTTCCTTCACATTGTCTCCCAACCAGTCTTGTGCTGAAAGATCAAAGTTGGCACCTGCAGCTGATGTCCATCAGTCTTTCACCTCACCCCCTTGCAAATCAGCCAAGCAGTCTGAGCCCCAAATCATGCAGCAGTCTCTTCTGCTTTTTGATGACTTTGTTAGCATGGTTTCCCAGGGCCATCCACCTAGCCCTGCCCCAGAAGTGGAAGAGATTGAGTGCACCGATGCCCAACCACTTATGTTTCAAGATGAGTACATGGGGGGACCATCACAGCACGTCTCGGATGATGAAGAAACACAAACACAGTTGCCAACTGCTGCTGCTTTCGCAATTGTGCAGACCGACAAGGAGGGTAGTGGTGAAGACTGGGTGGAAGATGATGTGGAGGACGATGAGGTCCTCGACCCCACATGGAATCAACGTCATGCAGGTGACCTGTGTAGTTCGGAGGAAGAGGCGGTGGTCGCACAGAGCCACCAGCACAGCAGAAGAGGGAGCAGGATGCAAAAGCGGAGCGTCCGTCCCCTAGACAGTACGCCTGCTACTGTCCAATGCAGCAAGGGACCGAGCACACCAAAGCCAGGTCCAAGGAGTTCCCTAGCATGGCAGTTCTTCACACAATGTGCTGATGACAAGACACGAGTGGTTTGCACGCTGTGCAACCAGAGCCTGGAGCGAGGCATAAATGTTCTCAACCTGAGCACAACCTGCATGACCAGGCATCTAAGTGCAAAGTACGAGCTGCAGTGGAGTAGATACCTCAAAAACCAAGAAAGGTCTCTGGCTCCTCCTGCTTCCTTTTCTGCTTCAGTCTCGGCCTCTTCATCCACCTCTGTAGTGACAGTGGCACCTGCCACCCCGCAAACAGAGGATCTGCAAGCAACACTACCACCTGAGTCACCAAACATCTCCACAATGTCCCATGGAAGCGTTCAGCTCTCTATCTCCCAAACACTGGAGCGGAAGAGGAAGTACCCCCCTACCCACCCACGATCCCTGGCCCTGAATGCCAGCATTCCAAAATTCCTGGCCTTTAAAATGCTGTCATTCCATCTGGTGGAGACGCAGAGTTTTAAAAGCCTGATGGCATTGGCTGTCCCACAGTACGTCGTGCCCAGCCGCCACTACTTTTCCAGGCGAGCCATCCCTTCCCTGCACAACCAAGTGGGGGACAAAATCAGGTGTGCACTGCGCAACGCCATCTGTGGCAAGGTCCACCTAACTACGGATACGTGGACCAGTAAGCACGGTCAGGGACGTTATATCTCCCTAACAGCACACTGGGTAAATGCAGTGGCGGCTGGGCCTGAGGCGGATAACAGTTTGGCGCATGTCCTTCCACCACCGAGGATTGCAGGGCGCTTCAGTTGGCCTCCTGTTGCTAACTCCTCCTACTCCGCTTCCTCATCCTCTACGCCTCCTCATCCGGTCAGCGTAACACATGCACCACCAACTTCAGCACAGCCATAGGTAAATGACAGCAGGCAGTTTTAAAACGTTCCTGTTTGGGGGAAAACCCCCACACCGCGCAGGAGTTGTGGAGGGACATGGAACAACAGACGAATGAGTGGTTGGCGGCAGTAAGCCTCAAGCCGGGCCTGGTGGTGTGCGGTAATGGGCAAAATCTCGTAGCAGCTCTGGGCCTAGCCGGTTTGACACACATCCCTTGCCTGGCGCATGTGCTGAATTTGGTGGTGCAGAGGTTCCTTAAAACTTACCCCGATATGCCACAGCTGCTGCAAAAAGTGCGGGCTGTCTGTGCGCACTTTCGGCGTTCTCACCCTGCTGCTGCTCGCCTGTCAACGCTGCAGCTTAACTTCGGCCTTCCCGCTCACCGCCTCATATGTGACATGCCCACAAGGTGGAACTCCACCTTGCACATGCTGGCCAGACTGTGCGAGCAGCAGGCGATAGTGGAGTTTCAGCTGCAGCACGCACGCGTGAGTCGCTCTGCGGAAGAGAACCACTTCACCACCAATAACTGGGCCTCCATGCGAGACCTGTGTGCCTTGTTGTGCTGTTTCGAGTACTCCACCAACATGGCCAGTGCCGATGACGCCGTTCTCATCGTTACTATCCCAGTTCTATGCCTCCTTGAAAAAACACTTCCGGCGATGATGGAAGACGATGTGGCACAGGAGGAGGAGGAAAAGGAGGAATCTGGGATAATTTCCAAGGCTTTCAGGGCAGTCATTCACAACTGGCTCCGAGGGTGGGTTCCTGCACCAACAAACGGCAGATCCACAATTGTCCAGCAAGGGCACAGTTCTGGAGGATGATGAGGTGGAGGATGAGGAGGAGGAACCATGTTCACAGCAGGGTGGCACCCAGACCAGCTCATGGCCATCACTAGTGCGTGGCTGGGGGGATACAGAGGACACAGACGATACACCTCCCACAGAGGACAGCTTTTCGTTGCCTCTGGGCAGCCTGGCACACATGAGCGATTACATGCTGCAGTGTCTCCGCAACGACCGCCGTGTTGCCCACATTTTAACAGGTGCTGATTACTGGGTGGCCACTCTGCTGGATCCCCTTTACAAGGACAATGTACCGTCCTTAATTCCCTCACTGGAGCGTGATCGCAAGATGCGCGAGTACAAGCGCACGCTGGTAGACGCGCTGCTGGTGGAATTCCCACCTGACAGCAGGGGCACAGTGGAAGCACAAGGCGAAGGCAGAGGAGGAGGAAGAGGTCGCCAACGCAGCCGGGGCACCGCCAGCACCTCAGAAGGCAGGGTTAGCATGGCCGAAATGTGGAAAAGCTTTGTCAGCACGCCACAACAGTAATAAAAAATAATTCAGCGCTGGAAAAATATAAAACTAAAATATGCAAGCCAGCACTAAGGTAAATTCAAATAAAACACCTCACATGGATATACAATAATAGTAGTGCAGCGCAAAACATGAAATTAAGTAAATAAAAATACACACAAATTATGCAATATAAACTATATAAAGTCCATATATAGTGCTCAAAATATAGATCCAAAACGGAATATATATGAGATAAAAAGTCCATCTAAAGTGCTCAGGTGCAAATGAATTCCAAATACAAATTAATCGGTGCAAAAACTCCAACGGGTGAATCCAGAAGAACCTCCACCATATGACAGGAATGGCCTCTCACCTTAATGCTTCGACCTACAATAGGTCACAACGCTTAATCAGAGAACCTCCCTGTTCTCAGAGGACAGCAGCCACAAACAGCAGAAGCAGCACGATGAAATCCAACTCAGGAACAAGCCATAGCAGTCAGGGCATATAAGACAAAAAAGAGGGAATCTAGTGCTCTCTGAAGCCAAAATCCAATCATTTAATAAAAATACAAAAAAATACACTCACATTTAACCACTTAAGCCCCGGACCTTTAGGCAGCTAAATGCCCAGGCCAGGTTTTGCGATTCGGCACTGCGTCGCTTTAACAGACAATTGCGCGGTCGTGCGACGTGGCTCCCAAAGAAAATTGGCGTCCTTTTTCCCCCACAAATAGAGCTTTCTTTTGGTGGTATTTGATCACCTCTGCGGTTTTTATTTTTTGCGCTATAAACAAAAATAGAGCGACAATTTTGAAAAAAAATCAATATTTTTTACTTTTTGCTATAATAAATATCCTCCAAAAACATATATAAAAAAAAATTTTCTCCTCAGTTTAGGCCTATACGTATTCTTCTACCTATTTTTGGTAAAAAAAAATCGCAATAGGCGTTTATCGATTGGTTTGCGCAAAATTTATAGCGTTTACAAAATAGGGGATAGTTTTATTGCATTTTTATAAAAAATTTTTTTTTTACTACTAATGGCGGCGATCAGCGTTTTTTTTTCGTGACTGCGACATTATGGCGGACACTTCGGACAATTTTTACACATTTTTGGGACCATTGTCATTTTCACAGCAAAAAATGCATTCAAATTGCATTGTTTATTGTGAAAATTACAGTTGCAGTTTGGGAGTTAACCACAGGGGGCGCTGTAGGAGTTAGTGTTCACTTAGTGTGTGTTTACAACTGTAGGGGGGTGTGGCTGTAGGACTGACGTCATCGATCGAGTCTCCATATATAAGGGATCACTTGATCGATGCAGCGCCATAGTGAAGCACGGGGAAGCCGTGTTTACATACGGCTCTCCCCGTTCTTCAGCTCCGGGGAGCGATCCCGACGGAGCGGCTATAAACGAATAGCCGCGCCGTCGTCCCGGATCGCTCCCCGCGGGAATCCGACCGCCGCATGTAGCGGAGGGGGGGGGGGGGGTCCCGATCGGACCCCCCACCCGCTAGAAGGCAAGGACGTACATGTACGCCCATTTGCCTGTACGTGCCATTCTGTGGCGACGCAGAAAAGGTGAACGGATGGACTCTACATGCCTGGTTCCCACCGTGAAGCATGGAGGTGGAGGTGTGATGGTGTGGGGGTGCTTTGCTGGTGACACTGTTGGGGATTTAATCAAAATTGAAGGCATACTGAACCAGCATGGCTACCACAGCATCTTGCAGCGGCATGCTATTCCATCCATCAGGACAATGACCCCAAACACACCTCCAGGCTGTGTAAGGGCTATTTGACCAAGAAGGAGAGTGATGGGGTGCTGCGCCAGGTGACTACCTCTTAAAGCTCATCAAGAAAATTGCCAAGAGTGTGCCAAGCAGTAATCAAAGCAAAAGGTGGCTACTTTGAAGAACCTAGAATATGAAATATATTTTCAGTTGTTTCACACTTTTTTGGTATGTATAATTCCACATGTGTTACGTCATAGTTTTGATGCCTTCAGTGTGAATCTACAATTTTCATAGTCATGAAAATAAAGAAAACTCTTTGAATGAGAAGGTGTGTCCAAACTTTTGGTCTGTACTGTATATATAAAAAAAAGGGGGTACCTCTGGGCCCTTTAATAAAAAGAAAAAAGAAACCTCTGGGCCCTTTAATAAAAAAATAAAATAAATAAATAAACATTTATAAAAAATACATAAAAAAAGAGAGGTTGTCATCTGGGGCCCTGGGGCCTCTGGGCCTTTTAATAAAAAATAAAAAAATATAAACAAAAATAAAAAAATAAACATTTATAAAAATAAATAAAAAAGGGGGGGTTGCCACATGGGGCCCTGGGGACCTCTGTAAAAAAAAAATATATATATAAAAAAAAAGGGGGTTGCCATCCGGGGGCCCTGGAGACCTCTGGGCCCTTTAGTAATAATAAAAAAAATATATATGTATATATATATATATATATATATATATATATATATATATATATATATAATTTTATATATATATATATATATATATATATATATATATAAAAATATATAATTTTTTTTAAAATAAAAAATAAATAAAAAAAAGGGGGGTTGCCATCCAGGGGCCCTGGAGACCTTTGGGCCCTTTAATAATAAATATATATATATATATATATATATATATATATATATATATATATATATATATATATATATAAAAATATATAAAAAAAACATTTTTTTAATAAAAAATAAATAAAAAAAGGGGGGTTGCTGTCCGGGGCCCATGGGCTTGAGAGTCAAGCCCAATGGTAAGTCCGGCCCTGGTGAGAGGCCATTCCTGTCATATGGTGGAGGTTCTTCTGGTTTCACCCTTTGGAGTTTTTGCACCAATTAATTCGTATTTGGAATTCATTTGCACCTGAGCACTTTAGATGGACTTTTTATCTTTTTATATCATATATATTCCGTTTTGGATCTATATTTTGAGCACTATATATGGACTTTATATAGTTTATATTGCATAATTTGTGTGTATTTTTATTTACTTAATTTCATGTTTTGCGCTGCACTACTATTATGGCACGCCACAACAACCAGCACCACCAGCTGATATGGAACGTCTTAGCAGGAGGCAGCACCAACATGGTGGAGCAGTATGTGTGCACACGCCTACACGTACTGAATGACGGATCTGCCCCCTTAAACTTTTGGGTCTCCAAATTGGGCACATGGCCTGAGCTTGCCCTTTACGCCTTGGAGGTGCTGGTCTGCCCTGCAGCCAGTGTATTATCTGATCGTGTATTTAGCACGGCAGGGAGCGTTATCACAGACAAGCGCAGCCGCCTGTCCAGAGCCAATGTGGACAAGCTCACGTTCATTAAAATGAACCAGGCATGGATCCCACAGAACTTGTCCGTACCTTGTGCAGAATAGACACGTATACCGGCCTTACCCAGCCATTCTTGTATTTCTGATCTTTCTCACTCTTTTGGGGTGAACCCTAATTTAAAAAATAAATAAATTAAAAACAAAAACCTGTGTTGGCTACCTCGTCCTCCTCCACCGCCGCTTCCACCTACACCGCCACATCCACCTCAACCTCCTACTCCATATGGACCTCGTCCTCCTAGGTCAAGATTATTTTATTTTTAGGTATTTTATGTTATTTTAAGTTATTTCCCTATCCACATTTGTTTGCCATGCTCTTACCAACATTTTTCTGCAATTTGCAGCCCTCTAGCCCTTTCCATTACTTTTTTAGAGACATTTTAGTACTCATAAGTTCGGCTCCCCATTGACTTCAATGGGGTTCGGGTTCGGGGTCAAGTTCGGGTCCCGAACCCGGACTTTTTTCCGAAGTTCGGCCGAACCCGTCGAACCTGAACATCCAGGTGTCCGCTCAACTCTAATAGTAACTAAAAAAAAATGTTTTTGTTATGTTGCAGAAACGTTTACATTCTATTGTTGAGCTACAAATTTCCCACCTCTATTGGGATGGGTGTCCACTGCTACTAAGAGGGCCTGTCTATCTATCTATAGTGCAGTTTATTTCTCCTATTTTTTAATAATCTCTTATTAACCCTGCCACATAGTAGCAAATTTGCTTTCTACCAGAGTAAGAAGCATATGGGTCCAAGGTTGATCAATTTAACTTTAGCAGACTCCTTGCACAGGAACAGCTTTGGGTTCCCTTTGTTTGCAGAATGTGTTATATAACTATTAGCATGACTGAAACAAATCTTTCTTGCACAACAGAAATACATTTTACACTTTTGTGCAAACCACCTGTTGTCTCCGTGTTTGTTTTCCAATATCAAAATTATTCTTAAAATGTCTACAATATAGCAATTTAAAGAGAGACTGTCTAGTCAAGGTGTGTGATACATCTCTGTTCTGACAGATTATGCCTGTAGATTATACTGGGAGAGAGCATTTTTCCTTGTGGAATCAGTAGATCTTCTCTGTCTTTGTGACAGCCACCTACTCTATATCAGTGATCTGTGTGAGAGCTGTCAAAGTGATAATGTAGCTCTACTGATTGCTCAAGGACATCCATTCTTGTTCACTGCAGAACTGAGATGACAACATGACAGCCTACCCTGCTCTGCATAAATTGATGAATGGAAACTGTTGTTGCAGCTAGCAAAAAAACAAAAAAAAAATTATATATACACAGTTTGACTGTGCTAACTTTCATCATTCAATCATGTGCAAGCAAAACAAAAATTGTAATGATTTTGTAAGATTGAAAACATATTTAAAACATGTGGCTAATATAAAATGGATTTATAATATTATTAAAAATTTCTGCAGATTTGCTCAAGTGGAATGGTAAAGAAAATGGTTTTCAAGGGTAATGTAAGCAACAACATGAGCAGTTTGAGTGCCAAGCATCAAATAAAATATCCTGTTAATGGAGGATCAGCGCTGATCACCTTTCAAAAATCATCTGGTGAGTTTGAACAGATAAAACAGATAAGTCCCTTCTGAGTAATATGAATACAAATGGTAAATTCTAGTCAAAGTGGTGGAAATGTTCACATACATAATATAACAAGTGATTTTCATGTAAAACAAATGGCTGAAAAAAAGAACCGTCTCTGTTTCTTGTGTTATTTAATTAAAATTAAAGTGGATGTAAACCCTACATACACCCAGTGAACAACCTCAGATGATACACAGAGATGAACCAAATCTCCCTCCATAGGTTTTACATGTATATCTGCTGTCTTCACATTTATATACTGTTTAGAAAGTTTAGATGTTCGAGCATGCTCTATTTTTTCACTACGTTTTTAACTTTGTCATTTTTCGGGTTGTAAATAATGGTCGTGTGTGGGCTTTAACAACATGGAAAAATCCGCGCATGCTCAGAAGCAAGTTATGAGACGGGAGCGCTCGTTCTGGTAAAACTACCGTTTGTAATGGACTAAGCACATTCATCACGCTGTAACAGACAGAAAAGCGCGAATCGTCTTTTACTAACACAAAATCAGCTAAAGCAGCCCAAAGGGTGGCGCTATCCGAATGGAACTTCCCCTTTTATAGTGCCGTCGTACGTGTTGTACGTCACCGCGCTTTGCTAGAGCATTTTTTTTCGATCGTGTGTAGGCAAGGCCGTTTTAATGATTAAGTTGAAAAAAACATCGTTTTTTCTAGAGCCTGAAAAACTTTGTTTTTTACAACCCGAAAAATGATCGTGTGTATGCGGCATAAGATTCCCAGGCAAATGTTTAAAGCATCAGTATACACGGGGTAACTTACAAGAATTCTCTGATTATTTGCATAGCTAAATACATTTTATATATTTCAAAGGCCACATAATACTTGTATGTGGTACACTGTTTTTTAATACTGTATTTGCATATGGCAATTACAGTATTGTACAGATGCAGCCTTGCCATCTTCCAGCTGCTGTGACATCTGCAGGCTTAAAGGAGTTCTCTAAGCTAAAACGTTTAACCCCGCTGTGCCCGGGCTGTAAAACTATACAAAATAAACTTTCACTTACCTGCCTACGATCCCCCGTTGTTCCGATATCGCCGTCCCGTTCTCCGGTCCCGGTCTGTTGCACTTCCTGCGGGTCGGTGACTCACAGGCCCCATACACACGAGAGGATTTATCCGCAGATACGGTCCAGCGGACCGTATCCGCGGATAAATCCTCTCGAGGATTTCAGAAGATTTCTATGCGATGGCGTGTACACACCATCGCATTGAAATCCGCGCTGAAATCCTCTGCCGATGACGTGTCGTGCCGTCGCCGCTATTATGACGCGGCGACGGGCGCGACGCTGTCATATAAGGAATTCCACGCATGCGTCAAATCATTACGACGCGTGCAGGGAATCCCTATGGACGGATGGATCCGGTAAGTCTGTACAGACGAGCGGATCCATCCGTTGGAATGGATTCCAGCAGATGGATTTGTTGAGCATGTCAGCAAATATCCATCTGCTGGAAATCCATCCCAGGGGAGATTTATCTGCGGATAAATATCCGACGGAGTGTACACACCATAGGATCTATCCGCAGAAACCCATTTGATGGGATTTATCTGCGGATAGATTCTATGGTGTGTATGGGGCCACAGTGCGCTCAGCCTATCAGCGGCCGCAGCAATGTCCCGTCGCGGCCGCTGATGGGCTGAGCGCACTGTGAGTCACCGACCCGCAGGAAGTGGAACAGACCGGGACCGGAGAACGGGACGGCGATATCGGAACAACGGGGGATTGTAGACAGGTAAGTGAAAGTTTATTTTGTATAGTTTTACAGCCCGGGCACAGCGGGGGTTAAACGTTTTAGCTTAGAGAACTCCTTTAAAGCAGAACTCCGGTATCGGCAAAAAAATCCCCCCTTAGTACACCTCCCTACATAAAACACTAAACAGTTAATACATTTGTGAATTTCTTTACCATTGAAGAGAAAAGTCTAACTAAATTTTCAGAAAGTTATCTCTGTAATTCAAAAAATTCCAGCATCTTTTCTGCAAAGGAGGGGGTGTTACACCAGGGATTGCATCCTATCCTTTCCTCTCTTTCTCTACACCAGGCATGTCCAATTGCGGCCCGCGTTCTGGTTTAATGTGGCCCCCCTGGTAATTTGGATATATATCTTTTGTGGCCCCCAGGGCCACAAAAGATATATATACTCTATTTATCAGTGCTGCCTCGGAGGGGACGGGCCGAGTGCCATCAGATTACATACAGGAGAATCTCCTGTTTACTCAGCGGTGTCTGTAATAAGGAAGTCCCGTCTCCTAGGCTGCCATTAGACGACTGTTTTGTCCATCATAGGAGGCAGGACTTTGTATTAAAGAGTCCACCATGTAAACAGGAGATTCTCCTGTATGTAATCTGTTTAGTGCTCATCCCGCCCCCTTCCCTGCCCCCCCTTTGATCAGGCTGCACTGATGGCAATGGTGAGGCTGCATTTATGGGCACTGACCCTTATTTTGCATCACAGTTCTTAATTTAAAATTTTATTTTTTCCTGAAACTTCCCTCTTAAAGTTAAGGTGCGTGTTATACGCCAATAAATACGGTATATCCAAATAACACGCCCAAGCTCATCTCTTTATCACACACAGCCACAAAGGCTGGAGAATTCTTGTTGGGCAGTGTATTAGTGCTCGAACACACTAAGACCAAATTTAAATGGTTCAAAGAATTTCAGGCAAAATGGTCGGCCCTCACACATGTTCACTTCATCAAATCTGGCCCTCTTTGAAAAAAGTTTGGACACCCCTGCTCTACACTATAATGAAACTACATTTTCCATCATGCTGTGGGAATTGCAGTGAATGTGGGATGGTACACTAGGCCTGTACATGTTGAATGTGAATATAATGCTAAGTGAATGGCACTCACTCTCAAGCAGCTATGGGGTTAAGTCTGTATAGCCCAGTGGTTCTCAACCTTTCTAGTGCCTTGACCCCTTGATAAAATTTCCCAATTTGTTGGGACCCCTAACAGTAAAATTATTTTCATAGTGTGGGTTGTCGGCACCCAAGGCAAGGCAAGTAATTTGCACCCCTAACCCACGGACATAGCGCTCCCTGAGTCCCTTCCACTCGTACAATATTAAAACCCCCTCTTTCTCTTTGTTCTCCTTTCTTTCCCTTTTATTTTTCTCTATCCTAATTTATTGTTTTTTTTCCCCACATCCCTCTCTAGTTGTCTTGTTCTTTCTCTTATTCTTTCTCTCCCTTTTTCTTTATTCCTCACGCTCTTTTCCTCTACCTTCCATGTATTCTCTATTTGTATTCCTTCTCTTACTCCTTGGTGGAGGGGAGGAATGGAATGAGTGGCAGTGCTGGGGGGAGATGGGATGAGTGGCAATGCTGGGGGGAGTTCTGGTCAGCCAACTTGGGTGCTCTTGATAAAGGTCATCTGCTGATCTCATAACTGTAGTGGGGACCTTTTAATGGCAACTATAACCACAGGTAGTGTAACTCACTGTGTCTCCAGATTCACTGTGTCTCCAACTCTGTAGTGTCTCATAGCAGTGACACCTATGTTGAAATCAGGAGATAGGGTCTCCTCCAGCACCTCCCACTTTACATTCCTCAGTCAGCTGACCTCTAGTCTCTGCCCCTCAGCCATGCTGTGAACTGAATGGGCGGCTGCGAAGAGGCTGAGTGGGCAGCCGTGGGCTCCTGGAACAGCCCAGCTGGGCGACCACAGGCACCAGGGACAGCCCAGCTGGATGGCCGCAAAAAGGCTGGGAGAGCAGTGTGGGCTTCAGGAACAGCCCAGGATTTGGTGACCCCTGGCAAATCATCATTCGACCCCCGAGGGGGTCCTGACCCCTAGGTTGAGAACCACTGGTATAGCTGCTCAGTTCCTTCTCCCCCTTCTCCTCTGCTTATACAGAAAGACTATAAAACTCTTTATCTCTTCCCTGTGTGTCTCCAGTGATCGGCATAGTTAAAGGATCACTAAAGAAATTTTTTTTTTTAGCTAAATAGCTTCCTTTACCTTACTGTAGTACTGGTTTCATGTCCTTATTGTTCGTTTTTGCTTTGAAGTAGATGTAATTCTGCTGTGATCTCCACACTTCCTGCTTGTCTGGCTCCTTATAACCACAGTACTGGGAGCTTTTCACTGTGGTCTAAGCTGTCATTACTGTGTGTCTAAAACTCCTCAGAACCAATCAGATTCATTTTAAAAACAAAACACTGCCCTGGATTTGTTTGTTTTTGTTCTGTGGGTCTCTTTACTTCACACAAACATGAAACCAGTTTAAAACCGAAAGTGAAACTAGAGGCACATTATATGATTGAATTTAATCTATTTTTAATCATTTTTAAAAGTAATCAGTTAACTTTTATGTCTATATACCCTGTAAACAGTCATTTCAGCAAAAAAAATTTTTTTCCTTTAGTGACCCTTTAATACTGATCTCCGAAGTCTGCCCTGTCACAGTGCCTTCTTAAAGAGGTTGTAAAGGTTTGTTTTTTTATTTTAAAATTAGGTTCCTTTAAGCTAGTGCATTGTTGATTCACTAACCTTTTCCTTTGATTTCCCTTCTAATGTTTTTTTCTTTGTCTGAATTTCTCATTTCCTGTTTCTCCTCAGTAAGCTTGCCCCCATCATCCAAGCAGTGGTTAGTCAGCCAGAACAGCTTACTGAGGAGGAACAGGAAGTAAGAAATTCAGACAAAGAAAACAAAGAAAAACAACATTTAGAAGGCAAATCGAAGGAAAAGGTAAGTGAACCAACAATGCACTAGCTTAAAGGAACCTATTTAGAAAATAAAAAACAAACCTTTACAACCCCTTTAATGTCACTAGTGAGATCTATACCCCCTGCCTGCCTGTGTGATTGCCCGGCATGTTCTACCTCAGTAAGCTGTTCTGGCTGACTAACCCCTGTTTGGATGATGGGGGCAAGCTTACTGAGGAGAAACAGGAAGAGAGATTCAGACAAAGAAAAAAAACATTTAGAAGGGAAATAAAAGGAAAAGGTAACAGAACCAACAATGCACTAGCTTAAAGTAACCTATTTAGAAAATAAAAAACAAACCTTTACAACCCCTTTAATGTCACTAGTGAGATCTGTACCCCCTGCCTTCCTGTGTGATTGCCCGGCATGTATGGGGTTAAATGGTTTGAGGGTACTTGTCAGCTCCAACTGTGCTTGTGATGGGAGGAGGGGAGCACTGCCTCTGTGGGAGGTTCAGACCGGGTATCTCAGACTTGCTGGTCCACCCACTGCAGCAAGCAGGATGTGTTAGCTGATCTGAACTACAGGGGGGACGTGACAAGACCAGTGGCATGCAAGGCATAGCAGCCTGTGGTCTTACTAACAGAAAATCCACCCCATTATTTAAAAAATGCACAAGTGTTTTTTTTTTTTAAATGACAGAGGCAATCAGAAGATGGACTACATATTCTAGAAAGGTAGGAAAGCAGCATTTAAACTATGAAAAGAGTTTTTGCCCAGTGTTCTGCTATAGGGCCCTTTCACACGGGGCGGATCAGTAATGATCCGCCTCCGTGTGCCCGTAAGCTTAGCGGGGATCGCTCCGTATATCCCCGCTGAGCCGTCGGATGACAGGGCGGTCTCCGCACACTGTGCAGGGACCGCCCTGTCTTTTCTCCGCTCTCCCCTATGGGGGATCGGATGAACACGGACTGTCTGTCCGTGTTCATCTGATCCGATCCGCAGACGGAAGAAAAAATAGTGTTTTCTTCCGTCTGCAAAATCGGATGTTTGTGGAGGCGGGTGATTACGGGATGTTTGTCGGCTGTGGCTAGCTCTCAAGGGTAGGATTTTTTTTACTTTATAATGAGCGCAAGGCACCATGCCAAGGAACCTTAAGGGCCCTTTCATACGGGCGGATCAGTAATAATTTGCCTCCGTGTGTCCGTCAGCTCAGCGAGGATCCTCCGTAAAATACCCGCTGAGCCGTCGGCTGACAGTCCGGTCCCCGCACACTGTGCAGGGACCGCCCTGTCTTTCCTCCGCTCTCCCCTATGGGGGATCGGATGAACACCTGCCGTATGTCCGTGTTCACCCGATCCGATCCGCCAGACGGAAGAAAAATACGATTTTCTTCCGTCCGAAAAATCTAAGCTTTGCGGAGGCGGGTGATTACGGGTGTCAGCGGATGGTCATCCGCTGACACCCGCAATCACACAGGGACCAATGTATGTCCCGTTTTCATCCGCAACGGATGGATGAAAATGTGGACATACGGTCTGCACATGTGAAAGGGGCCAAACATAGGGTTTACTAGCAGTAATGATAAAACAATGCTCCTTTGGACTTGTATTGGAGCAGATAGATCAGTATAATTTGTTTAATTTGAGTACAGTGAACAATCTACAGAATGATAGCCAAGATGTCCAGATTCTTTTCTGAAACATATTCAGGAGTGGAATATGCCATTTCAACATTAAGGCGTTACTAAACCCTTGTTTTTTATTTTTTACAGAGTGGCCCTGATCCTCCTCTTCTGGGGTCCCTCAGTGGCACTGGTGGCTCCTCCTCTTCTTGTGTTCCCCATCGGAGAAGCGCTCTCCTTCGGGACACCCATGTGGGCGCACTCCCAAGTCCTGCTGCTGCGTCTATTGACATAGACAGCAGGACTCGGCTTCTCCCCCCAGCGCCTGCATTATAGGATTTGATTGACAGCAGCGGGACCCAATGGCTGTGCTGCTATCAATCTATCCAATCAGGACACGAGACACCGGCCGGAGCTGGTGTGCTCATTCCCGTTTTGGGAATTACGGGGCTCAGGTAAGTAAAAGTGGGGTTCAAGGGGGGGGGGGTGCTGCTGCGCAAAAAAAAAGGTTTGTTACCCTTGAGGGTTTACAACCCCTTTAGTACACATCATCCACCTTAGCAGATCAAGTGTTTTTTTTTCTTCTTATGTTTATTATTATAATTTCTATTTGATACAATAATAAAATAAAACACTTTATGTTTTACAGTTGCTGCAGATATTATTTACACCAAGAATCACAAAGTAAATGTTGAGGAATGTTGGGTGAATGTGAATGCTGAAGCTGTGGAACTTTCTGTACTGGATTTTCTTAATGTAAGTAAAATAAATCCACCAAAGGAATTCTCGCAAACACTAATAAGACAAGTTTTAATTAAAAGAGAAGTATGGGCTTTTGGGATTTTTTTTTTTTTTTTTCGATTAATACTCACCTAGTTGGATTCAGCATGTGTCCAATGCTGCATCTGTCCCTTGGTGCCTCTGCACTGAGAACTGAGGGATCGAAAACCGCTGATCACTTGGTTCTGCCAGCTCCCCTAGCAGAGAGCTGCTGACCATTTGCCCCCTCCTCGCTAATTGGAGCACTGGGCTGTGGCAGGCTAATGCCGCGTACACACGATCTGAATTTCCGACAAGAAATGTTCGATGTGAGCTTTTGGTCGGAAATTCCGACTGTGTGTAGGCCCCATCGGACATTTAAAATTTAAAAGCTGGTTCTCAAATTTTCAGACGAGAAAAGTTCTTGTCGGAAATTCAGATCGCCTGTATGCAATTCCGACGCACAAAAATCCTACGCATGCTCGGAATCATTGAACTCGTCGTAGTGTTGTACGTGACTGCATTCTTGACGTTCAGAATTTCCGACAACATTTGTGTGACCGTGTGTATGCAACACAAGTTTGAGCCACGGTTTTGTTGTCAGAAATTCAGATCGTGTGTACGCAGCATAAGGCTCTCAGCAGCCCGCTGAGAGGCTGAGATGGATGTCAGTCCAGGCACCTGGCAGATCCAGACTCCCATTGTTGGGATGACGTGGTGCCTGGACTGACTTCAGCAGAGAGCGTGAAGTCTGCTCTCTGCTGAAAATGGGTCACAGGAGTGCACTGTCACTGTCTTGGGTTGGTGGAATGGAATATCGTAAACGGTGTTAACCCCTGACCGTTACAGTACCCAAATAAAATTGATGTCCTTTTTCCCCACAAATAGAGCTTTCTTTTGGTGGTATTTGATCACATATCCGATAAAAATAATGTAAAAAATTAAAAAATCTAATGTATTCATCAATTTAGGCCAATGTGTACTGTATTCTGCTAAATTTTTTTGGTAAAAAAAAAATCCCAATAAGCGTATATTGATTGGTTTGCGCAAAAGTTATTGTGTCTACAAACTATGGGATATTTTTATGGCATTTTTTTTTTTTACTAGTAATGGCGGGGGTCATCGATTTTTTTTTTTTTTTTTAGCAGGACTGCGACATTTGACACTTTTTTTTTTGGGAGCCAGTGACATCATTATAATATGCACTGTTATGCCGCGTACATACGATCGGACATTCCGACAACAAAACCGTGGATTTTTTTCCGATGAAATGTTTGTTCAAACTTGTCTTGCATACACACGGTCACACAAATGTTGTCGGAAATTCCGAACGTCAAGAACGCTGTCACATACAACACATACGACGAGCCGAGAAAAATGAAGTTCAATAGGCAGTGCGGCTCTTCTGCTTGATTCCGAGCATGCGTGGATTTTTGTGCGTCAGAATTTCCGACAAGAACTTTTGTTGTCGAAAAAAAATTGAGAACCAGCTCTCAAACGTTTGTTGTCGGAAATTCCAACAGCAAATGTCCGATGGAGCATACACACGATCGGATTTTCCGACAACAAGCTCACATCGAACATCTGTTGTCGGAAATTCCGACCATGTGTACGTGGCATAACTGTACTAATGACACTGGCAGGGAAGGGGTTAACATCAGGGGTGATCAAAGGGTTAAGTGTGCTCCTAGCTGGTGCTTGCTAACTGTGTGGGGGATGGTCTGACTGGATGAAGACAGAAATCGCTGTTCCTGCTTAGCAGAAACACAAGATCTATATCTTCTTCCCTATCAGAACGGCGATCTACCTTGTTTACATAGGCAGATGTCCATTCTGCCTCTCTGGGTAACGATCGCGCATGGCCGGCTAACATGGGGTCCACTGGACCCACTGATTGCCATCCCCTGTGTCCAATCAGCATGCGATCATACCTCCGGCGGTGCACGTGCGCCACCCAGTGGCTATTGCACAAAATGACGTACAGGTATGTGATGTTGCGCAATAGAGCTGACCTGCCGCAGTAAATGGGCGGTCAGCAACTGGTTAATAGAACATGAAATATTTAAGGTTAAAAAAGAAATTAAAAACAAGTGCAGTGCATCTTTGCAGCACATGCACATTTTTAATCACTTCCCCTCTGGGATATTGTTTTATTTTTGTGTTAAAATTATTTAAAACCCTTTAGTACATTATATATTTTGTAGAATAAAAAGTAAAAGTTGAGGTAGTGTCAAATAAGTATATACCAAATATGTCAACCCTCAAAACTGTGTTTACCTGTGAAATGGCAAAAAAAAAAAAAAATATATATATATAGCATACACAATTGTGACATAACCATATTGTTATTTAGGGTGCATTACAACAATTAGATGCTACAACTAATCGTGGCCATTTTCATGTAATCTCTCATACAACAATCACATGAGAGTGATCCACCCTGGCCACAGGCAGTCTATGTCCAGGGCCAATCACAAGTGATCGCTGCATGAGCATTTAGAGAAGAGAAGGGATCACCGCTCCAGGTGGGTCACTATGTAGAGATGGACTGACTCAGGATACCGTGGGTGCTGGCAATGCACTGACCATGCATAAGATACGAAGAAAGAGGATGGATAGCCGCACTCCAATGACCAAACGGTTGTCCTTTATTCAAAAAAACACAGCAAGTACATCACTTCACAAGGTGCAACAAAGGAACAGGTAGATAGCCGACGCATTTCGCATGGCTTAGCCATGATTAAGCACTAGCTCAGTGCGAAACGCGTCGGCTATCTACCTGTTCCTTTGTTGCACCTTGTGAAGTGATGTACTTGCTGTGTTTTTTTGAATAAAAGACAACCGTTTGGTCATTGGAGTGCGGCTATCCATCCTCTTTCTTCGTATCTTATGCATGAGCATTTACATGTCACTGCAAGCTGAAAAAACAATGAGAGCCGGTTCACCCCAAAGCACCTTGTGAATGAGTATGGGGTACAACGTACCCCTACCCATTCACCTGGTGGTAGAAAAATGTCAATAAAAAAAACACTACACAGGTTTTTAAAGTAGTTTATTAGGCAGCTCCGGGGGTAGTGTTTTTTTTATTGACATTTTTCTACCACCAGGTGAATAGGTAGGGGTACATTGTACCCTATACTCATTCACATAGGGTGCAGGGCAGGGATCTGGGGGCCCTGCCCTTCTCCAGAAGGAGAACGAGAGAGCCACCACCGCCGAGAGCCCGGGAGAAGCGCCGCATAGATGGGGTATGTGCATCAGTCCCATCCGCCGACAAAGAAAATTAAAAATCGGCCCCCACTGGGGGAGGAACAATGAAAGTTCCTCTTATGCCGCATACACACGATCAGAATTTCTGAAAACAAATGTTCGATGGGAGCTTGCTGTCGGAATTTTCGACAACAAAAATTTAAAACAAGTTTTCAAACAAGTTTTGTTGTCGGAAATTCCGATCGTGTGTACAAAATTCCATGCATGCTCGGAATCAAGCAGAAGAGCTGCACTGCCTATTAAACTTCATTTTTCTCAGCTCGTCGTACGTCTCAGCGTTCTTCACAATTTCCGACAAAATTTGTGTGACCATGTGTATACAAGACAAGTTTAAGCCAACATCCGTCAGAATTAGGCCTCGTACACACGACCGAACATGTCCGCTGAAACTGGTCCGTCGGACCAGTTTCAGCAGACATGTTCGGTCGTGTGTAGGGCCGACCGGACAATTTTTCCAGCCGACCGGACAGGTTTCCAGCGGACAACTGTTTCTTAGCATGCTAAGAAACATGTCCGCTGGAAGCCTGTCCGCCGGACATGTCCGATGGTCAGTACGACTCATCGGACATGTCCGCTGGCCCGAGAACCTGCGCATCACGTCGAAGTGATTCGACGCATGCGTGGAAGCATTGAACTTCCGGGTTCGCGCACGTCGCCGCGTCATCGCCGCCGTCACGTCGCTGCGTCGTCACCGCGTATTCTGTCCGGCGGGATTTGGTCTGATGGTGTGTACAGCCATCAGACCAAATGATCCCAGCGGACATGTCCGATGAAAACAGTCCGCGGACCGTTTTCATCGGACATGTTGGGTCGTCTGTACGAGGCCTAAAATCCACAGTTTTGTTGTTGGAATGTCCGATCGTCTGTACGCGGCATTACTCTGTCTAGTGCACTCAATGCAACTGGTCGCATCAGTCCCATGCTCCCAGATGGGACGGGAGAGCCCAGGAAAGGCAGCAGTAAGAGGGCCATTCTGTTACCTGTAAAAGTGATCCAGTTGCTGTAAAGCCTCTCGGATCAGAAAGGGAAACGCTGGCTAAAAAGATTGGTACCAGGATACAAGGAATATATACAATTATGGCGCTAAATGTTCTTTTACAAAAGTAAGAAGGTGACGTTAATGTTCAAATACATTACCCAACAAAAAGTCATATGTGTATACCAAAATATTGTCCCCCAGGAATAATTTTACCTCAGATGCCAAAAAGCACTGCAATTTTTTGATTAGGCATTTGTAAATATTTTCAGAAATAACCCTCTGCACACTGCTCTATGCGCTTACATATTTCTTGCAACATTTAGTGTAACGGCTACCCACTGGTAGTGAGGGGTATCGGCCGTTGGAGACGTCCTTTTCCCTGGCAAGCTGCGATATGCAGGTACCGCCGGTATATCTCATCGAACGCCCTTCCAAGAAACGAGACGTGCTACGTTTGAAGGGTCAAGTAGACTGACTTTATTTGGCATATTTCACCTGCTTATATCTGGTTACAACTGTTACAAGAACAATGACAGTTTCCGCCCTCCCCTTTTCCCAGTAGGGGGCTTCAACACAGACCCCCTGAAACAATGACATCTCCTTGAATTAATCACTTGACCAGTTTCTAGACGCTTCGGCACCTCACCCCACTTAACATTTCCTGGCCAGGCACATAGAATTCAATTAACCTTTAAAACAATTATCACTCACACATAATCCCCATCAGCATACACCTCACAGGGGGGCTGTTTACCTGCACACAAAAGAGGGTTCATTAGGTATGCGAAGGGAACATTAGCATTCAACAATGAAAAGAAACTTGTCCAATTAACCCTTTGAGCTCAGAATACAATGCGGTACCTCCACTTGTGACAAGCCATGCAGTTCCTTGTAGTCCCCCTGCACGAAGATTATAACTGTCTCGGCAGCATGCCTGTGTCCGTTACACTACTCCCCCTTTGTGGAACACTCCGGCAGACCCGGATTGATCCTTTTCGGATCAACTTGGGGATGTCCGGTCTGCTGTTAGGGTAAAAGTTCCGTTTGCCTGGACAGTCCGTCGGCCTTCTCATTGGCTTACCAGGTCGGTAGCTGATGGTGACGGTGAAGAATAGAATTCAATTCTGGAACAGTCACTTGCTTTGCTCTCTCAATGGCTCCCAAAACCTGTTGCTGATGCTCTTGGGAGAGATAGGGCACCACCTGGATGCAAATCCCATTTAATCTTTTGACAATTTCCGCCTGTTTGTGCATTTCAATGTTCAAGCCACGGGACATCTCATAATACATGACATAGTGTCGTTGCATCTCTGATTTCTCACTGGCCAACTTGTCACATTCCCATTTTAGACTGTGATATTGTGCCGGATCTACAGTACATGTCGGGGAAGGTAGTCTTACCCGGTTCTCAGCAGCAAGCGGGTTGATTCCAGCAACGCGGGTGGTCACGGGACAAGCAGCAGCAGGTGTAGGTAAATAAGCCGAAGTCAGAGGGCCAATGTCGTTGCCCAGCACCACCTCGGCAGGTAGGTTGTCCATGATACCAACTGTGGTCTTTCCTGACCCGGCTCCCCAGTCTAAGTGCACCCGGGTGGTGGGTACGCGAAATACAGCACCCCCTGCGACCCGGACGGCAACTGTGCGAGTGGACACGTTCTCTGGCTTTACCAGATGTTTTTGAATCAGAGTGATAGTAGTCCCGGAATCTCTTAAGCCTTGTGCTACTTGTCCATTCACCCGTACCTCCTGACGGTGATGCTGACGGTTATCCGGAGAGGCCGCTTGTATTGGGTCTGCCTCATACCAAATTCCCAGACATTCCTCAGGGCCCCCCTCGGTCTCCAGGCAGTGGGCCGCAGAGGGACGTGATGGAGTGACCTCTGTGTTGGGTGTTGTGCGTCTCCAATTGTTATTTGTAGCTCTCAAAGGGCAATAACGAGCAATATGTCCCGTGTCGCTGCAGTGATGGCACGTCACCCTATGCGAATCCCGGGGGTAGTTGCTAGGCCCCTGAGGATGTGGTGGAACTGGAGCCGGAAACTCTGGGCGTGGGGTGGCGGTTGGAGTACGCGGTTCTACCCTATGAGCCAGCCGTGTAGTACCCTGACTTACTTTCCTTGTTTCCGCGTACTCATCTGCTAGCCGAGCCGCCTCGCTTAAGTTAGCGGGACGGCGATCTCGTACCCAGTCTTGTATGTTTGCGGCCAGGTCTTGGAAGAAATGTTCCATTAGGAACAGCTGCAATACTTCCTCCCCGGTGTTGGCCTTGCACCCTTGGACCCAAAGGGATGCCACCCTTTGTAACTGGTTGGCCCATTCCATGTGGGAGTCCACAGCCATCTTCTTGGACTCCCGGAAGCGCCGGCGGTAGGCTTCTGGAGTTACGGCGTATCGGGTTAGCAGCGCCTTTTTAACTTGCTGGTATTGTAAAATATCCTCTGGAGCGAGAGCCCGAAAGGCTTCATTGGCTTTGCCCGACAATTTCCCCGACAAAATAGTGACCCATTGGTCTGGTGGTACCTGGTGTAGTGAGCACTGCCTCTCAAAGTCCGCCAAATATCCATCGATTTCCTCCTCACTTTCTACAAAAGCTTTAAATGCAGTGAACGGTATTTTCTTTCCTGTAGCAGCAGGTGGGGGGGTAGGAACTGCAGGTGTAATGGGCTGTCTCGCTCTTACCAGTTCCAGTTCTTGTCCCCTCTTCGTTTGTATTTCTTCCCTTGCTTCCCGGAACAGCTGGTTGATTAGTTCCACGGACGTTTCTGGATACAAGGATAATCTCCGCTGTACAATCCCAGTAATTACATCTTCTTTGCTGACCGGTGCAAGGGGCTCCGTTCCTTCCATGGATCCATCCATTTCGTCCAGCTCCAGCAGTTCAGCTATCAGCTCCCTCCGTGGTCTGTTGCTGGCGCTCCTACCACGAATCTCCAATAGATCTTTTCAGCCTGGCGTACTGCGACTCCATTCAGAACTTGCTCTTTGGATAAAAGGACCATCCCACCACTGCCAACCAATGTAACGGCTACCCACTGGTAGTGAGGGGTATCGGCCGTTGGAGACGTCCTTTTCCCTGGCAAGCTGCGATATGCAGGTACCGCCGGTATATCTCATCGAACGCCCTTCCAAGAAACGAGACGTGCTACGTTTGAAGGGTCAAGTAGACTGACTTTATTTGGCATATTTCACCTGCTTATATCTGGTTACAACTGTTACAAGAACAATGACAGTTTCCGCCCTCCCCTTTTCCCAGTAGGGGGCTTCAACACAGACCCCCTGAAACAATGACATCTCCTTGAATTAATCACTTGACCAGTTTCTAGACGCTTCGGCACCTCACCCCACTTAACATTTCCTGGCCAGGCACATAGAATTCAATTAACCTTTAAATCAATTATCACTCACACATAATCCCCATCAGCATACACCTCACAGGGGGGCTGTTTACCTGCACACAAAAGAGGGTTCATTAGGTATGCGAAGGGAACATTAGCATTCAACAATGAAAAGAAACTTGTCCAATTAACCCTTTGAGCTCAGAATACAATGCGGTACCTCCACTTGTGACAAGCCATGCAGTTCCTTGTAGTCCCCCTGCACGAAGATTATAACTGTCTCGGCAGCATGCCTGTGTCCGTTACATTTAGGATTTTTAGTTTGCATTAATTGCAGTATATGTTCAAGCTGGCCAATTGAATTAAAGTGATCCCTCTCTGGCCAGCCCCTACTCTAATGTGCAAAATGTCAATACTTGCTTATAGCATACTTTAATGGACATAGTGGCGTAGATTTTAAGAGTAACTCCACAAACTCTGTTATTATGAAGATATAGTTGTTTGTCTGTGTCCATGTACACAGTGAATTTGTATGGGAGTGGTTTTATAATTATCAATCAGCTGCTGCACCTGCAGTGCTCGAGTGAGGAAGTTGGCAAGGCCTGCATCCCTTTAGATGAGATTTCCCTTTGGGAGTCATATTCCAGGTAGCCATATTGCATATAATTTTACAGAAAATGACAGCACTGCAGATTGAAAAGGACATTTTTAATAACATTCAATTACAATATGACTTGTGTCACAATTGTATACGCTATATATTTTTTCCCCCATGAAAGTGGAGTTACCCTTTAACCACTTAACCACTTAAGGACCGCCTCCTGCACATATACGTCGGCAGAATGTACGTACAGGTACGTCCTGTACTAGTACCCAGCCGTGGGTCGCGGGCGCTCGCCGCTGGAGACCGCTCCGGGACCGCGGGACCAGCGGACGCGATCGCCGCTGGAGACCCGCGATCAGTCCCCGGAGCTGAAGAACGGGGAGAGCCGTGTGTAAACACGGCTTCCCTGTTCTTCACTGTGATGGCTGCATCGATCGTGTCATCCCTTTTATAGGGGGACACAATCGATGACGTCACACCTACAGCCACACCCCCCTACAGTTGTAAACACACTTCAGGGAACACATAACCCCTTCAGCGCCCCCTGTGGTTAACTGCCAAACTGCAACTGTCATTTTCACAATAAACAATGCATTTTAAATGCATTTTTTGCTGTGAAAATGATAATGGTCCCAAAAATGTGTCAAAATTGTCCGAAGTGTCCGCCATAATTTTGCAGTCACGAAAAAAATCGCTGATCCCCTATTTTGTAATCGCTATAAATTGTGCGCAAACCAACCGATAAACGCTTATTGCAATTTTTTTTCCAAATATAGGTAGAAGAATACGTATCGGCCTAAACTGAGTAAAAAAAAATTTTTTTTATATATTTTTAGGGATATTTATTATAGCAAAAAGTAAAAAATATTGCATTTTTTTCAAAATTGACGCTCTATTTTTGTTTATGTCGCAAAAAATAAAAACCGCAGAGGTGATCAAATACCACCAAAAGAAAGCTCTATTTGTGGGAAAAAAAGGACGCCAATTTTGTTTGGGAGCCACGTCGCGCGACTGCGACCGCGCAATTGTCAGTGACACCATTTTGGGACCATTGTCATTTTCTCTTTCGTTCATTGACGGACACAGCACTTTAATCTTGACCTTAGGGTTATATCGCCACCTTCAGAAGAGGACTAGGCAGAACATGTAAAAACAGCAAAACCGCACAGGGGGCGGTCTTACTGGCTATAACCCCTCACACTGCATCCAGCAGCTCATTTTTTTTCTGCCTAGTGTAGAAGAAGGACCTGGCTCCCGGTGGGGACCATTGGTCCTGGTGATTTTTTTTCTGCTGATTCCTGTGTCTGCTGATTCCTGTGATCTACTATCAACAGCTGGGCTGGGTAACAGGTCCTGGTAGTCTCCTGTCAGAAACCATGAATCAGATCGAGACAGAAGTACAGTTAAATCACAGTTTAATAATAAAAAAAAAAAGTAAGCGTAGTCAAAACATAGCCAGAGTTCAGTAACCGGATTGGGTAGTCGGCCAAGCCAATGTCCAAGAGCCAGCGATAAAGGTAGTAGTACAGCAAGCAGGGTCTGTAGCCAGAGAGAACATCAGTCAAGCAGGTCTTCAACAGGAGCGCAGGAGATAGTCTCTTGCGATGTTAACACAGGCGAAGGCAAAGAGCAAATGAACTGGAAGGTGAATCATTGTGGAGAGATGGGAGCTGGCAATAAGCCAACAGCTAAACTGCCAGCACAGAGAAGGAAGGGCTGAACCCAACCCTGACAGTACCACCTCCTCAATGACCTCTCCCCCTCGGAGGACCACCGGGCTTGAGGGGAAAACGTCTATGGAAATCACAGAGGCGGACAGGAGCATGTATGTCCGAGGATGGGACCCAAGAGCGTTCCTCCGAACCGTACCCCTTCCAATGCACCAGGTACTGTATGCGCCCACTGAACCTATGGAAGTCAACAATGGACTGTACTTCATACTCCTCATGGTTCTCAACCTGTATAGGGTGAGGCCGTGGCACCGAGGTGGTAAAACGGTTGCAGATCAAAGGTTTCAATAAGGAGACATGAAACACATTAGAGACACGCACATTGGAAGGAAGGTCCAACGCAAACCGCTGTTTTGCAAGTGGCTCCTAAACCGTACAGGTTTAGGAGATATTCTTTTTACCTACAGGTAAGCTTTATTATAGGCTTACCTGTAGGTAAAAGTTCCAAAAATGACTATACAACCACTTTAACTTGACAGATAGTAACCAACGTTTAAAAATGTCAGTTTTGCTGCTTTTACATGCCACATTTAGCTGCATTTGCATTTAGAAGCATTTTTTTTTACATTATCAAATATGTAAGAAGGCTGGCCGCAGGCCAGCCTGTATTTGTGGGAGGAGTCTGAGGGTACTTAAGACTCCCTCCCGGTCAGGGCTGGGTCGCCGTGGGTTTCTGGGTTGGGGGGCCAGGTCGGAGCACGTCACTTCCGGTTTTTTCCTGCAGAGGACAGTCAGCAGCGTCAGGTTCAGCCACCCACGTGGCCAAGGTTTTGTCCCTACAGAGTGGCGGTCGGCCGCAGCTATGGCGCCGCCGCCCTTGTATCTGTGTAACTGGGCTCATGCTGGCTTCTGGGAGGGGGGCCACCCGCCCGCTTGGTGTTATCTCAGCTCACGGGGCTGCCCGCTCCTTCTCCCTGTCTGTTTCCAGGCTCACACGGGGGACTGTACTACGAGCGCACGCTGGTGCACGAGGGAGGGGGGGGGCGTCCGTCCGTCCACCCACCCACTTACTCTTCCTGGGGGAGAGGGAGCCGCCCGCCGCATCTCCCGGGTTCTCTGCCTCCGGGTTCACGCCGGGTCGTTTGTCCTCTCATGCTGGTTCACGCCGGAGGGGGCGGGGGACCTCCGCCCGCCCGCTGTATCACTCCCGCCGCTTCCTCCGGTGTTCACGCCGGAGGGGGGGTGGGGACGCCCGCCCGCTGTATCACTCCCGCCGCTTCCTCCGGTGTTCACGCCGGAGGGGGCGGGGGACCTCCGCCCGCCCGCTGTATCACTCCCTCCAGCATGAAGGGAGCCGCCCGCCGCTGCTCCCATGGTCCATGCAGGTGCTGGGGGGGAGGATCTGTGGCTGTAAGCTTTTGCCATACAGCATTCCCTTTTCATGTGTATTCTTGCGATACACATTCAGCTCCATACTTCACATCCAGCTCTGTTTTTTCTACTGGCAATGTGTCATGCTTCTCCCCCTGTCTCAGGTTTCTGGTTACTTTATGTTTTTCATTTAATGCCTTCATGTTTCTCATGTGTCAACATTTCCCAGCACGGTTACCATGCGACTTTGTTTCTCATGCGACTTTGCTGCTCATGCCACTTTGCTGCTCATGCCACTTTGCTGCTCATGCGACTTTGCTGCTCATGCGACTTTGTTTCTCATGCGATTTTTTTGCTCATGCGACTTTGTTTCTCTTGCGACTTTGTTTCTCATGCGACTTTTTTGCTCATGCGACTTTGTTTCTCATGCGAATTTGTTTCTCATGCGACTTTGTTGCTCATGGAATGTTCTCATGCGATCACGTTTCTCATGCGATCACGTTCTCATGCGACTTTGTTGCTTATGCGACTTTGTTGCTCATGGAATGTTCTCATGCGATCACGTTTCTCATGCGACTTTGGGTCTCATGCGATTTTGGATCTCATGCGATTTTGTGTCTCATGCGATTTGTTATGCGGGTACGTTTCTTATGTGATCACGTTTCGCATGGTATTTTCTCATGCGATTTTGGGTCTCATGCGATTTGGGTCTCATGCGATTTTGGCATGCGGTTACGTTTCTCATGCAATCATGTTTCGCATGATATTTCATGCGATTTTGTGTCTCATGCAATTTTGTGCCTCATGCGATTTCGTGTCTCATGCGATTTTGCGTCTCATGCGATTTGTCATGCGGTTACATTTCACATGGTATTTTCTCATGCGAATTTGTGTCTCATGCGAATTTGTGTCTCATGCGAATTTATGTCTCATGCGAATTTGTGTCTCATGCGAATTTGTGTGTCATGCGGTTACGTTTCGCATGTGATTACGTTTCACATGGTATTTCTCATGCGAATTGGTGTCTCATACAATTTGTCATGTGGTTATGTTTCTCATGCAATCACGTTTCATATGGTTTCTCATGCGATTACGGTTTTCATGCGATTACGTTTCATGGTAGTTGCTCATGCGTTCACGGTCCCCATACGATTATGGTTCTCACAGAGGGGGTGGGTACATTCTGTCTGTTATTATGTTTCTGTCCCTGGGTTTCTGTCATTTCTTGCTGTCCCTGGTTTCTTATGCGGTGACGTTTCTCATGCGGTGACGTTTCTCATGCGGTGATGTTTCTCATGGGGTGATGTTTCTCATGGTGTTCTCATGCGGTGACGTTTCTCATGGTTTTCTCATGCGGTGACGTTTCTCATGGTGTTCTCATGCGGTGACGTTTCTCATGATGTTCTCATGCGGTGACGTTTCTCATGATGTTCTCATGCGGTGACGTTTCTCATGATGTTCTCATGCGGTGACGTTTCTCATGATGTTCTCATACGATTACGTTTCTCATGCGATTACGTTTTCATGATGTTTCTCATGATGCTTTCACATGCGATGATGCTTTTGCATGCAATGACGTTCTCATGCGATGACGTTTCTCATGGTGGTTCTCATGCCATGACGTTACTCATGCATTCATGTGTTACGTTTCTCATGGTAGTCGCTCATGTGTTACGTTTCTCATGGTAGTCGCTCATGTGTTACGTTTCTTATGGTAGTCACTCATGCGTTCACATAGCTATAGTATCATGCGTTTCTGCCCCCAGGTTTTCTGTCATAGCGTTTCGGCCCACACCATTTCTGTCTCAACATTGGTCATTGCATATCTGCCTCAGTGTTGCAGGCGCAGCTTTCTCTCATACCATTTATGCCCAGGTGTCTGCCAGATTTTGCCTCAGCGTTTCAGGCTCGGTGTTTCTGTCATTTCGTTTTTCCCCAGGTTTCTGTCATTTAGTTTTTCCCCAGGTTTCCGTCATTTCGTTTTGCCCCAGGTTTCCGTCATTTCGTTTTTCCCCAGGTTTCTGTCATTTCGTTTTGCCCCCAGGTTTCTGTCATTTCATTTTGCCCCCAGGTTTCTGTCATTTCGTTTTGCCCCCAGGTTTCTGTCATTTCGTTTTGCCCCCAGGTTTCTGTCATTTAGTTTTGGCCCCAGGTTTCTGTCATTTCGTTTTGGCCCCCAGGTTTCTGTCATTTCGTTTTGGCCCCCAGGTTTCTGTCATTTCGTTTTGGCCCCCAGGTTTCTGTCATTTCGTTTTGGCCCCCAGGTTTCTGTCATTTCGTTTTGGCCCCAGGTTTCTGTCATTTCGTTTTGGCCCCAGGTTTCTGGCATTTCGTTTTGGCCCCAGGTTTCTGGCATTTCGTTTTGGCCCCAGGTTTCTGGCATTTCGTTTTGGCCCCAGGTTTTCTGTCATAGCGTTTTGGCCCAGGTTTTCTGTCATGGCGTTTCTGCCCCAAGTTTTGGTCCCAGGTTTTCTGTCATAGCGTCTCTGCCCCTGGTTGTCTGTTTAGCGTTTCTGCCATAGCTTTCTGCCCACGTTTTCTGTCTGGGCACCACGGCCCCCCACGTTTTCTGTCTGGGCACCACGGCCCCCCATGTTTTCTGTCTGGGCAACACGGCCCCCCACGTTTTGTCGTATTTCTGTCTGTCATTGCGTTTCTGTCTCAGCATTTCAGGCTCAGTGTTGCTCTCATACCATTTCTGCCCCAGGTTTTGCCACAAGTCTTCAGTCTCAGCATTACTGTTTCCCCTCACGATTTCTGGCCCCCCTTAATTTTTGTCATAGCATTTCTCCCATCACGATTTCTGTTTTAGCGTTGCTGCCCCACGATTCCTGTCTGTGTTTGTTTGTCTTGGTGTTGTCATCTCCGTGATGACCATGTCTCATTGTACTTTGTCCACGTTGCATCTGGGTTGATTAGCTAGTGCTCACATCTCAGGATCTGTCACGTCTTCAGATTCTTACGGGCTGAGGTTTTCGTTTTTAATTGATTGTTGACCACAATCTTCTCGCCTGTATACCATACGTCATAGGTGAACGTTCATTCATACACCTATACGATTGCCCACCACCGTCCGTGGGTACACTAGCCTTGAGTGTTCAGTTAAATTGCCTGTCTCTGCGCGGCAGGTTACTCAGGCTCACATGCCAGTCACACTGGGTGGGGGTGTCATCGGGTTCATCTATGCGCAGCGGTCTTGATGTTCTGATCATATATAGGTAGGCTCATAGGGTGTTGTTGTTGCTTGTCTGTTTTCTGTCTTGTCTAGGTTGTATCGGCGCACCACCAGTTCCTGTTTTTCTTCCATTGCTGCCGGTCATTTCATCATCCCTTTGGGTCTGGTCTATCAGTCCTTCTAGTTATGTCTGAGCCATGGGTGTTCCTTGTCGGAGGTGGTGGTGGTATCTCCCATCCCTGATTCTCTGACGTCCCTGCTATGGGTTCTGGCAGCCAAGTCTATCAGGTAGGAACGGGTTTCGTGTGTTGACATGGTCCATGTTAGGTTGTTGCTGCCGTAGCGCATGGGGCTCGTCCTTCTGCTCCGTCAAATTATCCATCAGGTATCCAGCACTTCAGGCTCCTGTCAGTTGTCTTTTTTGCAACTTACCCGCTCACTTTCCACATCAAGTATGGGTAGGTCAGGGGTTGGGGGGTTCTTCACGACGCTAAGTTTGGCGCACGGTTGTAGTTCGTGGTTAGGTATGGTTGTAAGGGCTTCTCGGGCCAGTTCTGGTTCAGTGGCCCCCAAGTATCCTCGTATCATTAACGCTTCAGGCTCTCGGCTGGGTTGTCGCAGGCAGCAGGCTCGAACCAATCTTTCTCGGGGCATTGGTCGAGTTCAGGGGCTGCTTCACGTGTTCGGTAGGGGCTTCCTTCTTTCATAGGTCATGAGTCGGTAGCTTCTCCGGTCATCACGGCTACTTATCGAGTAGGCGTACGGTTGCCATCCGAGAATGTGCTGCTTTACTTCTTGGTGGCTTATCTACCCTTCTCCACCTAAATATGGGTCTTTTTTGCCCTCTTTCCGGCGTACCTACCAGCGGGCCAAAAGCCACACTCCAGGCCATTGCTCATTAGGGATATCGCATCCCTTACACGAAGACTCTGATTACAAGTAAAACTCCTGTAAAGGAAATGCGGCTAAAAGCAAGATACCGCATTTACAAGCTGTTACAGGCATTTGGCTCTGAACATCCATCCTAAATGCATTTTTTTGCTTTTCAAATAATGCTTTTAACCACTTTGCAGCCGTGCTATAGACAAAAGACGTCTACAGTGCGGCACTCAATTGCCGAGAGGATGTCCCTGGACATCCTCCTGTTTACTAGTTCCCTGCACACATCAGGGAAAATCTTTACCCGCCGCGTCACGCAGGTTGCCGATGTGCGTGCCTGGCGGTCGCGATGTCCATCAGGTACCCACAATCGGCATTTACAGAGCCAGGGACGTGGATCTCTAAGTGAAAACACAGAGATCCACGTCCTGTCAGGGAGAGGAGACCGATGGTGTGTCCCTTGTACATAGGGACACTGATCAGTCACCTCCCCCAGTCAGTCCCCTCCCCCCACAGTAAGAATCACTCCCTAGGGAACACATTTAACCCCTTGATCACCCCCTAGTGTTAACCCCTTCCCTGACAGTCACATTTATACAGTAATCAGTGCATATTTATAGCACTGTTTGCTGTATAAATGTGAATGGTCCAAAAATAGTGTAAAAAGTGTCCGATCTGTCCGCCGCAATATCGCAGTCCTGACAAAAATCGCTGACATTACTAGTAAAAAAAGTCATAAATCTATTCCCTATTTTGTAGATGCTATAACTTTTGCACAAACCAAACACTATACGCTTATTGCGATATATTTTTTTTACCAAAAATATGTAGAAGAATACGTATCGGCCTAAACTGAGAAAAAACAAAGTTTTTTTTTAAAAACAAAAATGGGATATTTAGTATAGCAAAATGTTAAAAATGTTGGGCCAGATTCACAAAGCACTTGCGCCGACTTAACTCGAGATGCGCGGCGTAATTGAAAGATGCGCCGCGCGTTTTTTTGCGCCTGATTCTCAAAACGAGTTACGCCTGAAATACATTTTTTTCCGTCCTACCTAAAAAAATTACACCGGCGCTTCTTCGAGCGCAAAATATGCTAGACACGCCGCTGTTTTGATAGGCAAAGATGCAAATGAGGGAGATAAGGCGATCCACAAAATTAAGTGTGTGCAGCGTAGATTACGCCCTGTGCGCTTCTGTTAGTTTCATGGTGTAAAATTACACTTTATAAAAGCAGCCCTAACTTTACACCTGCCGTGTAAATGTCAGCTAAAGCAACACCATTAAGGAAGAGCTGAGCACATACACTTGCAGGACAACAATCTGTATGCCAACATGCCAGGGGCATCCATGCGCATAGCTAGACTAGTGACTTTAGTAACCGAGGGTACCCCCTCTTCTGAGGGAACAGCAGTCAGGAGACGCCTCGCAGAATGCATCTTTGCATAGTAAACACACACATTAATTATGTCACAATGAGAATGCATGAATGCACACCCACTGTGGTCCCTAGCACAGACACATCACATGCACATCTAATTGGATTAGATCCAAGTACCCCCAATGGTACTTGGGAGCAGTAACGCCCCGCCACGGCTCCAATTATGTCACTGTGCATTCATACACCATTCACATGGACCTGGGATCACTTCTCCCTGGTCCTGGGGATCCCTACTCCACCAAAACTGAGGGTGACATCCTTATTTAATCAGGAATGCCACCCCCACATTCACACATCATTCACACACATTAAACAAATCATAAGTACAGTATACCAAAAAAAATAATAAAAATCAAAAATCAAAAGTACCCTGCAAAATTAACGGCGGCGGCGTAAGCTACGCCTGGGCCGCCCACGGCCACGGCCAACCAGAGGAGCCTCCTGGGGGGGGTGAGCAGGGGAAGGAGGATCATCCTGGGGGGGGTGTGAGCAGGGGAAGGAGGATCATCCTGGGGGGGGTGTGAGCAGGGGAAGGAGGATCATCCTGGGGGGGTGGGTGAGCAGGGGAAGGAGGAGCCTCCCCTGGTGACTGTCCTCTTGCTGGCCTGCCCTCCAAGGCCACTGCTATCCTGGTCAGACAGATTGTGAGGGCAGCCGTATTGGCCTGGCCAGCCCGGGTATTGTCCTGGACAGCCTGGGTCAGGGCACTCACCTCCTGGGCCACGCCTGTTGTGGCAGTCTGCAGGTCACACAAGCATGTGATGACCGCCAAGGAGTTTGTGGCCACATCAGTGAGTGACTCCTTCATTGAACCCAGGCTGTCCTCCATCTGGCTCAGAGTCTGTTTAATGTGAGCCAGATTGCGGGTCTGCCGGGCATTGTCCCTCTGCAGACTGGCCGGCAGACGCTCGGCCACCCCCCTGGTTTCATGGGTCGCCATCCTGCCTGCAGCCGAGTCTTGTGACCTGGGAGGAGGGGAGAGAGGAGACCCTTGTGGGTTGAGGCCTGTTGGGGGAGGAGTGGGAGGGGCTACCCCTGATGGTGGCCTGACTGCTGCCAGCCTCAGAGGTAGCCTCAGGGGTCAACAAATCCGAGGCCAAAAGGACTTGCCTGGCTATCTCCATATCTTCATCCTCCAACCCCTGATCCTCCTCCCCCTCAACCTCCTCATGAGGGGAGGTGTGGCCACTCCCCTCCCCTGGGGACTCCTGCCCTTCTGGGACTCCTCAGCAGCCTCTTGTCCAGGGGATGGTGCAGCAGCCTGGCCTGATGGCCCAGCAACCTCCTGGCCTGATGGCCCAGCAATCTCCTGGCCATCTGTGGAGGACACAAAACAATCACAGGTTGGAGGATCCACACACTTGGCACATCTTCCCCTCCCCCACCCACACATGCTAATCACCAGATAGAAAAAGCCAAAACTTACCTGTCCTCACAGGAGAATCAGATTGATAGCCAGGCAGGCCCACCACCTGCTGTGGGTGGAAACACCGGGCCACTGCCCATTCCTCCTCACTCAGCCTGATGGGGCAGGGTGCGCCTCCTCCAGTGCCCCTGGCATGGGCATTGATCTTGGCCATCTTCTCACGGACCCGGCTCTTAAGATCGTTGATCTTCTTTTGTATCCCACCGGGGGTCCTCGTCTCGCCCCCCCCCCGGCGCATTGATCTGATCTGTAATTTTCTGGATGATCGCCTTCCTCCTGGCCGGGGGGGTGTTCCGGCTCTCAGGGCCATGTAAATAATGCCCATATTGGGCGATGCCCCTAGCAAGAATCTGCTTCTCTATGCTCGAAAAATTGAGCTTCCTGCGCTTCGGTGCCATAACAGCCACCACTCAGCAACAACAAACACAACAATCAAACACAAACACTCACACAACAAACAAACAAAAATACTCACACAACAAACAAACACAAAAATCAAACCACACAAGCAGACAGCTACTACAAATTCAAAAACAAACTCCGAAAAAACAAACAGAAAAAAAACTCAGAAAAAAAACAATCAGCAAAAAACAAACACGGAAAAAACAAACAGAAAATACAATCAGAAAAAACACACAACTACTACACTCTACTACTCCTCCAAATCTTTTAACTAACACGAAACTCACCAACACACACCAACAGACGACAGAGCAGAAGCAACTTGCTCTAGGAAAGGGGAACACAGGGATGTACTTTTGCAAGGGAAGTGTGTTTGTCTGGGGCTATTTATACACAGGGCGATTCTCAAACTAAGTACGCTTGGCCTTTTTCCTATCTCACTGATTGCGCCGAGCCAAGTTCTGCACATGCCCAGTGAGGTGCTGATTCGTGCGCTCATGCGCAGTACGGCCGGCCCTTCATTTGCATGGGGTCACGGCTCATTACAATGGAGCACGCCCACTTCCTTCCCACTTGCAATAACCCCGTCTTACGCCTCGGGATTTAAGTTACGCTTGCGCAATTTGGGCCGCAAATGCGCTGTGGATACGGCACTTACGACACAAAATGAAGGCCCCGTAACTTAAATGACATACGTTTTGAGTAACTTAATTTGTGCCGCTGTTTGTGAATCTGGCCCATTGTGTTTTTTTTTCAAAATTGTCAGCCTTTTTTGTTTATAGCGCAAAAAATGAAAAACGCAGAGATGATCAAATACCACCAAAAGAAAGCTCTATTTGTGGGAAAAAAAGGACGTCAATTTTTGTTTGGGAGTCACATCGCAGGACCGCGCACTTGTCAATTAAAGCGTGACAGTGCTGAAAGCTGAGAATTGGCCTGGGCAGGAAGAGGGTGAAAATGCCTGGTATTGAAGTGGTTAAATATCACTGCCAAGAAACGACTATAGACTATAACCGACTCCTAAATGTCCGTTTACCAACAGCAGTGTACATGAAGCCTAAGCTGCCACTGCTGCTGGTAAAAATAATAGAAGCATTTAAAAAAAAAATGCATTTTAACGCAAACGCGTAATGTGAACGGGGCAAAATGGATGTTTTAAACGTGGGTTACTATCTGTCAAGTTAAATCGTTCAGCAAAGTTTGTAAAAATGTCCCGTGTACCTGAAGTCTTAGGCCGCGTACACATGGTCGTTCCAAACCGATGAGAATGGTCCGACGGACCGTTTTCATCGGTTCAACGCTGAAGTGGCCTGATGGTCTGATGTGCGTACACACCATCGTTCCGAAAACCGATCAGGTCAGAACGCGGTGACGTCAAAAACACGACGTGCTGAATAAAACGAAGTTCAATGCTTCCAAGCATGCGTCGACTTGATTCTGCGCATGCGCGGGTTTTAAACCGATGCTTTCTGTACTAACCATCGGTTTGGACCGATCGGGCAGCGGTCCATCGGTTCGATTTTAAAGCATGTTTAAAAAATTTTGGACTGAAGGACAACAGACCGATGGGCTATACACACGGTCAGTTTGGACTGATGAAACTGAACCTCGGTCCATTCTCATCGGTTTTGTCCGACCGTGTGTACGCGGCCTTACATTCAGCAGCAGTAGCTCCAATTTACTCACATAGTGCTTCAGTATTTGTTCTGGCCAAGGCCAAGACTCCCTTGTTGCACCTCTGGCCTCTACTGCCCACACTGGTTGCTAGGATCACCTGGCGTCTAGAAACCAGTGATGTCACGAGGAGGACAGCATTCAGAGCAAAGGAGGATTTAACTTCTTCCTCTTCCGCTCCTAGTGAATTTTGACTCCTCCCTCTTATCTTCTCCAGCGTGGCTGCATGCGTCTCTCAGAGTCTGAAAGAAGGGATATTAGAGCACATCTGAAGAGTCGACCTGCACCTGCCTGAGGTGAGGCGGATACATTTAAAACGTATGTGTGTCATTAGGGAGCAAGAGCTGCCAGCACATGACACCCGCAAAGGGATGGGAGGAGGAGGTCACAATGATGGATCTCAGGGATTCATGCTGGGACTTGTAGTCCCTCACTTTTGGGTATGTGACCTCCCAAAAGTGAAGGGCTACAGGTCCCAGCATGAACTGGGATGTATCACACCCTGACCCCCAACTAGTGAAGGGCTACAGGTCCCATTGTCCCAGCATGAACCCCTCAGAGCTGAAAAGGTGTCCTCTCGGCCCCCCAACTAGTGAAAGACTACAGGTCACATCATGAACCTGTGAGATCTAAGTGGTCACATCCTTAGATCTCAGGGGTTCATGCTGGGACTTGTAGTTATTCACTTTGGGGATCACATTCTTAAATCTTAGGGGCTCATGTTGGTACTTGTCCTCCACTAGTTGGAGGGGGGTGTCACATCCTCAGCTCTAAGAGGTTCATGTTCGGACTTGTAGTTTGTGACTTTTGGGGGTAGTGACCCTCCCAAAAGTGAAGGGCTGCAAGTCCCAGCATGAACCCTTGAGAACTGAGGATGGGTCCCACTAATACAACTAGTGGAGGACAACAAGTCCCAATAAGCGTAGTATTGTGACGCCTGCCTATAGATGCACATGAACTTTAATGGCATCCCAGTCTTAGTCCATAAGGTCAGGGCCATCTTAATAGCATTGTGGGCCCCTGGGCAAAGTAATGCACTGGGGCCCCCACAAGCCTGCACTACCGCTCACCAAACGCAACCCAATCCCAGGTAGCAACCAGGATCACAAGAATGTATGTCCCCAATTCTAAAGACCTCCTGTCTCCATTCCTCCCTCTGTTGCAGGTCCCTCCAACCTTTTCACTCCCATCCCTCTGTTACTCTATCCCTTCCTTCTTTTATCTTTCCACAAGGCCATCCTTATCTTTTACTCCATTCCTCCCTCCATCATACTGTCCATCCTACAATCCTTGTGCCCTATTTCCCTTCACCTTTTCTATCCTCCATTACTTTCATCCCTCTAGTATTCTGTCTCTCCCTCTTTCTTTCCATAACTCCATCCCTCCATCCTTTGCTTCATCATTCAATTTCTCTGTTTTGCCAACATCTTTCCATGCCTTGCTCTATCCCATCATCCATCTCTCTGTCACCCAATCTATACCTTTATTCTTTAGGGCTCTTTCACACGTTTTTCACAGACTCCACTTGCTCAGCAGGGAACGCTCCGTTGATCCCCGCTGAGCCGACAGGTGACAGGTCCGTCTCTGCTCACTGTGGAAAGACAGACCTGTCAGGCCCCGTACACACGACAGAGTTTCTCGGCAGAATTCACCGAGAAACTCGGTCAAAACCCGGATTCTGCCGAGAAACTCTGTCGTCTGTACAGTTTTGGCTCGATGGAGCCGCCGAGGAGCTCGACGAGAAAATAGAGAACATGTTCTCTATTTTCTCGTTGTTCTATGGGAGAAGGCGTCCCGCCGAGCTCCTCGGCGGCTTCATCCCAGAACTCGACGAGGAACTCGACGTGCCAAGCACGTCGAGTTCCTCGGCCGTGTGTACGGGGCCTCAGAGCTCCTCTCTCTTCTATGGGGGATCGGATGAAAACAGATCCACCTGTCTGTTTTCATCCCATCTGCCAGATGGATTGAAAATAGGGTTTCCATCCATCTGGATTAGCAGATTGGATGCCAGCGGACATGATACCGCTGACATCCGTTGCTCCATAGAGGTGAATGGAGCATCCGATGTAGCACTGCAATATTGCCACAAAGTCCTACCCCCATAGTTACATGGTTGAAAAAGACACATGTCCATCTAGCTGGATCAACATAGAAAAAAAAACACAAATAGAAAATCTACATATATACAATCCTATACCCACAGGTGATCCAGACAGGAAAATAAATTCCTTCCTGATCCCCCGAAAGGCAATCAGATATTCCCCGGATCAACTTTACCTATAAATGGTAGTATCCAGTCATATTATGTACATTTAGGAAAGAATCCAGGCCTTTCTTAAAGGATCACTAAAGGAATTTTTTTTTTTTTAGCTAAATAGCTTCCTTTACCTTACTGCAGTACTGGTTTCATGTCCTTATTGGTCGTTTTTGCTTTGACGTTGCTGTAATTCTGCTGTGATCTCCACACTTCCTGGTTGTCTGGCTCCTTATAACCACAGTACTGGGAGCTTTTCACGGTGGTCTAAGCTGTCATTACTGTGTGTCTAAAACTTAACAGAACCAATCAGATTAATTTTAAAAACAAAACACTGCCCTGGATTTGTTTGTTTTTGTTCTGTGTGTCTCTCTAGTTCACAGGAACATGAAACCAGTTTAAAAGTGAAACTAACATGCAGGCACATTATATGATTGCTTTTTATCTATTTGTAATCATTTTTAAAAGGAATCAGTTAACTTTTATGTCTCTATACCCTGTAAACAGTCATTTCAGCAAAAAAAAATGTTTTCCTTTAGTGACCCTTTAAGAGAAGTATGTTTTTTTTGTTTTGGCTATACATTCTTAGGTGGATGCTGCATCGGTCCCCCCGCTGCCTCTTCACTTAGAACTGAGCCACTGAACACTACCGATGGCTCGGTTCTCTCACCTCCCCAAGCAGAGGATTCATTGGATCACTGAGCTGTGGCGGGGGGCGGCCGTCTCAGTGGCTCATTAAGGGGCTGAGATACCTATCAGTCCAGGCAGCATGCAGATCCAGACTCCCATTGTCGGGATGACGTGGTGCCTGGACTGATCCTGGTGACATCAGCAAAGAGAGGACTTCAGACCACTCTCCGCTGAAAACGGGTCACAGGAGTGCAAAATGAACTGCATTTCTGCGACCCAGAGGAGAAGCCCAGCCTAAAAAAGCTCAGGCTGGACTTCTCCTTTAAAGCAATCTACTGAGCTGACTAGAACCAGCTCCTGAGGGGGTCTATTTCACATTTTCACACCTCTTAGGCCGGGTACACACGGACAAACATGTATGGTGAAAGCGGTCCGTCGGACCGTTTTCACCATACATGTCTGCCAGAGGGCTTCTGTACGATGGTTGTACACACCATCGTACAGAAGTCCGCGCGTAAACAATACGCGGGGCGTGTCCGCGGTGTCGCCGCGTCGATGACGCGGTGTCGCCGCGACAATGACGCGGCGACGTGGGCGGCCCGCCTTTAAAATGCTTCCACGCATGCGTCGAAGTCATTCGACGCATGCGAGGGACGGCGGGCGCCTGGACATGTACGGTAGGTCTGTACTGACGACCGTACATGTCCGAGCGGGCTGAATTCCAGCGGGCTGTTTTAAAACAAGTCCAGGAATATTTGTCCGCTGGGAAAAGGCCCGGCGGGCAAATGTTTGCTGGAATTCGGCCCGCTCGCGCCCACACACGACCTAACATGTCTGCTGAAACTGGCCTGCGGGCCAGTTTCAGCAGACATGTTTGCTCGTGAGTATGGGGCCTCACTGTTCAGAGCTATTTATCCCTTAACTCTCCTTCAAGGCAAAGGAACAGTAGCAGTACCTTGACTACTAGGAATAAAATTGCACCAAAATGGTACGGGAGTAAAAATCGTCTCAAAATCGCTCACAAGTTGCACTGCATAATCACACCTCAAATAAACACAACGCACATCACACTAATGTGAGCCATGCCTAAGTGATGGACAAATATCCTGCAATCTAAAACACCCAGGTATAAAAACTCTGGCCCGGATTGACATACATCGGCGCATATTTATGCGGGCGTAGCGTATCTGTAGCGCTACCCACGCAGGAGCCGCTGGTTGTTTGTGGGATCGGCGTACTGAGTTACCTTGCAGGGTGTCTAGGGGTGGTACTTAGTGAGTTGAGGCAATGAGCGAAGATCCAGTCATCAATTGGGTTTTGTTCAATGCTTTATTCCAAGGCCTAACATGGCCAACATCAACATAAGACAAGATAGGAAAGGTTGATGAAGCATGAGAACAACTTTAGTATCAGGCCTTGGATATGAAATATATGACGGCGCATACCTACACTTACGCGGCGTATCTGGAGATACGTCGGCGTAAGTGCTTTGTGAATCCGGGCCTTAGTGTCCTCTTCTTGCTGAAACTATATGCATCTTTAACAGGGTGAATTCTCATTTAGAAAAGATTACATGCTTACAGGCTGTGTGCACATATAACACTTGAGGTTTGAAGTGAGTTGGAACAGTAGTCCTTGCTTGAAATAAAGTTCAGTGACAAACAGATCCTTGAAGCCCTCAAATCCCCCATAAGATTTATCTGCTCTTGGTTGACACAAAGCTGGCCATGTAAGGGTTGATGTTGTCACACAATAGTAATGTTTTGCCCCATGCAGACACCATATTACTACAGCTGCCCCAGCCAATTATATGCAGCCACCCCTCACCCCCTTCATATTTAGGCATCTGCATTACAACACAGGAAAACAGACCTTGTACACTTCACTGCATGCTCTGGACATTCTCTGCTACACACAGGGAGGGGGCGTGGCTGAGCCGAGGACTAGGGTGACCACATTTCCAAACTGCCATTCAGGGACACACCCCCCTCTTTCACCTTCCTAAAAAAAGATGAGGAGGGGCGGGGGGCAAATGTAGTCTCGAGGTTGATGGGGAATTTGGCGGCGGGTTGTCAGGTGGTTGTGCCACTTGCCACCCATAGCCTGCCAACAGATGCCGTGCTGCTGTCACTCCCTCTGCATGAGCCACGTGTGTAGAAGGAAAGGAGTGGTGTCACTATCTGGAGAGTGAAGATCACACCAGTCACACCAGTCCCTGCTGCTTGCCGGAGAAGGAGGAGGTGCCGAGGTGGGTGGGGACAGCAGTGCTGCACTAGGCGCAGGCCTCGCTCCTGGTCTCACTGTCTGAGAGTAAATTGTCACTGGTTGCAAGATGCCAGGCAGCGTCGACCCTAGCAAACAGTTCCCGAAATGTAGTTATTAGTTTGTACTCAGAGTCTCAGGTAATCGTGCTAGGGAAAGGTCTGAGAGGAAACAGGGAAATTGACCTGAGGTGGGAAAGTGACCTGAGGTGGGAAAGTGACCTGAGGTGTGCCGGGGTCACGTGGTCAGTATGCCTAAAAGGGGGCATACCCAAGTAGAAGTAAAAGAAGAAATTGCAAGAAAAAAGGGGATGGGTGGGTGGGACACCAGAAAACCGACGCCCAGAAGGAGGAAGGAGGGCGGGTTTAAATACCTCCCGACTCCTCCTACAAACACAGGCTGACCTGCGGTCAGCCTTTCACTAGTAGGGGTGGCTGTGTCCTCTATTTCATTCCGGGCAGGGCCGGGCCCTACCATGGGACCTGATGGTACCATTGTACCAGGCAGCACTTTCAGGGAGGCAGCAAATTTCCTGCCCGCATGCCATCTCATTCCGTCAGCTCCACTCTCCACTCCACTGTGGGGCTAATTGCCGCTCGACCGCTCCTCCCGTGCCGCTCTCCGCTTCACTGTGAGGTTAATTGCATGAATAGAGCCATAACACGTCTTTTTTATACTCCTATATACATGTATAGAGCCATGATAGGTCCACTTTAGTTATCATGATATAAAATAATGGATGTGGGGGCATTTTGGTGAATGTAATTTTTTTTGGGGGGGCAGCATTTCATTCTTGGTACCAGTCAGCACAATGTCTTGGGCCGGCACTGATTCCGGGATATTGTATTGTCCCAGAATGAAGGTGCCTGGGACCCAGGACAGACATGTCAATTGCGGGACAGTCCCGGGCAATCCGGGACATGTGGGCACCCTACCGAGGACATGGACAGCAGAGACAGCCCACAAGACAAGGAACACAACCGACAGTATTTTAAATCAAAAGGCTGCTCCACACACTACTTCAGCATCACTGGTCATGTATGGGCTGCAGATGAGGGTGGAAGGAGAAATTCAGGGGGGGGGGGGTGTTGAAGTACCTAGCTAGTGCTGCTCTCGATTGCCCCTCCCCCTCTATTCTGGTCCTGCTACCAGCGTTAGGCTGATAGCCTACCAGTGACAGGAGTAGTGATGCGGCTCCCTTTGTCGCTACTCCCTGGGTAGCTTTCCAGTGCAGGACAGGACTGAATGTTAGATGCCATCCCCACCCTGGACAAAGCCGATAATTGGTCCTGCCTCCACTTATGGGGCAGGGTCCATGGAGAGCTCTGCAGCTGTACAATAGGCGCCGATTCCAGCAGGGGGGGGGCCTGCAACCACTACTCATAGGGCCTCCTACTGCCAGCCCAGGTAGTGATTGCAGCATCCTCCTCCGCTTTCCCTCTAACTATCTGACATCGCTGTACTCCCTGTCACTTCCCATCCGTGAGCGGCAGTCACCGCAGAGGAAAGACAACAGAGGCGGAGCCAGCCCTGATGGGGCCCCATGAGCACTTGGGGCCTCTGGGCCGTGCCCAGGGGTGCCCGCTCAGTAAGACGGCCCTGCATAAGGTTCAACATTGAGTTGGCCCACCGTTTGCTATAACAGCTTCAACTCTTTGGGGAAGGCTGTTCACAATGGATGAGCGAGTTTGTGGTGGAGGAACTTGACTGGCCTGCATAGAGTCCTGATCTCAACCTGATAGACACCTTTGGGATGAATTAGAGTGGAGACTGCGAGCCAGGCCTCCTCGTCCAACATCAGTGCCTGACCTCACAAATGCGCTTCTTTTATATATATATATATATATATATATATATATATATATATATATATACCATGCCTTGAAAAGTATTCATACCCCTTGAAATGTTCCACATTTTGTCATGTTACAACCAAAAACGTAAATGTATTTTATTGGGATTTTATGTGATAGACCAACACAAAGTGGCATATAGTTGTGAAGTTAACCACTTCAGCCCCATCCGTGAGCGGCAGTCACCGCAGAGGAAAGACACCAGAGGCAGAGCCAGCCCTGATGGGGCCCTATGAGCACTTGGGGCCCCTGGGCCGTGCCCAGGGGTGCCCGCTCAGTAAGACGGCCCTGCATAAGGTTCAACATTGAGTTGGCCCACTGTTTGCTATAACAGCTTCAACTCTTTGGGGAAGGCTGTTCACAATGGATGAGCGAGTTTGTGGTGGAGGAACTTGACTGGCCTGCATAGAGTCCTGATCTCAACCTGATAGGACACCTTTGGGATGAATTAGAGTGGAGACTGCGAGCCAGGCCTCCTCGTCCAACATCAGTGCCTGACCTCACAAATGCGCTTCTTTTATATATATATATATATATATATATATATATATATATATATATATTTATATATACCGTGCCTTGAAAAGTATTCATACCCCTTGAAATGTTCCACATTTTGTCATGTTACAACCAAAAACTTAAAAATTTATTTTATTGGGATTTTATGTGATAGACCAACACAAAGTGGCATATAGTTGTGAAGTTAACCACTTCAGCCCCGGACCATATTGCTGGCCAAAGACCAGAGCTCTTTTTGAAATTCGACACTGCGTCGCTTTAACTGACAATTGCGCGGTCGTGCGACGTGGCTCCCAAACAAAATCGACGTTCTTTTTTCCCCACAAATAGAGATTTCTTTTGGTGGTATTTGATCACCTCTGCAGTTTTAATTTTTTAAATTTTTTGCTCTATAAACAAAAATAGAGCGACAATTATTATTTTTTTTTTAAAAGGCACATTTTTTTCTCAGTTTAGGCCGATATGTATTCTACGTATTTTTGGTAAATAAATCGCAATAATCGTATATTGGTTTGCGCAAAAGTTATAGCGTCTACAAAATAGGGGGTCGTTTTATGGCATGTTTATTATTATTTATTTTTTGTGTTAGGGTGGCGATCTGCAATTTTTTTTTTGTGACTGTGACATTATGGTGGACACATCTGACACTTTTGACTCTATTTTGGGACCATTCACATTCATACAGCGATCAGTGTTATAAAAATGCACTGATTACTGTATAAATGTGACGGGCAGTGAAGGGGTTAACCACTAGGGGCTGGGAAGGGGTTAAATGTGTCATAGGGAGTGATTCTAACTGTGTGGGGGACACACAAACATGTGGAAGAAGGTGCTCTGGTCAGATAAGACCAAAATTGAACTTTTTACCCTAAAAGCAAAACGCTATGTGTGGCGGAAAACGAACACTGCACATCACCCTGAACACACCATCCCCACCGTGAAACATGGTGGTGGCAGCATCATGTTGTAGGGATGCTTTTCTTTAGCAGGGACAGGGAAGCTGGTCAGAGTTGATGGGGAGATGGATGGAGCCAAATACAGGGCAACCTTAGAAGAAAACCTGTTATGCCGCATACACATGATCGGATTTTCCTTTGGAAAAACCTTGGATGGTTTTTCCGACGGAATTCCGCTTAAGCTTGGCTTGCATACACACGCTCACACAAAAGTTCTCTGAACCTCTGACCGTCAAGCACGCGGTTATGTACAACACTATGACGAGCCGAGAAAATTAACTTCAATGCTTCCGAGCATGCCTTGAATTTTTTCCGAGCATGCGTCGGAATTTTGCACGTCGGGATTGCTACAAACGATTGGATTTTCTGATAGGAATTTTTTCAATCTGAAAATTTGAGAACCAGCTCTCAATCTTTTGTTGGCAGAAATTCCAACAGCAAAAGTCTGATGGAACATACACGTGGTCGGAATTTCCATTCAAAAGCTCAAATCGGACTTTTCCTGTCGGAATTTCCGATCGTGTGTACAGGGCTTTAGAGTCTGGAGCGGAGGTTCACCCTCCATCAGGACAACGACCTTAAATGACCCTAAACATACTGCCAGAGCAACAATGGAATGGTTTAGATCAGGGGTCTCCAAACTGCGGCCCTTTGCTTGCTTTTATCTGGCCCTCGGGGCAGTGTTCCACCCACTGACACCAACAATAGGACACTATTCCTCCCACTGACACCAACAATAGGATACTATTTCTCCCACTGACACCAACAGTAGGACACTATTCCTCCCACTGACATCAACAATAGGGCACTATTCCTCCCACTGACACCAATGATGGGGTACTATTCCTCCCACTGACACCAATGATGAGGTACTATTCCTCCCACTGACACCAATGATGGGGCACTATTCCTCCCAGTGACACCAATGATGGGGTACTATTCCTCCCACTGACACCTATAATGGGGCACTATTCCACCTACTGACACCAACGATGGGGTACTATTCCTCCCACTGACACCAATGATGGGGTACTATTCCTCCCACTGACACCAAAGATGGGGCACTATTCCTCCTACTGACACCAAAGATGGGGCACTATTCCTCCCACTGATACCAACGTCTGGCCCCCCCTAAAGTCTGAAGGACAATAAGTTGGCCCTTTGTTTAGAAAGTTTGGAGACCCCTGACCCCTGGTTTAGATCAAAGCATATTCATGTGTCAGGCTGAGTTCACACTCATATGACACGACAGTCATACGACTTCCATCCTACTTTGCTCTGGACATCAGTCCTACATTGGTCCTACATCGATCCGACTTGAATGAACAGGATACTACTTTTCTCTAACTTTGTCATAGTCTGACTTGTCCTATGACCAATCAAAACAATCCCAGTGTGAGATAAATTGCTTTTACTGCTGTTGTAATCACCATGTCGGATGTCAAAAGTCGGGTAGTAAGGACAAGGATCCTTTTTTTAATTGTTTATTTATAACAGAGAAACTGGTCCACAGGGACCACATCAACAACAAGATTGCATCAACATTGATACAGATAATGACATAGAAATACATATTCCCCAGTGATACAGGACAATTAAGTGGGACCGATGTGTAGGTGTCCACGTAGCAGTTGGCCTTGTTCAGGTCTGTGGTAATCCCAACTATATATAAATGGTATGGTAAGTCTGGGAAATGGAGGCAACAGAGTTCCTTAGTCCTGTGGATTTAGCCTCCCCTTTAGTATTCCTTTTATCATAAAAGAGGATACAAAGGGGGGGGGGAGGGGGGTGTAATGGCGCTTGCTAATCAGCAAGTAGAATAGTATTATTGAATAATACTAACACGTATATGGAAATAAGTCTAACAATCCCTGTGAGTCAGAAAAATGTGTTTCACTCTGTTTCACTCAAATCTGTTTCAGTATAATAATGCCCACCAAACATCAACCGGATAATGTGGGGGGTGACAAGAGTGATTTTTTTGTGAAAAATATGAATAACATAGGTGGTGTATATAATACCACCCAGAGAAAAGCACTAACGTACTATATAAGATATTAAAAAATGAAATATAGAATATATAAAATACTATAGGTAAATGAATAATATGACAAACGCAATCTGTATGTGAAAAATGAGGTCCACTCCAACATTCAATAATTAATGATGAAAATAATGAATAAAAAGTATATGCATAATAAAAATTTCAAAATGAGTCTCTGTGCACAAACGTGCCAAATGATCAAATTGAAAAAGTGTTCAAAAATCCATTGCTACAAAGCGCTTCAATAAATAAATACATTTCAAAGTGTAAAAAAAAGGGGGGGGGGTGTGTGTAAGTGACGCTTAATGATAATCTAACAATAAAGTGCTGCGTACAATAATTAAAATATTTAAAATGGGACTAATAATGTAAATAAATTAATACCGTGATCGTGAACCACAATCAGTGAGCAACACAAAATGCAAAATCAACTCCAATTAATAAATATAATAATCCATGCAAACGTGAATCTTTGTGCAAAGTCAATGAAAATAAACAGTCCAAAAATATAGTGATCAAAATCCGTGAGAGATAATAAAAAGACTCCAATAGAATCCACGGCAAATTTCTAGTGCAGTGCTCAAGTACACGCCACTTACTCATAGGATAGGGAGCCGCTGGTGTGGAGATGACATTTATACTGCGGCGCCATCATGACAACCTAAGGCATCAAGACGGCGGGCATAGCTATAACATGAAATACTAGCTATCCACAGTTAAAGCTAGACCAATAATTCATATTGGTCTATGTAATAATTCATAATGATAAGGGAACGAAAACAATAATTAAATATTTAAAAACAGTAAACAAATGGTTGCTCCCTCTAGTGGTAAAAAAGTATATAAAACTAGAAGCTCCATTGTAACCTCGCACAATTCAGGTAATCAACCCCCTCTACTGGATAATAAAGGGAGCCACCTGGGAGATGAATATAAAAATGAATGGCCACATCAATAGGAATTCTAACCAATTACATAATAAGACAACTAATGGACCATAATAATGGCACAATAATAATGTTCTTAAAAAATACCTAACTTTAAAATTTGGAAAAGGCTTTGGCATAATAACCAATATCTGTAGCTATCTAAAATGAATATGAATAAAATACTGAAATAAAATGATGAATGTATTATTCCTAATAGGGACATCAATATATAAAAATAAGAATGACGAGGAAGGATGATCAATCTTCAAGGTATATCAAGTGGTGAGAATGATAATTTTTATAGGAGGTATTAACTATTAATAATTGGAAATAAAACAATTGAGGTCAAAATCAATGTTGTGCCCATGAGGTAATAAAGTGAAAAGTTCATGTATCCAACGAGATTCTGCCTGGCCGATCTTTTGTACCATATTGTCTCCCCTCCAATGGGGTTTGTATTTCTCTATACCCCATACCCTTAATGGGGAGGGGTCTCTATTATGACAGCGGTCATAATGACGGGATAGGCTATGCTTGGGAAACCCATTTTTTATGTTCTGTGTATGCTCTCGAAGTCTTTTCCAAAGCTCCCTTTTTGTTCTTCCTATATACTGAATTTTACACGGACATTCTAAGAGATAGACTACCCCTTCAGTCTTGCAGGAAATAAAATCTTTAAAGGGGTTGTAAAGGAAAACATTTTTTTTCATAATAAGCATCCTTTACCTGCAGACATTCCTCTTTTCACTTCCTCATTGTTCGTTTTTGCTCAGAAGTTGCTCTATTTCTTCTCTGTTCACTTCCTGCTTGTCTGATTTTACTGACCACCGTGACGGGAGGGTTACTGCGGTGGTCAGTAACGTGCTCACCCCCTCCTGGGAACTACATCTGTGCGGCAGGACGCTCTCTACGTGTTAGAGACTTCAGGGAGGTGTGAATTACTGGGCGTGCCGCAATTCATACTGGGAAATGTAGTTCTTACATGAACAAACAATGCAAACCAGGAAGTGAATGAGAGAACAGAAACTAAAATGCCGGAGGTGATATAGATGAAGGAATTTAATAGGTATTTACTAGTTTTTTTTAACAGAATCATTACACTATTCTGTCTGTCTACCTTGCAGACATTAATTTTAGGCAAAAAAAAAATTTCCTTTACAACTCCTTTAATTTTGTACTCCTTTCCTGTAAAGCTAGATTTGAAAGTTTATTTTTTCTTTTTACTTTCTTTCGTGTGTCTACATGTCTTACATGAGTAGTAACCTTTTCCATTAACCACTTAAGATCCGGAACCAAAATGCAGCTAAAGGACCTTGCCCCTTTTTGCGATTCGGCACTGCGTCGCTTTAACTGACAATTGCGTGGTCGTGCGACGTGGCTCCCAAACAAAATTGGCTTCCTTTTTTTCCCACAAATAGAGCTTTCTTTTGGTGGTATTTGATCACCTGTGCAGTTTTTATTTTTTGCGCTATAAACAAAAATAGAGCGACAATTTTGAAAAAATTGCAATATTTTAAACATTTTGCTATAATAAATATCCCCCAAAAATATATACAACAATTTTTTTTTTCCTCAGTTTAGGCCGATACGTATTCTTCTACCAATTTTTGGTAAAAAAAATCCAATAAGCGTTTATCGGTTGGTTTGCGCAAAATTTATAGCATTTACAAAATAGGGGATAGTTTTATTGCATTTTAATTTTTTTTTTTTTTTTTACTACTAATGGTGGCAATCAGCGATTTTTTTCGTGACTACGACATTATGGCGGACACTTCTGACAATTTTGACACATTTTTGGGACCATTGTCATTTTCACAGCAAAAAATTGCAGTTTGGGAGTTGACCACAGGGGGCACTGATGGGGTTATGTGTGACCTGAAGTGTATTTACAACTGTAGGGGGGTGTGGCTGTAGGTGTGACATCATCGATTGTGTCCCCCTATAAAAGGGATGACACGATCGATGCTGCCGCCACAGTGAAGAACGGGGAAGCCGTGTTTACACACGGCTCTCCCCGTTCTTTAGCTCCTTGGACCGATCGCGGGACTCCAGCGGCGATCGGGTCCATGAGTCCCGCGGTCCCGGTCACGGAGCTTCAGACCGGGTCACGGGAGCGTGCCGCGGGCGTGCGTTCACGGCCCACGGCTGGGTACTAGTACAGGACGTACCTGTACGTACATGTGCCCAGCCGTGCCATTCTGCCGATGTATATGTGCAGGAGGTGGTCCTTAACCACTTGCCGACCTCCTCATGTAGATATACGTCAGCAGAATGGCACGGACCTCTGCTTGACGTGGGTGGGAGGTCCGATCGGGACACCCCCACTACATGCGGCGGTCAGTAAGCCTCGGGGAGGTATCCGGGAGGACGGAGTGGCTATTCCTTTATAGCCACCCCGTCGCGATCGCTCCCCGGAGCTGAAGAACGGGGAGAGCCGTGTGTAAACACGGCTTCCCCGTGCTTCACTATGGCGGCGCATCAATCGAGTGATCCCTTTTATTAGGGAGACTCGATCGATGATGTCAGTCCTACAGCCACACCCCCCTACAGTAGTAAACACACACTAAGTGAACACTAAATGTTACAGCGCCCCCTGTGTTTAACTCCCAAACTGCAACTGTCATTTTCACAATAAAGAATGCAATTTAAATGCATTTTTTGCTGTGAAAATGACGATGGTCCCAAAAATGTGTCAAAATTGTCCGAAGTGTCCGCCATAATGTCGCAGTCACGAAAAAAATCGCTGATCGCCGCCATTAGTAGTAAAAAAAATAAAAAAAATAAAAATGCAATAAAACTATCCCCTATTTTGTAAACGCTATAAATTTTGCGCAAACCAACCGATAAACGATTATTGCGATTTTTTTTTTACCAAAAATAATCTCTTAAAGTGGGAGCCCTCCGGTATGTAAACAATGTTTTTTCTGGAAGTATGGATCCTAAATGACGATCCGCTTTCACAATGTTCCAATACTTCCTACAGATTGTTTTGATTTGTTTGTGTTGCACACTATAATCCATTATTAAGGGCACTCCCTCAGCAAAAGGTGTTATTCCTTGTTGAATCTTGTATTAACGTATCTCTTTCCAGAGCAGAAACATCTTGTATTTTCTTCTTGATGAAATCCTGTTTGTAGCCTTTCTCCACAAACCTCTTGCCGATAAAATCTGCCTGTTTCAGAAATACATCAGTCTTCGTGCAATTTCTTCTTAATCTTAATCGCCATTACACCCCCTCTTTTTATAACCTATCATTAGTGTGTGAGCACTATCTAGTTGTGGCTGCTGCTTAGTTTTTAATTAGTTTTATTTATTTTAGTTGTTAGATTGCCTTAGTTAGCGTGGTTTTGCGCATTAGTTTCCCCAATATACACAAAGGGGGGGGGTTTATTACCCAAGAGATAAAAAGTGGGCAGAGATCCCAAGTAGAGGAAAGAAAGGGAGAGTGGTGAAGGAGGATATGGGGAGGGAGTGGGGGGGGGCATAGGTGTGAGAGGCAGGTGTAACCAAACATGGATTCAAGTGACGTCCATTGGGAGCAATGTTACCCCAATAGATCATCCAAGCACCCAGGTCTGTGTTTAGGAGAGAAATAGGACGGTAACTCCTGCATTGAGTTGGGTCTTTGCCCTCTTTTGGTATAACTGAAATTTGTGCCAGTAGTGTAGAGCTGTGGAAAAATTTCCCAGTTCCAAGTCTGTTCTACAGGGTCGCCAAATGTTGGCCAAGGGAAGGGAGTGGGGTCTTATAGTAAAAGATGGTGAGACCATCTGGGCCTGGGGCTTTGCCTGCTTTAGCGTTTTTTAGGGCTAGTTGAATTTCGGGCAGTGTGATGGGTTCCTTCAAAAGTTCCAGCGTTTCCATTGATAGCGAGGGCATCAAGAATCGGTCTAGGTATTCCGTTGCGCTGTCGTGTGTGGTCGTCGTCGCAGTTAAATTGTATAGGGAGCTGTAGAAGGTTCTGAATTATTGTGTGATCTGTTGGGGTAGGGACGCCTTCTGCCCAGTGGCAGATAAGATGTGCAGAATGTAAGATGCTGTGCTCTGTGATTGCAATGTTTGTTGGAGAAGAGAAAATCAGCAGTAGTAGTGAAAAAGGGGTCAAAAACCCAGAAAGAAGAGAAAAGAAGATTAGGAGGCTGTCACCAGAGAGTGCAGCAGGGGAAAAATTATAATGTGGCCCTATTGGCCAAGGCACTCCCCAGAGATGTCCCTGTTTATGGAGCGCCGGTCCTAAGTGGGGAAGTGGGTAGACAGAGCCAGGAAGCGAGCCCACGGCTCTCCCCATCCAGCCGTTGTGTGATGTAGGATGAAAACCGAATGCAATGGAGCTGGAGGTTGTTGCGGCGGCTCCGGTCCTCAACGTCTTCCAGGTGTAACTGGAGTGCCACTGTGGTGTCATGGTGTTGTTCGCGGGCTCTTTCTAGTGAGGACACCAATGCCTCTCCTGTCACTACCCGGTCCGTTAGGTTAGACACCTCACCCCTCACCTCCTGGATGTCTCTCCTGTGTGTTTCCTCTAGGCAGAGAATCAGGGCCTCTATGTCGGTCCAGGACAGGAGGGCCTGTAACATCTCTCTAATGTCCTGGTCTAGGAGGCCTTTGCCAGCCGTGGGGAGGACATTGTGTCCTGTTGGGTGTCTATGAATAAGTCCTGGGAACAATCAGGAGGTGCGGAGGTGCCAGGCAAGGGTTCCCTGGTTTCTGGTGTGTGGGTCTCCTGTGCGCCTCCACGTGCAGGGCCTTGTGGTGCTGCCACTCTAGCTCTGGGGGAAATCTTCTGCAGGAGCTTGAAATAACTGTGTATTTCTCTAGAAATCTTACCCAAAGGTTGCTTCTCTGGTTCTGTACATTTTAGTGGAGCTCATACCGGTATAGGGGTGTAATTTCGATGGAGCATGAGGCGTCAGGCCGGGAGCTCAGAAGAAAAGCTGTCTGACCATTTAGGACGGCTCTCATAGGGAAACGTTGATCTTCTTCTCCTTCTCTTTCTCCTTCTTCTCCATCTCCTTCTCCTCCTCCTCCTCCTCCTTCTCCTTCTCCTTCTCAGCCTTCTTCTTTTTTCCAGAGGGAGGTGATCTAGAACCAAAAACATGGAGCAGTCTGTGGCCGCTAAATTGTGCATTCTTCTTGTTCCCTTGGTAAAGCACCTCTCAGTATCTGCAGTCGATGGCTCTACCTTGCCCGTAGGACCCTTACCATTCTAAACTACCCCCATAACTATGCTTGTTGGTGTTCTTCATCATGAAGAAATCTCCTTCCTAATCCCATCATTCTTGGACTGCCGTGGTTGCAAAAACATTCACCATATTTAGATTGGAACTCTGTTCAGGTGTTGTCATGGGGCATATACAAAAGAAAAGATGTTGCCCCGACAGGGAAACAGAGAGGTGGTGTCCCCTGGGACAACCGAGAGGCTACTAGGGCAGTGACGGACAGTCTGTGTAGTTAAAATTATGTGTTTAATAAATAGTAACAAATTACATGATATGATTTATACACCTGGGACAATAGTACAAGTATAACACTACAGGAGCTAAAATAGCTCTAATGACAAACTGTAATCAATGGCCGGCCAAAAAAATGCACGTATGAAACTAGTTCATATAGCGTGCAACAAACAACACATAAAAAGACATAGACAATGACAAACATGTAGGACATAAATAACTATGGCAATCCGGACGCCAGATGGATAACTTTTGCTGTCAATTCTATTCGGAGGTCCGATGTAATGTGTTTGGCAGTTAGCCTTGTAAGAGAATAGAGAGAATTGGCAGCAAGAGTACCCCCGCAGTGGATAACTGAGGTTACCGGACCTGAATTCCGTAGGAATCGTGGTCTTGCATGTATGAACCTGATGGCAAGATCAGATAAGGTTCATATATTTGAGGCTTGGGCATACACTTTGGGTAAATTGCAAAATGAAAAAAAGTTATGTAAAAAGTAACTCTGTGTGGGCTGCCCTGCCTGCAAGAAGGGTATGTAGTACTGTTCCTATTTGGACTCCAGAGAGTTGTCATGAGGCACCAGATCAGATGCAATCAGACTTGTCTCCCTAAGGTGTTCCCAGCTCTCTCTGTACCCATGGCTAAGGTCACCTACTCTCTGATGCTCCACCAACATTATTAGACCTTCCCAGAAGCTGCTTGTACTCTGCACACACGTGTGGTCTCCGCATCCTCAGCTGGCCGTACCTGGGGGCCGCAACCTGGTTCCAGCTTGCTGCAAGTCCATTCCTACCATCAGGGGCTCTGAAGCAGAAGCAGGCTGGAGCTTACACTCCGCGCCCTGGGAAACCCTGAGTTGATGATCTACAAGGGCTCTCTTCCACAGACGCTTTACATGTACATAGCAAAAATGACACCCCAAAATACATTCTGCTAATCGTCCTGAGTATGGTGATACCACACGTGTGAGATTTTTACACAGCCTGACCACATACAGAGGCCCAACATTCAAGTAGCACCTTCAGGTGTTCTAGGAGCATAAATTACACATCTAATTTCCTGACAACCTATTACACTTTTAAAGGCCCTGGAGCACCAGGACAATGGAAACGCCCACACAACTACCCAATTTTGGAAAGCAAACACCCAACGTATATTCTAAGAGGCATAATGAGTATTTTACCATGTCATTTTTTCCACAAGTTTTTGGAAAATGTGAAAAGAAAGGGAAAACACATATTTCATGAAAAGGAGAGGTTGTCACCATATCAGATATAACAGTGTGGTGGACACATGCCTAAATGTTAGAACAAAAGATATGATCCCCCTTGGGTGGGACTTTAGAAACCAAAATTGTGTATAAAAACAATAATTTATTACATAGAAAGTATAAATAGACAATTTACAAATAGTTAAAAGCATAAACTATAGCAATGGTATGCATGTAGCAACAACTCAAATACAAATTATACAGCAGAACATATAACTGAAATGACCCTGTAAATCTCCTATGAGTGATATTCCCAGGTACCGACGCATTTCTGTTATACAACCTTCATATGGGTAACAAACAGGGCTGAGTACGGTCACAGTTCTTTTATACTGAATGAGAGTGGTTCCATGTGGAAAAACTAATAGAACAGCTGTGGAGACGGGGATGTAAAGGAACACCAGTCCAGGACCAGCATACACTAGAAGTCCTAAGTTCTGGTCCTTTATTTAGGCAGTAGGCAGCACTGGCTGAATCCCGAAGTTCTAAAGACTGATTTTCTCCCTGGATCATCAGATTCTTTGTGGATGCACTATTTATATGCACTTTACATATGGACTTATTTATAGTTTATTATATTTCTATCTTTGTGGACTTTTTTTCTAGTTTGATTTTTATTTAGATGTTATCTTAAATGTGATGCACTTTATATCAGATTTATTCATTGTCTATTGATATACTCATTTAGCACTTTATTATTAGAGTAATTAGTGCTACTTCACTATATTTATACTAATATGAAATAAGAAGGCTAGTGGGGTATTGCTTATCAGGACTTCAGTGAAGCAGCCCATAGATTATACTTTTTATATTTTTCCAACCATAGGGTTTTCCCCCATCGACACATTTGAGGTGGATGGGGGAATACTTCCTGCTGAGTTATTGTATTCTAAGAGTGGGGAGACATCCCCACTGTCAAAACACACTGATCAATACAGCAGCGCTGATTAAGCAGGAAAAATCTGATAGGGCGGATGTACAAAACTTGATCGGTAGGTTGAGTTCTGTACAACCTCTCTGCCCATACATTAATCAAAATTCAGCTGGTCCCCGTTAAACCAGGTATAATTCACAGGTAGGTAACTGATGGTTAGCTCTATATCAAGCAACGATGGAGGGAAAGATTTTAATACATCTATGTTTCATATGTCTGGCATATAAACTGTTTCTGGGGAGAAGATTTGACAAAGCTACTTAATTTTATGTTTTATACAGATGGAGATGAATTTGAGTCCAAAAAAGATCCTTGTATATAATCTGCCCACCGGACTTGAAGAAGAAGTCATCATGGATAAACTAGAGTTGTTTTTTGGGAAAAGTAAGAATGGAGGTGGGGAGGTGGACAAACGAGAGTTCTTAGATGACTGCAAAAGTGCTATCCTCACTTTCATTGATAAAGAAGGTATGATTTTTTATTAATTTTTTTCCAAGCAAACCAACCATGAAGAACTGTCCGTTGATTTTAATATTGTATTCTCTGCTTTCACTGCCTTGTTTAGAGCAGATACATTTCCTTTCATTAGTGGGGAAACACAGACCATATTTTCTGTGAGCGAGGCTGGGTTCACACTGGTACATTGTAATGCCACGTACACACAATCGGAATTTCCGACAAGAAAAGTTTGATATAAGCTTTTGTTTGGAAGTTCCGACCGTGTATAGGCCCCATCTGACTTTTTTTGTCTGAATTTCCGACAGCAAAAATTTGAGAGCTGGTTCTCAAATTTCCTCACGGGAAAAGTTCTTGTCGAAAATTCTGATCGTCTGTATGCAATTCCGACGCGCAAAAAAACACGCATGCTCGGAATCAATTTGACGCATGCTCGGAATCATTGAACTTAATTTTTCTCTGCTTGTTGTAGTGTTGTAAATCTCTGCATTCTTGACGGTCGGAATTTTGTGTGACCGCTGTTTTTTTTGACAAATAGCTGGTTGCTAAGGAGCGGGCCCAGAAGCCGGCTGACTCCCAACAACCAATGACTCATCAGCTGTCAGCGGGTTTCCCGCTGAATGTATAAAAAACAGAAAAGCCAACAATTAAAAAATGTAAACAAAAAACAGAGTGAGGTCCTCCCAGAGCATACCAGGCCCTTTGAGTCTGGTATGGACTTTAAGGGGAACCCCACGCCACATTTAAAAAAAAAAACAGCGTTCGGTCCCCCCCAAAGTTCATACCAGACCCTTATCCATGCATGCAGCCCGGCAGGTCAGGGAAGGGGGAATGAGCGAACGTCTAAACCCCCCCAACCCCCGAACCATACCAGGCTACATTCCCTCAATATGGGGGGGAGGGGGGTGGGTATTGATGGGGATAAGGGCCTCATCCCCACAACCGTGTCACAAAGTAAAAAAAAAACACACACAGTTTTTGACACATTTATTATTAACCATTTTTGCTCCGGAAGGTTTTACTCCCTCCCTGACCAGGTCATTTTTTTTTGCTATAAAGCACTGCGTTGCTCTAACTGACAATTGCATACCCAAATAAAATGAATGTTATTTTTTTCAAACAAATATAGTTTCTTTTGGTGGTATTTGATCACCTCTGCATTTTTTTTTTCCCACAATAGATCACATTCGTAACCAATTTTCTCTTATGACCAGAGCCAAGACTACATTTTGTTGACATTCTGGTTTACTCATTGTACTCTTTAGATATTGCTGCCTTGAAATTTTTTGGCCATTGTCAAACCTGTGCTTCCCTATGGAAATTCGGTTGCTAATTTTAAGCACTCATTTGCAAATTGTGGCTCTTAAGTCAGCTATTCCAATTCCTGCCAGCCCCTCTGTAATAACAAGATGTACTACACAGTGTGTGTTTTTATCATTTTTTATTCTGCAGCTAAATACCTTTTTTAAACCACCGATGTGCGGTCTCCTTTCCTGATCTAAGGACTACAGTGGGAGGGGCTGATCACGTGACCGCACATCGGTGATGTAACAAATGGTATTTAGCTGCAGAATAAAAAAAAACACACACTGGGGCTGAATTACTAATATCAATGCTCTGCGCCGGTTCATGGCTTAATTAGTACTCCGGATGAATCCTTAATTAGGCGCATGAACCGGCGTAGCAGCGGGCGCAATGCAAGTATTATGTAAAGCCGCCGCCAAACTCCCTTTAGAAGTCTATGGGAGAAATCAAAAGTGTTCATTTTAAAGGTCAATATGCAAGTTTTGTCCTAAAAAGTGTTTGGGGACCTGAGTCCTGCCCCAGGGGACATGTATCAATGCTTTTTATATTTTTTAAAATGGCCGTTTTTTCGGGAGCAGTGAATTTAATAATTTCTTAAAGTGAAATATTCCTTTAAATTTCGTACCTAGGGGGGGGTGTAATGTAAGCATGTGAAAAAGCGCATGTTTCCCGTGGTTAGAACTGTCCCTGCTCAAAATGACATTCTGAAGGAAAAAAAGTAATTTAAAAATCACTTGCGGCAATAATGAATTGTCGGCTCCCGGCAATTCTGAGAGAATTCATTCTCCCCCCAAATTCAATTACCAGGCCCTTCAGGTCTGGTATGGATATTAAGAGGAACCCCTAAAAAAAAAAAGGACGTGGGGTTCCCCCTAAATATCCATACCAGGCCCTTCAGGTCTGGTGTGGATTTTAAGGGGAACTCCACCCCAAATTTTTTAAAAAAATGGCGTGGAGTTCCCCCAAAAATCCACACCAGACCCTTATCTGAGCACGTTAACCTGGCCGGCCGCAGAAAAGAGGGGGGACAGAGTGCGCCCCCCTCTCCTGAACCGTACCAGGCCACATGCCCTCAACATGGGGAGGATGTCCCCATGTTGATGGGGACAAGGGCCTCATCCTCACAACCCTGGCCGGTGGTTGTGGGGGTCTGCGGGTGAGGGGCTTATCGAAATCTGGAAGACCCCTTTAACAAAAGGGACCCCCAGATCCAGGCCCCCCCTGTGTGAAATGGTAATGGGGTACATTGTACCTCTACCATTTCACCAAAAAAAGTGTAAAAAATGTAAAAAATTACAATAGCCGGTTTTTGACAATTCCTTTATTAATATCTTCTTTCCGCGCTTCTTCTTCTTAGTTTCTTCTTTCATTCGGGTTTCTTCCTCCATCTTCCTCTGCTTCTTTCTTGGGTATTCTCGTCCGCATCTTGACTGGCGTCTTCTTCCATCTTCTTCTCCTTCCGTCGGCCTTCTCGTCCCGCATCTTCTGCTTCTTCCTCTGCTTCTTTCTTGGGTCTTCTTGTCCGCATCTTGACCGGCGTCTTCTTCCATCTTCTTCTCCTTCCGTCGGCCTTCTCGTCCCGCATCTTCTTCTTCTTCCCCGGACGCTGTGCTTGAAATTGAATTCCCCGACGTGTGACGCTCATGTGACCCCGCCCCCCTCTGACGCCACAGGCAAACTCATAATAAAGTCCCTGTGTGGTACATGTGCGTCAGAGGGGGGCGGGGTCACATGAGCGTCACACAGCGGGGAATTCAATTTGCAAGTGCAGCATCCGGGGAAGAAGCCGCGCAAGATGCGGACGAGCTTCCATTTGAAGTTCCTGCTATGTGACGCTCCTGTGACCCCGCCCCCTCTGACGCACATATACCACACGCGGACTTTCTTATGAGTTTGCCCGTGGCGTCAGAGGGGGGCAGGGTCACCGGAGCTTCACACGGCCGGAACTTCAATTTCCAGCGCAGCGTCCGGGGAAGAAGAAGAAGATGCGGGACAAGAAGGCCGACAGAAGGAGAAGAAGATGGAAGAATACGCCGGTCAAGATGCGGATGAGAAGACCCAAGAAAGAAGAAGAGGAAGAAGAAGATGGAGAGGAAGAAACCCGAATGAAAGAAGAAAAGAAGAAGAAGGAAGAAGATGGAAGAAGAAGAAGAAGCGCGGAAAGGAATTGTCAAAAACCGGCTATTGTCATTTTTTACATTTTTGACACTTTTTTTTGTGAAATGGTAGAGGTACAATGTACCCCATTACCATTTCACACAGGGGGGGGGCCGGGATCTGGGGGTCCCCTTTGTTAAAGGGGTCTTCCAGATTTCGATAAGCCCCCCGCCTGCAGACCCCCACAACCACCGGCCAGGATTGTGGGGATGAGGCCCTTGTCCCCATCAACATGGGGACATCCTCCCCATGTTGAGGGCATGTGGCCTGGTACGGTTCAGGAGAGGGGGGGGGGCCGCACTATTCCCTCCCCCTCTTTTCTGCAGCCGGCCAGGTTAACGTGCTTGGATAAGGGTTTGGTGTGGATTTTTGGGGGGACTCCACGCCATTTTTTTTTTAAATTTGGGGTGGAGTTCCCCTTAAAATCCACATCAGATCTGAAGGGCCTGGTATGGATATTTGGGGGGACCCCCATGTTTTTTTTAGTTTTTTTTTACGGCGGGGTTCCCCTTAATATCCATACCAGACCTGAAGGGCCTGGTATGGATATTTGGGGGGACCCCCACGTTTTTTTTTTTTTTTTTATTTTTTTACGGCTGTTTTTTTTTTTAATGAGCAATGACTGTATTCTT